>NC_061121.1:97082828-97421308 GCF_002878395.1 Capsicum annuum
CCTAACTCTCTTAGTACCCGAAGTAGGCATGAGTCATAAGATTCTTTTATGAGTTTATTATAGCCTTATCTAATTTGGTATAATTATAGCTAGACTTGCAAGTTGTATCTAATCCATTCAATATTATTTACAATCTTATCTTTCAAAACAGAAAGTTTGGACCACCATACTTCAAACAATTCAAGAAGATTCATATTTCAAAACATTTTTCAACTTATGTAAAAGTCATTATTTTCGTCTTTTCAACAAACATGTGGTGGTCATGTAATTTATGACAAATCATGCAATCTTCTTAATAACATCTTTAACCTTTAACACCAAGTAAAACACCCCCTCTTCAGTTCAAACCATAATCAAGTCATAAACAAAATCAAGACATTTATATCATGCTTCCAATAATGCATTTCGAATAAATCATAACTTACGAAAATAAGAAGCTTGTAAACAAAAAAGGGATTTCTAATAGTTCATGCTCTCAATTCATCATTCAAATCCATCAATGCGTACATATATATATATATATAAACATGATTATAAATCAAAGTTAGGGGAAAGGCCTCAAGATCAAATCAATTATACCATTAAAGAATTCATAAAGCAAAATTGTAACATAAGTTCCAAAACCCCTTCAAGAATTCATGATTTCACAATGTTTAAATGTTGTTGAAACAATTTCCTTATGCTCATGTAGTTTTAGAAAAATACCACGTACCTTAGATTACTTAGGAGAAAGAGTGAAACCAGAATCTTGCTTAAGTTCTTAAAATTATTGACCTCAAAGATGAACTCTTGATCTTAGGGGAAGATACTAGAGTTTTTAATTTGAGAGATTGTAAGAGGTTTCTGATGTATTTTGCCCCAAAAATGATTTAATTTTGTGTTAAGACAGAGTTTAGATGAGGGAAATTGACTAATACACCCCTCCTGACACAGAATTTTAAAAAGAAATTGCGAACTGGGTACCAACGCATTAGATGATTCAACACATCGACATCGGTCCACTACTTCATAGATGTGGTCATCGATGTGGCACGTCGACTTTGTGCCCAACCACTATTTCCAACATCCCAACACACCTCTAATTCTGTCCGAAAAATCCAAAACCTCCTTGAAACATCCCCTTTACTCCCCAAAACATGAAATAACTTAAAAATCTATATCTTATGATTGGAAAAATCGATTAAGAGATCAGACAAGTTTAGGAGCTTAAAATATGACTAAGTCCTTTTTGACACTTAGAAAATTTTAAAGTTGCTAGCCTCTCAACGTGCTACTAGGGAGATACCACGTAGAAGATTTTTGTGGGGTGTTACAAACCAAGACTCCAAATAAGATACGTATATGTTCTTGTTCCTTTTGGCTTTGAGAATGATTTTTTCAGATTTCATGCTTGATACAGTGCATCCATCAGATGAGAATTTTACCTTATTCCTTTGTCACAGATTTGAGATACACTTAAAAGACTCTACTTTAGCCCATTTACACAGTACACATATTCTATTGCATGATGAGGTGATTTTCCAATTTTCCAACACCTTGGATGTAATCCTTTTTGACATTTTCAAAGGACACACCTCCCCTTGAAGTGCCTTGAGAGTGAGAAAACAGTCAACCTCCCCGTCCTGTGCCTAGGGCAACCACTATCCTTAAACTAATTTTGGTTGTCATTCGCTTTTTCTATCATATTTTTTTCTCTATCTCCAGTAGTGGCCATTAGAGAGCCATATAAACATGAGATTATCCTCTTCTCACCATATTCCAGCATGAAACCATCTCTATTTTCCTATTCTTTCTCAAATTTATTTGAGAAGTTTTCCCATGCAACCAACACCTTCTTTATTATACCGCTAACTGCATCGTTCCTTCTTGATTTTTTAGGATTTTGATCATTCTTTTTGCTAAGTTTACCAGCCCTTTTTATATCTCTTATAGTCTTCATTGCAGAAGTGCAACTTCAGTGCCTTCTTCACCTAGGTTAGATTCTAGAGTCTTCAAGGTCAGGAATCTCTTCCTTCTTGCTTCTTTTCTTTCCACCCCTAGTTTAGCTACAACAACCATGATGACCATAATACTCTAGGTGTGATGCTTTTAGAGTGAGCCTACTCTAATACCAATTGTTGAAACCCTTGGAGGTTGTACCACACAGTGAGGGACCAGGTCCCTTAGAGTCAATCACAAGCGATAGAACAGAAAAACAACCATGAGGTACAAAAAACAAAGGCAGTGCAGAAAAGTAAAGACACAAGATTTTTACTTAGAAGCCCAGGAAGGAAAAAACCATGGCTTGTCCTCACAAGCACCAAGAAAATCCACTATAATTAATCTACTAAATACAGTCTAGATTTCAGCCTACCTGTAGTCTTCTTTCGCTTGTAGCTAGTCTACTATAAGCTTATCTTGGTAACTCTACCAAGGAACCTCTCTACAGATTAACTCTAATTAATAACAAGATTAGGTAACTCTACCTAAGCAGAACTCTTAATAAGAAAACACTACTCTTATAACATGAGTAGTTCTTTTAAAAATCAACACTCAAGAACAATTTCAGTTTAAGCTCATATAAACAGCTAAGAACTTGAGCAGTTTTGGAACTGGGTTTTTGCTGCCTCTCTTCACTCTTTAGAATTACAAAAAATCATTTGATGAAGAGGTGTCTCTTCTCTTTTATAATTTAGTGATGATTAGGGCTGAGAGATTATTGGACTAGCTGTCCAGGTCAGTATAAAATAGCACCTGCAAGTTTGTTACACAAGAGGACAAAATTGTGCAGATGACGCGTGCTAGCTGTACTGTACCTTGCACGTCTAGGGACCTGATCCCTTGCAGTTTGGCTTCTCATCATCAAAGCCACATATAGAGATATATTGTGTATTAAAAAAATTATTCCCTCAGCTTCAATTTATTTGACTTAATTCGGAGTACGAGGATCAGACTATCTAATGTTTGGTGTGAATTTAGACCTAAAATCATTGATTTTTTTGAAATAAAATTTTTATATTTAGACACTATATAAAAAGTATTCTACACCATAATAATTAATAATTTAAGATATTTAGAAAGTATTTGAAAATTTTTTGTGGTTAATGGAAATATGATTTGATAGTGCAAATAATAATTAAGACAAATAAATTGAAACAAATAGAGCAAAACTTGGTTTGATATAAAATTTTAAAATTATTTATGTGTAGGGAAAAATAAAAGAAAATCTTAATATCTCAAAAAAAAAAACATAACATCCGTTGGAATTTCCTTAGGGTGATTCACTAATATTTCATTCCTTAAGAGGTTCACTTGAATTTAAAGTAGTAAGTCAAATTGACTTACAACAAATTTGTATATCATTAAAAAATGAATTTTTAGCTTAAGGGATTAAAAGCTTAAAGTAAATAATTATAAATTAAGTAGATAAGTATTTTGATAAAAGTGCTGAAATTGAGAAAAGTTGTTGATGTGTTCGGTTAACAAGTGATGTTAAACACTTTTTTGTTGTCAAAATGACTTAAATGTCCTTAAAATTGTTAAAACCATAAGTAAGGTGAATTATTTATAATTTTTAGTTTTAATAATTCAAAAATAATTTCTATCTAAATACGTTTTTAGCGTAAAGTGATTATGTGAAGTCAATTTATAAATATAAGTTACTTTTATTTTTAAATGCTAAAAAATAAAAAATTAGGATATTTTTTATATAAAAATAATATTATATTGTAACATCGCAAGTTTGTAACAATTTAACTATGTTAAAAAATAAGTAAACCTCTGATGTAATGATGAATTCGCTGAAAATAACGAAGAAAGATAAAGAGAAAATTGGAGAGAAGAGATGAAGAGAAGCAACCAACAGAAAAAGAGAGTTGTTTCAATCTTAAGAACAAGAATATCAAGGTAAAGAACAAGACAAGATCAACGATAAAGAACAAAATAGAAAGAGAGCAATATATGATAGTGTCACACCCCTTTTTCCTCGAAGGTCAAAGGATTTTTTCAATTAAAGAGGTGGTTTTGAATAGAGATTATTTTATTTACAGAGTAGCCACTTGAAATTGCGTTATGGCATTATAAGTCACCTTTTTGAATCCCTAATCAAAAGAAAATGACTCTTTATTTTGGTCTGTGAAAACAGAAGACCGGGTAAGGACTTTTATTGACCAAGGGGAAGGTGTGAGGCACCACTCGAGTCCCGTGTTTCTAGCATGGTTGCTCTTATAAACTTATACTTAAATTAAAACATTTTTGATAATTTTTTTATAGGCCTTGATTCACTCATTTTTTATGTCTAATATCTGTCAATAACTCTTGTATTAAGCTAGTAAAAATTAATTTGGGATGTTCTTTGCCAAGGTGCATTATTGCATCCTTGAATTATTTTTAAAACGTCTTAGAAAGATGCGTACGACACATTCCTAATTGAGACAATCATTTTAAACGTGCCTAAAGCTTTTCTTGCGTTAAACGCATTGGTTCGTCTCTTGTAAACTCGAAACAATTTTTCTTATTCATTTTTATTCTTTCACTTTTTTTTTTCAAATTTGCATTGAGTTTTGGATTAATCCGTAACTCGCCTGACTCCCTCACAAATGGTTTTCCCTCTCTTTTCTTTTCTTTATTGCGATGGATTTTGAATAAAACCATATTCCATCTTATTTTAACTCACACTAAAATAATTAATTAGGCCTTAATTAAGCTTGGACGCCCAAAATACCATGATTACTTAGAAACTTTAGTCCACACTGATTCAAGCACCCATTAGTTCCATAAATAACAAATACTTAAATTCAATGCAAATTTGACTAGAGATAGATCTCCATGAATAGTCATTGAAGAGTCTTGCAGTAAAACAAATTCTAATTTTATATTTATTTCCCTAAATATTTACACCATAGAAGCAACATATTAATCATAATTGAGTATAAAGATTAGCTAACACTATTTAATGTCAAGTAATTTAACAGTAACTAATTTTGCCATAAACGAATACTCTGACATAAATCTGTGATTTATTAAAATTGAAATAAAGGCGGAATATTTTGTAAGTGAAAATATTTTTCGTTGACACCTTTTGAACAAGAAAACACAAGAATAAATACTTAATAAAAATATTATGATTGAACAACTTGAACTTGGACTATGAAAGTGGACATTACATTAGGATTGCAAGACGTTGTATTTTTACACTTCACAAAGTAAAGATTAGAACTTTTGTAACAGAAACAGGTGTTTGTATAAATAAGTCTTAAAAAATTGCAATAACTCGATGATAAGTGTTTGAACAGTAAACAATAAACGAGAAACCTTAAAACTTTTCTTCTTCTTCTTTGATTTTTGTTTTGTTTTCTGTCTATCTTTTTCTAAATCTTTTGTTGACTCCTTATGTTACTACTGCTTTTTTTTTTGGTTATATATTTTTGTTTCCACTACTTCCACTTCTATTTCTAAGTCTTTCTATCTTTTAGTTTCTCTAGTTTGTGTGTGCATGGGGTCATTTACGTGTGTGTGCATGTGTGTCCATCTCTTTTCAATGCATGTTTTTCTTTCCATCTCTTTTCAATGCATGTTTTTCTTTCTTTTTTTCAATGTTCTTTTCTATTGGTGTGTATGCAGAACATATAGTTAATGGGGTGCGATGTTAAGGTCTTTTCTATGAAAATCAAATCATCATATATACTTCACTTCTTTATTTTAGATGAATATCTCAAAATTTATGATAATTTTCAACAAATAATCAATGACATGCACTGGTTCAAACAATCATACAAATATAAACATGACACTAAAGCAACCACATGTACTAAATAATTCATGAAATTATTTAAACAACTTTATTTATGATTTGATTCGCAACAAAACTTATAAAATAAATAGTGCAAGATCGAATAAGAACCTGTGTGATAGATTAAATGAATATAAGAATAAAAATGCCATCACCGGAAATCCAAAACGAAGACCCCAAACTCCAAACCCGAGCTCTTTTCGTTTCTTTTCCTCTTCTGCTTTCTTTCCTTTTTCTTTGTGTTTTTCTCCTTTTCCTTACTTTTCTCTCTTTGTTTCTTCTCAATTTTTGTTTTGGTGTCTCTTTCCATTTTTTCTTCTTCGATCTTCTGTCCGTTCTATGTGTGTTATATATTGAGTGTTGGGTGTAATGTTGTGGGAGTTAGGGTGGATATAAGAAAAAAAAGGGAAGTTAGATTTAGTGTGGTGGTTTGGATAGAGTTTAGGATAAGATATTTTTTATTATTATAAATTTTATAATTTGTTTTAAGATTAAAAAATGTTAACTAATTAATTTTTTATACTAAAAAAATGCAAGAAAATTTTATAACTAGCCTAAAATGAAATATAATTTAGAAAATAATAAAATTACTAACTTAAAAATCTAATTTAAAAGAAAAACATATTTTTGAAAACTCTCTTATTATTTAAAAATAAAAATAAAACATATCCCAAAATGCACTTCTATTTTTTGAATCCTTTTCGCAGTTTTTCAAATAAAACCTACTAAAAAATAAAAATAAAAGCTAAACTAATATTAGACAAAAATAAGTTTTTGATGCTAAAAATAGGTAAAAGTTAGAGGGTAAAAAAATACGTATCTATATTTTGCCCCTCTTTGACTGAATCACGAAGAGTTTTCAGATAAAGAAGTAGACAACAAGACAAGTTTTGATCCTCCAGTTATTTGAAAAGATAGAATAAAGAAAAAAGAGATGTGGCCGAGTCTTGATTTTGGACCGCCTACATATTCTAGGTTATAAGAGAATCAAGTCATGTGTAGTTCAATTAGGTGAAATCGTGAGACGATGAGATAGAGGTCGAGTGAGGTTCCATTGAACCTCTGGTTCACGATTTCTATTTTTACATCAAAATGAAAACAAAACAAAAAAAGATACAAGTGAAATATCCTTTCTATGCAGTTTTTCTGAAATCTTGACTTTAATCTTCATGACTTCTCCAGTGGTGAGATAGTTGTTACTTTGAGTTAAACTTGAAAATATTCACCCTATTCTCCAGGCGGTCTCTTGAACTTGCAATTTAAAATTTTTATCCTATTCTCCAGGCGGGCTCCTAACTTGCAATTTCTTCACCCTATTCTTTAGGGGGGCACCTAACTTGATATTTCTTCACCTTGCTCTTTGGCGAGCTCCTGACTTGCTCTTTCTTTACCTTATACTCCAGGCGGGCTTCTGAGCTTCAAAATTGAAAGTAATTCTCATTCTCTAACATGTTACTGAACTCAAAGTAAATGTAACACCCTCACAATTTTGGCTATTTTATTTTTGGCCTTTCCGTGTTTGAAATATCAATTTTTGACTTGAATTATGTTCAAAAATGTTAAAAGGGTAACTCAGAAGAGTTTCAGAATTTTTGGATAGGGTTCGGGGTGGTGTTTGATCATGAAGGCAATAAGCCTCCACGATATTGGCATGCCACGGAGGTTAGTCACATCGATAACCTCCGTGAAATAGAAGATAATCACTACGATAAGGTCTGTGACATGGAGGTTGGACCTCCGTGATAAGGTCTATGCCACAGACCTATAGTAATTTCAGATTGTTTTGTTGGGATGAAGGGTAAAGGGGTCCTTTAACCTATAAACAATTTGTAATCAATATAAGGACCTATTTCTATCAGTTTTCAATACATGGAGGTCATCTTCATTACTCTAACCATTCTCTCTAAAATTTTCTTTTTCAACTCAAGGATAGGGTTAATTATCAAATAGGTGATTATCTAGGGTCCTAAGGGTGTGGTTTTCTTTGAATTTCTTAGAAATTAAGGCATGTAACTCTTTTTCTATACTTGTATTTTATTAATGGTATGAAATTGGTTTATTATTCATGGTTTTGTTGTTGGGTTTTAAACTATGGTTGAGGATTTTGAATGTATTTGGTTTAAATGTTTTCCCATGATTATTATTAAATTATTATGCATTGAATTGATGATTTATGAACTCTTTGGGTGCATAGTGATGGTGAATGAATTTAGGGGTACAATGTATTTCCAAAATAAATGGTTTCAGTATGGAAATAGATAATAACCTTGACCCACTTGCATAATTGGCTTTGGAATAGATTTATCACTTGGGTTGGCTATTCTTTTTGAGTCCTTGCATTGAACAAATGGTAAATGGAATATGAATTGGTTTGGTTTGGTTTGGTTTCAAATGGTTTTGGAAAGGTCTTGGTGGCCATGGCTTTGTTTTTTAAATAGGAAACTATGGAGTCAACTTGGTTTAATGGTTTTATAAGGCAAAAATAGAATAGACTTGCAAGCTCTAATTTGGGTATGCTGATATCAACGGTAAATGCCTAATTAAAAGACTCCTTGGTAAATCATTGGGAATGTATAAATGGTATTAATATAGTATTAAAGGTATTATGTAGCAAAGCCAAGGAAGGTGGAGGTCCTGGGGGGGGACCGATACGGAAAACTCATGTTTACCGACATGAGGTTTGGTCATGGTGACCATGTGCATGAGACACACTTTATATTTTATAGATGGAATTAGCCTTATCGAGTTTTCTCCAGTACATCTGGGTAACACTTATTGGAGCCCTTTCAGTAAGGGGATCTGAATCTATTTAGCCCGTGGGTGCCTTTAGGACGGCAGAGCTACACAGTCTAGGTTAGTAATTTAAAAATTCATGCTAAACCTTATTCCCCTTTTCTTGAAATATGATATACACATATATGTACATATTGCATATGATGTTGTGCATTGGGTTTTACTGGTTGTGATGACCCGAGGCTGCCCCCTAGTCGCGACACGGTGCTTAAGGCCATAAGTGACCCCAAGCTAACGTCTGATCTGGTTCCTACTGTGAACATTGAATAAAATAGTAATGAAACAACATATGCAGAAGTTAAACAAATGAAATACTAATAAGCAATACTAGCATGTCTGAATAACTAAAAAAGAAACGGATACAAGTCTGAAAGTCTAAACACTCAACTGACTGTTTGAAAGCCTCTAAAATCATAAGGAGTTGATGGGACAAACCCCAACTAAATCTGACTGACGAAATATAAAGAAATACTAAAATAATTGTAGTAACATGTCACGTCCTTGATGGATGAGGTTCACCACTACTGTTGCTGGGAAATACTGAGCTGTCTAAGGATAGTCGGGGAACTATGCATCCGAACCTATGTTATAAGACAACATAGCACAAAAGAAAAGTATGCGATCAGTACTTTAAATGTATTGGTATATGAGGTAAGGAATAACTGAAATACATGTGGAAACTAAACATGGATGTGTGAACATGTAAAATTGAGAACGCAAGATCAAGTAAATCATGAACTGAGATAAACTGTATAACATGAGTAACTGAATGTTTGAAAACTATGACCTTGGTTATGCCAACCTAATCTGATATAGTCTGAATATTAAACTGAGACCGTGGGAGCTGACTACAATAGACATGCCTCAATCTGAGCTATCGGGGTCAACTTGTAACCCCAGTTGGAAGGGTACTGGTACCTTTCCAGGGGCACCAACACATGATTGATGATGTGAATCCACAAAGCTGATGTCCTGAAGGATGAGGGTGTCATGCCTAACTGATGGGGGATCCCTCATAATCTACGGTTGTGTCATAGGTCTAAAACTTAGGGACTACTACTAATGACTTACACCCAACTGATGGGGAGCCTCCATATCTGGGTTTACTCGGTGCAAAGTATTACTCCCAACTGAATAACACTGGTATTATTATTTTGTAAATATGACATACTTTTGTACTGATAAGTGCTTAGAATGAACATTATAATCTAAATATGATAATAAAAATCATGGTCTGATTGACTTGTTACTTGAAAATAAGAACATGTAAAAACACATAGATATCGAGTGTTCATAACCCTCCAGCACTGAATGATATGAAAATATGATAACAACACTTAAAACATTAGTAGGAAGTTATAATTCAGAGACCCCAAAACATAATACATTTTAATAAATAAATGAGATACATGAATTTGAACATGGGGATGTGTTAAACTTGGGTGGATAACAATTTCACATGGTTTGGTTCTTAACTTGATAATTTGACACGAGCGCAATTGAATATGACATGGGTAATAGAAATTCAAAGCATGAAATAACCCAATTTATATGGGAAAACATGTTGACATGACTTGAATTCAAATTACTAAGAAAACATGGATTAAATTCATACTTGAACCAAAAAAGTGATTTTTGGGACTCAATGGGTGGAAGGAACCCATTGATGAATACCTCACATACTTGAATGTAGAAGCCTTGGATAAATTTCTTGGGATCGAAAATGAACTTGAAGAACCCTAGTTTGATTTTGGAAGTCACCTTTTTGCTCTATGACGAATGATGTTTGAGTTATTATAGGTAAGGATAATATTTATGCTTGATAACTGTTGTTTGGAGAGGGAGGAGGGGGAAAAGGGCTGAAAAACATAGTTTTGGGGTTAATAGAGAGGGAAAATACTAAATAACCCCTTAGAAATCATCTGGAAAACGTTTGGAAGCCGTCCTGACGAGTTTGGCCACGACTCGTAGGGTTTGGCCATGAGTTGTTGCTTGCATCATCATCAGGAACTCAGATTTCGACCCCTACTTCCATGACAATGAATTATCCTGACAACTCATAGGCTCTTGTTACAATTCATCATCAGGAGTCGTAATCACTGGCAACTTTGACAATGCTTCAGTAATTTGGCCATAAGCTTTCACCCCGATATCGGATTAAGGCAAAATTGGTATTATTAGAATACTAATTCAATTATCTATCTATTGGTTGGTCTTGAGATCAGAAATTACTAGTTTACCAAAAGCAATGATCGTTTGAAGCTTACCATAGTTATATTCTTCACACGAATTTAATCGCTAAGGGATGTTTCGACTTGCCTATAAGTTAGAAGATATTTGGGGTCTTAATATATGTCTAAGTCACTTGTAAAACTACCAAAACATGAGGGTTGATGCTTGAAACCTTTATTGGTTAGGCTATGAGTCTTCATAACGACATAATGTCTAGATACAAGTCGTATGTTGGAATCGTAACCACTGGGTTGATTTTTTTGGATTGCATACTGTTGTGATGACAAATCCTTCCATACGACTTGTAGACACTAATTACTTGTCGTAGTAAAGAGTCATAGTTACGTGGCTATATCTGATGGAACTACTCGAGTGACTATGACTCACTCACGATGACTCATCATGAGTGGTTATAACTCATCACCTTGAGTCGTAGTCATAACAGTAAGTCAGGCCATTAAGGGAACTCTTCTGTAACTTCTTGCCATGACATCAAATTAAGACGAGGATTGAAGCATTAGAAAGCTAACTTTGCGGTCTATCTTTTAAGAGGTCTAGATCTTGAAATATTTAGGGTATTATAATGTCTCCCTCTTGGGATCATTCATCCTTGAATGAAACGATTTGAGCTAAGATACTAGGAAAGATGAGATTGTGCACTGAATACTTATGAGATGAATCATGATTTAAATAACTAGATCTGAAACATGATGCATGGACTGAACTGAATTCATGAATGTATGCTATGACGAGGATGGTTATGTAGGTAATGAAAAAATGAGAGAACCAATTAAGGGAAACCATTACCGTAAGACAAATTTGAATTCATAGAGAAAAGATGGGGATACTTGGCTTGCATATTGAATTCTACTTCCCAAGTAGCTCCCTCAACGGACTGATTTCTCCATAGAACCTTAACCAAGGGGACTTATGTATTCCTTAACCTTGGAATCTGACAATCAATGATGTCAACTGGGCCTTCTACATAAGAGGGACTATCTTTCACATCCATACTCTCTAAGGGAATTACTAAAGCTGGATTGCCAATATATTTCTTTAACAAAGATCCATAAATTACCAGATGCACTGATGCCTAACCTGTAGGCAACTCTAACTCATAAGCTACCTTCATAAAATGGCTCAAAATTCTATATGGGACAACATAGCGGGGATAAAGTTTCCCTTTATTTAAAAATTCCTTCATTTATTTCATAGGAAAATTTTTGAAATAAATCAAGTCACCAACATCGAACTCAAGATCTGTTCTTCTCACATCTGTATAAGATTTTTAACGGCTTTGGGCTGTCTTCAGCCTCTCTCAAATTAATTGAAATTTCTCCATTGCCTCAAACACTGAATTTGGCCCTATCAAAGTAGCCTCACATGCTTTAAACCAACCAATAAGAGATCTACATCTCCTTCCATAGAGAGCCTCAAATAGATCTATCTAAATACTGGAGTGATAGCTATTGTTGTAGGTTAAAGTCAATAACATAGGCCCTCAATAGGTCCTCTAAAGTCTGGATGGTCCGCTCTGCCTGACCAACTATCTAAGGCTGGAAAGTTGTACTTAGATAAACTTGGGTACTAAGACCCTTCTGAAAATCCTTCCAAAAGTGAGAGGTAAGCTGAGTACCTTTATCTGAAATAATGGTCAATAGAACCCCATGCAAATTTTTCGATTCCCTGAGGTAAAGTCTAGTATAATCCTCAGATGAATACAAAGTTTTAACTAGCAAGAAATGGGCTGACTTGGTCATTCTATCTATAATGACCCTAATCTAATCATGCTGACAATATGTATGAAGCAACCCTATCATAAAATCAGTATTCACTGCCTCCCACTTCCAAGTGGGGATGCTAAACTCTTGAAGTGTACTACTAGGCCTTTGGTGTTCAACCTTAACCTATTGACAATTTGAACACTCAGCCACAAATTTGGCAATATCTTTCTTCATACCACTCCACCAATATATTTCCCACAAATCATGACACATCTTAGTGGCTCCTGAGTGAATAAAATATCACGCACCATGAGCCTCAGCTAATATTCGCTATCTCAAACCATATACCCATGGAACACATAACCTGTCTTGACAATGAAACACACTATCTCCTCATTGGGAGAAAAACTCAACCTTCTAATCCCTAATTTTCTCCTTCAACTTGACCAGAATAGGATCCTTATCCTATATTTTTTTCACTTTGGCCACTAATGAAGAAGCTGAACTATTTTGAACCTATATACTACCTTCAGCCGAATCAACCAACCAAATACCTAACCTAGCAAGCTGATGAATTTCATAGACTAACTCCTTCTTATCATCCTCAACGTGTGCCACACTTCTCATAGACAATCTACTAAGAGCATCAACCACTAGATTGACCTTACCCAAGTGATACAGCACACTCATATCATAGTCTTTCAACAATTCAAGCTACATTCTCAAATGAAGATTCAGGTCTTTCTATATTAACACATACTGTAAACTCTTATGATCCGTAAACACATCTACATGAACCCTATAAAGGTAATGCCTCCAAATATTTAAGACAAAAACCATAGCTGCCAACTCAAGGTCATGTGTTGGATAATTCTTCTCATGAGGTTTAAGCTATCCAGAGGCATAGGCTATGACCATACCTTGTTGCATGAACACACAACCAAGACCAACTTTAGAAGCATCACAATAAACTACAAACCCATCTAGTAAAGTCAAAATTGAAGTAAAAGTTGTCCAGTCTTCAACTCTTGAAAACTCTTCCCATAAGAATCTAACTACTGAAATTTGACTTTCTTAATAAAATCCTTCAACAAACCATCTGTAATAGCCAGCTAAATACAAGAAATTCCTAAATAGAGAGATAGGTCTAGGATAGTTTCTTACTGCTTTGGTCTTTTGAGAATTAGCTTGAATGGCATCACCAAAAATGATGTGACCAAGGAAAGTTACTAATCTCAACCAAAATTCATACTTACTGAACTTAGAAAATAACTGATGATCCATAAGGATCTGTAATACTACCCTTAAATGGTATGCATGATCACCTTCACTACGATAATAAATGAGGATGTCATCAATAAAGACTATGATGAACATGTCTAAGTACTATTTGAACACCCTATTCATTAAGTCCATATAAGATACCAGAGCATTCGTTAGTCTAAAATACATAACTAGGAATTTGAAGTGAGCATACCGAGTTCTAAAGGATGTTTTCAAAATGTCTCATTCTCAGACTGTAAGTTGATGATAGTTAGATCAGAGGTCTATCTTAGAGAAATATCTTGCACCCTAAATTTGGTCAAATAAGTCATCAATTATGGGGAGAGGATACTTATTCGTGATTGTGACTTTGGTCAACTGACTGTAGTCGATGCACATTCTGAGGAAACTATCTTTCTTGAACTCAAAGAGGACTAGAGAACCCCATAGGGAAGCACTAGGCCTAATGAAACCCTTTTTAAAGAGATCCTTCAACTATTTTTCAATTCCTTAAGCATAGTTGGAGCCATTCTGTAAGATGGAATAGAGATAGGCTGGGTATCTAGAAGGATATCTATTTCGAAGTTAATGTTCCTTTTAGGAGGAACTCTAGGAAGATCTTCAGGAAATATATCTAGAAATTCATTCACTACTAGAACTGGCTCAAGACTTGGAGTTTCAGAATTTGAGTCTTTGACTCGGATGAGATGATAAATACATCCCTTGGATATCATCTTTCTTGCCTTAGGATAGGTAACAAACTGACCCTTAGTCATAGAAATACTATCTCTCCATTCAATAACGGGCTTATTAAGAAATTGGAATCGGACAATTTTATTTCTATAATTAATTGAGGAATAGAATGAGTTGATATAATCCATACTGAGAATGACATCAAAATTGGTCATCTCTAACTCCATAATTCAAGGTAACTTTCTGAGACACCTTGATCGAGAAATTTTATATACCCATCTGGCTATAATAAACTTATCCATTGGGGTTACACTAGGAAAGGCTCTATTAATATGTCGGGACTGACACTAAAGTCCATGATTATTTATGGAGTCATAAAGAAAAGTGAAGATCTGGGGTCTAACAATGCATATATATGACGATGGAAAATTTGTAACGTACCTGTAACCACATCAAGAGAACTTTCCCCTTCATGTTGAGTTTTGAGAAAATATAGTCTATTCTAGCACTTCCTACTGATGACACTGGATATGGCACCCTGATAAGTAGGGCAGCCTGCTGAGGAGTTAGCCTAGCCCTATCGATGATTAATTTTACCCTTCCACACACCCAAAGGGTATTTCCTTATCCTATGTTTAGGATTAACACACCCAAAATAGATATCACTACCTGCTATGCACTCACCCTTACTATTCTTACCGTACTTTCTACAGAGTGGGTTGGTACAACCACTATTCATACTACCTTGGGACTTTGAGCCTGGTACTTTATCTCAACTATGCTGCCTGAACTTAGGCACAGGTGCACTGGCTGAAGATGGAGCTGGAGCTAAAAATTTCTAATAGAATAGTAAATGGTTACTGCCCTCCGACCTTGGCTGAGAAAAGTTGAACCTACTTGTTCTAGCCCTCTTATTCTCGCTTTTCTTCTCTTTGAGTTTCTTTTCCTCAGTCTGTTGAGCATAAACTATCATCCTAGAAAGGTCTATCTCCTTAATGAACATGGTTGTTTTATACTCTTTGACTACACTATCAAATACACCAGACATAAACTTACTCATCCTAGACCTAGAATCAACCACCATCGTCGGATCATACCTCACCAACTGAGTGAACTTGAGCGAGTACTCCTTCATACTTATGTCACCTTTGTTTAGATTGATGAACTCCTAAAACTTAGCCTTCCTAACTCTAGTAAGAAGAACCTATCTGAAAATGTAATAGAAAACTTCTCCCGTTCTATAGGCCCTGCCTCAACACTGCTGTCCTTCTTTGATTGCTTGAACCAAGTGTGAGCCACCCCTTGTAACTGGTAAGCAGCTAAGTCAGCACTTTCACTTAAAGTGACACCCATAATGTCTGTCACTTTCTGCATACAGACTAGAAACTCCTGTGGATCCTCCTTAGACTTAGATCTAAAAAATATCGGTGGATTCATCCGACTAAAGTCTTGGATCCTAGATACAACCATATTCATCACTGTATTGGATGGGGAAAAATTATGCTAGTTATTCTGAGAAGCCACAAAATAGGCCAAGGTTGTGAAAGCGGTCCTAAACTCAGTGTGAGAAACATGTTTATTTAGGGGCTCTTCTCGAACAGATGGTGGTGTGGGCTGATCCCTATTCCTATTTCTGTTGTTTCTTTTGGGAGGCATTTTCTATAAATAGAATGAAGAACTAGTTTGAAAAGGAGTTCAATAGAGATCATTCTCTTTTGCACGACATGAATATAGAAAGAAGGGAAACTTTCTTAAAATATCTCATTACCTCTTGCCCATAAGTATGGTGCACATCACACCTATTCAAAAGACTGCACTTAGCATGTCTTTCAAAAGACTGCACTTAGCATGTCTTTCAAAAGACTGCACTAAGCTAACCCATGATCTGGTACCTCCTATTATCACTGAATAAAATAGTAATGAAACAACATATACTAAAAATAAACTGATAAAATACTAATAAGTAATACTATCATGTTTGAACAATTAATAAAGAAACTAAAACAAGTCTGAAAGTTTGAACACTAGATTGACTGTCGGAAAGCCTCTAAAATCATAAGGAGTTGATGGGACAAACTTTCAACTAACTTTGGCTGATTGAACATAAATAAATACCCAAATAACTGTAATAATATGTCACATCCTTAATGGATGAGGACTCACCACTGATATTACTTGGAAATACTGAGTTGTCTAAGGATGGTTGGGGAATTGTGCGTCTGAACCTGTGTTATAAGACAACATAGCACAAAATAAAAGTATGCGATCAGTATTTTGAATATACTGGTACGTGAGGTAAGGACTAACTGAAATATATGTGGAAACTAAACATGGATGTGGGAATATATAAAACTGAGAATGCAAGACCAAGTAAATCATGAACTGAGATAATCTATATGACATGAGTATCTGAATGTTTGATAATTGTTTCCTTGGTCATGTAAAATTGATATTTTATAGTCTGAATATGAAACTGAGACCATGGGAGCTGACTAAAATCGAAATGTCCCAATCTAAGCTATTGGGATCCAACCTGTAACCCTAGTTGGAAGGGTACTGGTACCTTTCTAGGAGCACTAACACATAACTAATGATGTGGATCCACAAAGTTGATGTCTCAAAGGATGAGGGTGTCATTCCTAACTGAAAGGGGACCCTTATTATTTACGATGGTGTCGTAGGTCTAGAATTTAGGGATTGCTACTAACGACTTATGCCTAACTGGCCTAGGAGCCGTCATCATTGCGTTCACTCGGTATTAAGCGACTCCCAACTGAATGACACTGATATTATTATTTGTTTAACATGACATGGTACTGTACTGATAAGCGCTCAACATGAACATGATAATCTCAATCTGATAAAAAAATCATGGTCTGACTGACTTGTTACTTAAAAATTAATACATGTAAAAACATAGAAGTATTGGGTTTTTATAAACCTCAAGTACTGAATAATATGAAAATAGATAACAACACTTAAAACATTAGTTGGAAGTCATAATTAAGAGGCCCAAAAACATAAGACATTTCAATAAATGAATGAGATACACGAATTTGAATATGGGGATGTGTTAAACTTGGGATGATAACAATTTCACATGGTTTAGTTCTTAACCTGATAATTTAACACGGGAGCAATTGAATATGACATGGGTAATTGAAATTCAAAGTATGAAATAACCTAATTTACATGTGAAAACAGGTTACCTGGCTTGAATTCAAATTACTAAAAAAACATGGATTAAATTCATACTTGAACCAAAAAGGGTATTTTTGGGACTCAATGGATGGAAGGAACCCATTGATGAATACCCCACGTACCTGAATATAGAAGTCTTGAATAAATTTCTTGGGATTAAACTTGAAGAACCCTAGTTGGTTTTGGAAGAAAGGAATCACCCTTTTTTGCTCTTTGATGAATATTTTTTATGTTATGATAGTATAGGGTAATATTTATTCTTGATAACTGTTGTTTTGGGAGTGTGTGTGTGTGAAATGACATAGTTTTGGGGCTAAATGAGTAGGAAAAGACCAAATAACACCTTAGGAATCATCTGGAAATGTCTGGAAGTCACCCCGACAAGTTTGGCCATGACTCGTAGGGTCTGGCCATGATTCATGGCTTGAGTCATCATTAGAAACCCATATTTCAACCCCTACTTCTATGACATTGACTCCTCCTGACAACTCATAGGGTCTGGCTACGAGTCATCATCAAGAGTCGTAATCACTGGCAACTTTGACAGTGCTTTAGTAATTTAACTATAAATTTTCACCTTGATATTAGATTAAGGAAAAATTGGTATCATTTGAAAAATAATTCAATTATTTATCTATTTTTGGGTCTTGAGATCAGAAATTACCGGTATAAAAATGTTATGATTGTTTGAAGCTAACCATAGTTATATTCTTCACAAGAATTTAATCGCCAAGGGATCTTTCAACTTGTCTATAAGTTAGGAGATATTTGGGGTCTTCATATATGTCTAAGTCACTTGTAAAACTACCAAATCATGAGGATTGATGCTTGAATCCTTTCTTGGTCAGGCTATAAGTCTTCATAACGACTCGTAATGTCTAGATACGAGTCATATATTAGACTAATAACCACTTGGTTGAATTTGTTTTGGATTTCATACTGTTGTAACAACGAATCTTTCCATACAACTTACATCAAATAATTATAGGTCATAGAGAGGACTCGTAGTTACTTGTCTACATTTGAGGGATCCACTAGAGTGACTACGACTCACTCGTAAGGAATTATCATGAGTGG
This sequence comes from Capsicum annuum, assembly GCF_002878395.1. Classification (NCBI taxonomy): domain Eukaryota; kingdom Viridiplantae; phylum Streptophyta; class Magnoliopsida; order Solanales; family Solanaceae; genus Capsicum; species Capsicum annuum. The sequence goes on from NC_061121.1 coordinate 97,101,582, forward strand.
TTATCACTTGTTACCTTGAGTCGCAGTCATAGCAATAAATTATGCCATTAAGGGAAATCTTCTGTAACTTCTTGCCATGACATCAAATTAAGACGAGGCTTGAAGTATCAAAAGCTAACTTCGTAGTCTATATTTTAAGAGGCCTAGAGCTTGAAAAATTTGGGGTGTTACACTAGTATTCATATTAAGGATTATGGCATTGCTTTACTACTTTATTACTACATTACATGCTAACACTCCAATCGATAAACATCTTCAGATGCTGTATCCCAACACGATGCATGGTCTAAAGGCAAGTCTACCTTTCCTACACAGTGATTAGTTGTTCGTCGTTAGATCGAGAGTTGACTTGAAGTGGAGAGCTTCCATCCCTTGGAAGACTTTATTTCATGTTTTGGTTTCCTTTATCTTAGAGTTTATTTTATATGTTTTGGCTATAGCTGGGGGCATGTCTTGACATTTTACTGGTATTTATTTTGTTAGGGGTTTTTTTGGACTATTGTGGTGAAACACCCTCGATTCTGGCCCTTGGAAAATTCTTGAGCTTTTAGCTCACTGTCCTAGTAACAACTCATCGTATGAGTCATATCGTGTGGGTATGAGTCTAGTAACCCTAGCCGTTAGGTGTCTAGTGGGTGATGGTTGGGTTTCGATCATGGTAACGACTTAGTGGTATGAGTTGTTAGTGGTGGTGATGAGTCATGAGGATGAACCTTAACCAAATTAGAAACTTAGTGACTTGACTTGGCTCTAAGTACGAGTAGCTTACTAAGAGTCATGAGGATAGGTTATGAGTTGTAGGGTTGAGTAGTATATTTCCAGTATCTAATCCCTTAGGTCCTGTCTTGCATACAAATAGACCATACGAGTTGTATGGTCAGGTAACAATTGTGGGTCATGGAGTCATATAGTGGATAGTGTATAGATGTCCAACTCACTGCATTGGTGATGGCTAAAGGGTGTGAGTTGTATGTTGTTATCAGAAGTTTAGGGGTCGACTCGTAACCACCTGCAGTCTTTTTATAGTTTTTAACTTGGGGCACTTTAGGCATTTCTCACTTAAAAACCTTAAGACCCCACGACCCTATAACACTTTTTGGTCATTCATTCCATACCTTAAAAAAATAAATATCCTCTTTACCTTATCGAAATCCTCTCAAGAAAAATTGGCTAAGGTTTCTCCAAAGTGGCCATCTAAGGGATTAAGGATCAATTTCTCTCCGTGAATCTTTATAATTAAGGCACGTGACTCTTCCGTCATTGTTATTTTAATAAAAGCATATGTTTAAAGCACTGTCCATGAATCATTAATGGTGATTTTGAAACCAAGGTTGAGAGCTTTAAATGCATACTACTGATTATTATTTTCTATGTTTTAAATTATGACTTTACATATTTTCAATTATGGTTCGCAAATGTGGGTGAATGGGATTGATGATTTAATTAAGGGGTCATGGTTGAACCCTAAATTTGATGATTTTGGCTTTGATAATGGCATGTCCTCAACCTGTTCGTGAAATTGTCAATGAGAATGATATTGTAACAAGTTTGAATTTTGTTCTGAACTAAGGCTTGGCATAAAAATGTTAATGATTAATGAATGACTTTAAAAGGGACTTGGTCGCCATAAATTAAATTGAATTAAAAACCTTGAGGAGTACATGGGAATACCCCAAGTGATTTTAATAATAGAGTCGATAAGGTACATGGGAATCCCCTAAGTTTTGGCTAATGACATTGCTTGCAAGCTATGGTCGGTATGATGATACGACTTTATAATGCCTTGATAATTGACTCCTATAATTAGTACTTTGCTTATGTGATAAATGTTTTAATTGGGCAATAATGAAGGGTTGTGATAGCTATCCGTGAAGGTGTGAATCCAAAGAACGAACACTGGACACTCATGTTTGCCAACATGAGGATTGGTCTTTGTGACCTCAGGCTTGTGGGGTACACAGTAATCCCCCCAATCTATACTTGTTTGTATGTATCATAGAGGGCAAAGGGAACACGGGAATACCTAACCCCTATAGTATATCTAGTTCGTGTGACTAACACACTGGGGCCGGTTCAAGGGGTTACACTAGAGCATATAGGTCGTGTGTGGATTTATGACGGTTAAGTTACACAATCCAGGATAAGATTTAAATGCATGCTAAACCTTGTTCCCTACGTTGGCATGGTATAGTTATATGTATATATGTGATTGCATATGGTTATTTGATCTGGTTTGAATGATGGCAGTATTTTATCTTTATCCCTGAATTATATGCTAGCGTTCACTCTGCTAATCGTCTTCGGATGTTGTTTCCTCACTCGATGCAGGAACTGACTACACTTCTATTCTTTTTGCTCAGTGACTTAGATTCGGGAACAACTTTGAGTCAGATTAAAGCGGTGAGCTTCCATACTCTGGAAGAGTCTATTTCATGCTATGGAATTATTTTTATTATTATTATTTCCTTGGTTTTTGTTTTGGATATGGTCGGGGGCTTATCCCGACTGAATATTCTTTGATTCTAGTTAGAGGCTTTGTCGAAATATTATGGTTATGGGCGGTGTCGGTATTAGTGTTAGCATTGCGATTGGTATTGGTTTGATATTTAGTTGTGACTGTTTGGTTATGGTTATAGAACTTATCGAATGTCTTTAGATTATTATTTTTTTATCTTGTTATATATTCATAATTCATTTGACATGGGCAGTAGGGTGGTTAACGATGTGGTATTAGGGGTGGTATCTGGTCCTGGTTTGACTTGATGTACCCTACATAACTAGTCCCAGGTTTGGGTCATGTCAGATTGATGTCAGAATGCTAGCTTTATGGTCAATTGTGTATCCATAAATCCGTACCGTGTAGAGTCTCTTTTAAGAGTATGTAGCATGCCACACTCATAAGGGAGAGGCTACAAGGCATTTAGGAATGTTTTTCTTACTTGTGTTCTATTTTTGGGCTTTAGAGTCTAAGGTCCTGAAATCTTCTCTAATTCCCTTTTATTCGCTTTTCAGATTGTGCCTCCCTGATGATCTAAAGCTCATGGAAACTCCTCTATCCCACCCAAGTACAATGTTGATGGGACACATCCTTCTTATGAGGTCCAGTTCCTGATTTTCTTCTCGGAGTTCCACCGATCCCCTTCAGTCCTTCTCGAGCTCCTCAGACTGATATGATGAATGCTGAGTTTTATCAGTCTATTCATATGTTGGCGCAATTGGTAGCATCTTAGTATGAGTGAGATGCTTCTGTTACTTCATATCTTTAAGAAGGATCCTCAAGGTTTTATTGATGAGATAGAGAAGATCTTCTGCGTAATGCATGCTACTAACATGGAGGGTATGGAATTTGTTGCCTACCAACTAATTGATATAACCTACCAATGGTATGAGGAATGAAAACAATCAATGGGTGATGACGCTGAGTCATCCCTATGGGATGATTTCTCTAGTGCTTTTTTGGACCCCTTCTTTCCTTAAGAGTTGAGGGAGGAAAAACCAAAAAAGTTTTTTAACTTGAAGCAACACAAGATGTCAGTCAACGAGTATGCCTTCAAGTTTCACCTGTTATCGCGGTATGCTCGGGAGTTGGTTTCTATCATGAGGGCTAGAATGAGGAAGTTTTCTTCTGGGTTATCATAAGACATAATTTTGGAGAGTAAGGGTTCTTTGTGAAACAAAGATATAGACATCTCAAGAATGGTTGTGTATATGTAGAAGTTTGAGAAAGAGTTGAAAAAGCAGGCCGAGATGGGACACAGGCAGAGCAAGAAGTTTAGATTCTTTAATTAGGGTGGTGGACAACAACAGAGTTGCAGGAATGGTAGAAAGTGGCCCAAGAAGAGATGGGGAAATTCTAGATCTCACTCGATGTCTAGTGCTCTCTACCCAATGCTGTCTGGGGATAAGTGTTTGTAAAATGGCAATAATTATAGTGAACAGGGTGCCTGGTTCAGTCTAGTAGGGCGCAATCAACACTATCATATCCTTCCTACAGATTTTATGGTCGATTGTAATTGGGTTTTTGTGATGAGGGAAGGGACAAGTGCTTCAACCGTGGTCAATCAGGGAATATGCTTAGAAACTGTCCTGTTGGTAAGGTTGCTTCTGGGGAAAACAAGGTTTTTGTTGCCTCTTTTTCATTTTTGACACCAACGGGTGCCCCATCTAGCTCCGACACTGGTCAAAACCGACTATATGCTCTCACTACTCGTCAGGAGTCTGAGTCATCACTTGATATCATTATCGCTATGTTGAAACTCCTTTCTCATGATGTGTACTGTTTACTTGATCTGAGGACCACTCTCTCTTACATGACACCATTTATGGCTGTGCATTTTGGTTTTGGTCCCGAGTGTGTTTCATACCCTTTTCCTATTTCTACTTTAGTGGGTGACTCTGTGGTGGGTAGAAGAGTCTATAGGGGTTGTGTGGTATCTGTGGGTGGTTGGGAGACCTTGGTAGATCTGTTTGAATTAGACATTGTGGATTTTGATATTATATTGGGGATGGATTGGTTGCACTCGTGCTACACGTACTTAGACTATCGGACCCGTAAGGTTATCTTTAAATTCCCTAATGAGCCAGTTATTAAATAGGAGGGCGGTTCCCTAGCTCCTTGTTTAAACAATTATAAAAGAGGCACAACACAATGATAACTAAAAGAATAGGGTACACTAAAGCACATGGCAACTATGGTTTTATGAATGAAGTGTGTATCACTTGTCAAAGTTCTCTTAGAAGAATACCAAGCACAAACCATCTAAGTTGTTTGGATTCTCCAAAAATGTTGCCGCACTCATGTTGGATCCTTCAAAATTACCACATATTATTTTCTTGGACAAAATGAACTCCAAATAAACCATAAACATACAAGAATATAACACACAAAAGATTAACAGTCATTTCTTGAAGAAACAACACTGAAAAGAGTGAGGGTTACGAATAGTTTGAAGACCAGCATAAGAACAATCTATAAAAACCACCAACAATTACGTATTAAATCTCAAACCATTTAGTACTAAACCAAAACCAACCAAATCATGCATGTAGTATATATGTTCTTGGTATCTTATCGCCTTTTACATTTGTTCAAATACGCCTAATGAAGTAACAAGAAGTGTGCCATGAGCAATTTATTCAAGGCATTATAGGTAGTTCGTACAAGACATTACCAACACTTAAACGAACCCCATGGACTAATTAGTTCCTATGGATGTCGATCGAGATAAAACAAGTAGTTTGGCTATCTCCCTTTTAGTCCACAAAAAAAATTAATAAGCCAAACAAGCTTACAAGATCATGGAATATACTTTAACATATCTAAGGACAACAAAATAAGGAAAAGAAGAGTTCAGAAAAGTATATACCCTAAACTCCAACAAAATTTGGCTTTTGAGATTGCCTGGCATTTTGCCCCAACTCGTGACAACACCCCTATAAAGATCTTAGATGATTTGAGAAAGGATCCTTACAACATAATTTAGATTAAAACTGTATTCCAAAATTTAAACATTTATAGGTTAAAGCTAAGATTGTTATGAGATATTCATAAACTAAATACATTTTGTAAAAATAAATAAACCATAACCATAGTCGTCAAGCTCTATGATGAGTCTGTTGTGCGTGTCCCTCGAGACAATTAAACACATTGATCAAACTAGAGAAATGAAGAAAGAATAAACTAAATCAAACAAAAACAAAAAATACAGATGTGTTCAAATTATTATTCTTCCTCATCGTCATCCTCCTCTTCTGATCCTCTTTTCTTTTCTAACCATTCATCCTCTTCTGAACCTCTTACCTCTTTGATCCAGTCTTCCTTATTGATTGTTTAGTTTTCATTATTTTATTTATCCACCTCTTTATTTGCTGCCAATTCTACTTCTATATCAACCTATTCTATTATGTGTTTAGGATACTCTAAATTATCTTCTAAGTTAGCATCAGCTGGGTGGTGAACACATGATATGTCATCTGCCTAGTATGAAACATTTAATACATTTTCAACTTCCACTTGACACACAGGCTTGATTTTGATCACCGCCCACCTATTCGATTTATTTGGACGCAAAGGATAAGTAGCATAATACACTTGCTTAGCGTTATCTGCAATGATAAAAGTATCATACGCCCTATACTCCCTTGTGTGCCTTACTTCAATAATATTATATTATTTGATATACCTCATTCGTCGATTTGGGGTAGGGTCGAACCACCTGCATCTAAACAATACAATTTTTTTTCTGGCCAACCAGAAACTCTATTTCTAAAATCTCCTTAAGTACCCCATAATAATCAACCCCATTTTGATCTCCATCATCACCTTTTACCCAAACTCCACTATTATTAGTTTTTTATGTTTATAGAATTCTTTGGTAATGAATCTAAAACCATTCACTAGATACTTGTCCATAGAATAGACCTTAATGGGCCCCTAAGATAAATCCTTCAAAAATTTGTCAAGTTGATCATTTGTTGTATTATAAACCTATAAATAGTTGAGAATAGAAAATTAGCATTAATCAACATGGAATTTCTAATAATTATAGCATTATGAAAAAAATGCAACACTTACATAATCTTTAAACCATGTTGAAAAATAGTCAAGCACTTTATTATTGCCATACAACTTAACAAAGTAGCTATAAAATAGGATGGAAATTGATTCAGTGGCTTTGTCTTGTAATTGCATATGTAATTCAAATTAATAACAACTTACTTAAGAAATGGTTTAACTTGAGGGAAATTCAACAAGACATGTATTATGCAGACTTAAACTCCATTGAACTAAGATGCCTCCTTGTACGATTTTTTGAACCTTCGCCTGGTTGATTGAAGATTGATAGCGGCTCTTTTGCAACCTCACCACCATCATCGTGACAATTGAGTCTATTTTGTGAACATTGAACATAACTTTCAAAGTAATACGAATAGAAATTGGTTGTTTCCTTAGCAAGATAGGATTTGTACATTGAGCATTTAATTCTATGTTGTTGCTTCATACTCCATTTATTCTTGCCAATAGTCCTATATAATATTATATTATGATAATTATAAGAAAATTAATGGAGAGGAATATATTAACATTTACAAAATTTATCTCTCAAATAGATACATCCATTGACCTTGAACCGGACCTTCAAGACGAGCTTTATGCACAAAATGCACAGGAAGATGTTCTATCACATCCTAAAATCTAGGTGGAAGAATTTTCTCTAGCTTATTTGTAATTATAGGAATATTTTGTTCCATCCGAACTAGGTTCTCTTTCGTCAATGTGCTGGAACACAAGTCTTTGAAAAATAAACTAATTTTAATCACGGGTTTCCAGATTCTTTTAGGCAAGATACTAAATGCTATGGGGAGTAACGTTTCCATGAAAGCATGACAATCATGACTTTTCATAGCAAATAACTTTTCATAATCCATATCAATACGCTTTCCCAAATATGAAGCATGGCCAACAGGTATTTTCAGCTGTTCAACCCATTCACATATCTTACTCTTTTGGTCCATTGTAAATGAATAGCTAGCCTAGGCTTGAAGATCTTTTTGTTTGATTTCTCCTGCAACCATAACTCTTTTTGCCTACAATATTTTGGTAATTCCATAATATCTTTAATATTATCTTTTGTCTTGCCATTGACATCCATTACTGTGTTAAATAAATTATTAAAGTAATTTTTTTCAATATGCATGGGATCAAGATTATGTCGAAGAAGATGATCCTTCCAACATGATAATTCTTAAAATATAGTCTGTTTTGTCCAATTATGTCCAACACTATACCCATTAAATTTGTACGGTTGTTCTTCTATTACCTTTTGAAAGTGTCGAACCTTCTCCCAAACTTGTTCTCCCATAAAGATTGGAGGTGGACATCTCATTCAACCATATTCTTTATAAATCATTTTTCATATTCCTAAACTCATTTTTCATTTTTCAATATGCATGGGATCAAGATTATGTCGAAGAATATGATCCTTCCAATATGATAATTCCCAAAATATAGTCTGTTTTGTCCAATTATGTGCAACACCATACCCATCAAATTTGTACGGTTGTTCTTCTGAAACCTCTGGAAAATGTTGAACCATCTCCCAAACTTGTTCTCCCGTAAAGATTAGAGGTGGACAGTCTCTTTCAACCGTATTCTTTCTAAATGCATTTTTCATATTCCTAAACTCATGATCCATAGGCAAAAATTGATGGTGACAATCAAACCGATAATTTTTTCGGCTATGTTTCAAAGTGAATGATTTAGTATTTTCCATACAGTAAGGGCAGGCTAACTTGCCAGCTGTCATCCACCCAAACAACATTTGGTATGCAGAAAAATCACTAATGTCCATATCAAGACAATCCTCAAATTCAAATTTTGCTTAACCAACACATCAAATGTTTCAACCCCTTCAACCCACAATTGATTCAACTCATTAATCAAAGGTTGCAAGTATACTTCAATCATGATTTTTGGATTACATGGGATATGAATATTGCAATTTAGAAATATATAAGTACTGGTCTTGCACATCTCAGGTTGAAGATTATATGGTGTGAAATACATACACCAATAATAATAGGGTGCAACAAAAATAGAATATGGAGTGAATCCATCCGAATATAAACCCAACCTAATGTTTCGTGGTTTGGCTGCAAACTCTGGATATGTTCTATCAAAAGGCTTCTAGGCCTCTCCATCAGATGGATGACACATAACACCAGGTGTTCTTCTATTTTCATAATGCCGTCTCATATGAGGAGCTGACTTGTTTGATGCGTATAACCTCTTTAGCCTTGGTCTAAGAGGTAAGTAATGCATCGCCTTAACAATGGCTTTATTCTCACTAGGATATTTCCTTAAATGAGCTCTTTGACAAAATTTACAAGATTCTAGATCAATGTCATCCTTGTAGTTTAACATCCAACCATTTTAACAAAAATCGATTCTCATCGATGACAATCCTAACTTTTATACCATCCTTTTTGCCTTGTTGAAATTATCTAGTATCTTTAGATATGGGTCAAATAATTCATGTATAAGATCAATCATAGATTCCGTTTCCCCTTGAGGATCATTTCAATCTGAAAGGGAGTATGGACTCTCTTCATATAGAGGCCGACTAGAAGCTTCCAACTGTTCAAAGAAACATTTAGATTCATCATTGGGAGCTCCTTCAACATGGTCTCCTGATTTAAAATTAGAATGCATCCCATATGAATCTCGAATAATGTCATGCATTCTATAATTTTGGATTTCAGGTTGCACTGCCCAAAAACTTTCACCAGCAACATAGTGTTGAGATCTGTCAAAAGTATTATCAACTTCTCCTTGATTAGTCCACACTGTATAATCTTCTTTAAACCTATTTCGATAAAGATGAATCTTAACAATATTAAGTTTTTCATAATTCCTACATTTACATTTACTACAAGGACACTTAACCAAGCCATCAAGTTAAAAAGGTTCTAGTGTCATTGCATAGTCCACAAAATTGTCGACACCAAATATAAATTTAGGCCTCAACCCCACATGACCAACATTAGTCATCTTATATATCCATCTACGATCCATCTATACAAAAATGACATAATTTAAAATTGTTAAACTCTAAATTAAGAAAGAAAACATTATAATAAATTTAAGGATTTACATAAGTAAACATAATGAGCTTATTAAAAGGAAAGAACTTGTTTAATGTGTCAATGTAGGACTTCAGGTCAGTTAAAAGAACACGAAAACAAATACCACAAACCAATGATTTGCGCAAGTTTTAGAATCATACTAATCGAGAGAAAAAGAGGTTCTTCTCACCACTCATCAAAGAAAGTATAGATCACGTACAAGAATACCAAATAAAATATTCAAATCACCAACATCAACCAAAAAAACCACTCAAAAAAGAACTTCAAAACAAGCCATGTATGACACTGGCTTTGGTTCAAACTCTACATTTATTTTGAAAACTAGTTAAATATGTATCATTTATTAATTTAGAACTCATAACATTAAAGAAATAAGAATTCAAAATTCTTAAGCTTCAAATTATGGCCCTACTTACAATGTTCAATGACCATTTGTTTTTCAGAAAATTTAAGTTTTGTAAAATTAGAGGTTCTCTGAATATGAATAATCAACTTTCCTTTTTCTTTTATGTTGTGTATGACTGTAATGCATCAGTATTTCTTCCTCCTTAGTACTACTATGAGTAAACAATATACTATTTATTTCAAATAGTGATTGACATGTTATGCAAGTCCGACATATATACAAACATAAAGTTTTTAAGAGATAATTACTACACTAAACTTATAATGGATCACTGTTTTCGTAGAAGGAAAACAAAGAGACAATAGGCAGCAGAATCATCTCCTGAGATTTGCTAACCAACAACAGCTAACAAATTTTTTTCAGCTTACAATAAACATTCTTCAGAGCATTCTCAAAGCATAATACAATTTAACTGGAATCTCTAATGTTTCCAACGGATAATACCAAATTGAAATAGAAACTACAACATAACTCATTTAGTATGCACCAATTTCTAGCCACTAAAAGCTTTATTATGTTGACATTCTGCTGAGTAGAAAATTTTTCCCTGAAGCCTTACCATACCTCATAATCAATCTATATATTTTTCCAAATAGCACTTTTACAAGTAATGACTAGCCATGGTCGTTGAATTATCTTAATATCCAAACCCATGGAACCAAAATTTGAACTACCAAATAATAAAAGAAGGCAAGTACAGAATGTTGTATTTGAATATATATTAGCAAATAGCACGGTGGTTGGCCACCACTTTGACCAAATTACTAATATACTATCTAGTTTAAAATATTTCTTGATCACGACATGTATATTATATAAACAACTATACTAAAAACAAAAACAAGAAACCCCACCTCTACCCACACCCAACAAAGATTTCTCAACCAAAAGTTGTGATATCAAACTAGCCGCCAACCCCAACTTATATCAAATTTGAAAAGGTCTAACTGGTAACTGAGACATTAATCAACCATTAAGTCAAACCAAATCAATCAATATATTATTGGTTTGGTAGCATTTTAACACATAAAAATTGATAATACATAAGGTAAATTATTAAATATATAATCAAAATATATCACTCGATAAACACTCTCCTAATATTGACGGGGATTGTGTCAAATGCCCAATATTATTTTTAGATAACAGCCTATTGAATTTGGGCCTAGCAGGTTAACAGACTTAGTTCTTTTCAAGTTAGTTTGCATTTTGATAAATAATCACTTTTAAACTTTCTTAAAACACAACAACAACAATGATGTATGTAGTTTAATTTCATAAAATAGGCCCTAAAGAGGGCAAAGCGCACATATGCCTTACCCCTAACTCAAAGATAGAGTGGTTGTTTTCACTAGTTTTCTATGATAATTGAGGTACAAAAAATCAATATATAGTAATAGAAATCAAAGGACAAGATAGTTAAGCATTACTATGATTTCTAATAAGAACGAATAGTGAGACGACATATTGTTACCTATTAACCTTCTATCGAACTCCGTGTCATCTACACCCTTCTATCTAACGTCATGTTCTTAGTAAGTTGGGATTGTGTTATATCTTGTCTAATTACCTTCCCCAATACTTGGTCATTCTACCTTAACCTCTTCTAAAACCATCCATAGCCACTTTTAAACTTGCTATTAAATATTAGTTATTATTTTAGAAGCTATTAGCATTTAATCATTCCTTTAATGCTGAAAAATATTTAGGATGAAAATATTTCTAAGACATGGAACAACTCCAACAAAATTGTGTTGTAGTTCAAAGGTTTGTCAATTGAAGTTGAAAAATTTACTGGAGTTCAAAATTTTACTTAAGTTTCAATAACCATGGATTGTTAATAAGTTCCAATTTATTATTTGTTAATGTATAACAAAACAAAACTAATTACTTTCTAATCTGAAAGAAATTTAACTTAGACCATATATATACAAGAAAAAATATCAAATCTTAGAGCCAAAAACACAAATAACACAGAGCACATAGAGGTAGAAGACTGAATCTGTAATTTAAATGAAGATGGAAGAAATCAACAAGAAAGTCGGAAAACATATAAAGCATAAACCCAATTATGAAATTAGGTAACAAATCCCTAACTACTAATTCAAATATTGGGGAAAATAAATGAGACCTAAGATATTCATAGAATCAAATTCTATTCTATGCATAAATAAGAAAAAAAAATTAAAATTGTAGCCTTACTTGGAATAAAAGAGCTAGGAAAGAGGGTAAGGGAGAAAGAGAATCAAAAAATTAAAATCAACCCCTGACTATTGTACTCTCACAGCTTCATACATATTTGAAAAGCATAGGATTAGGGTGTAATACCCCGTACTTCTACCTAACTTAAAATCATCCAGAAATATTAAAGACTTGTTTCAAAGATGAATTCACTTTTATACATATGGTATTTTTAATATTTTTAATTTTTATCAAGTGGGAAATTGAATATGCTTTCCATTGATATCAAATTAGCCCAAATTCGACACCCGGGCGAAGATTTAGAGCCATTTTAGTAAGATAGTGTGCCACCTGAGCCATCAATGCATCGCTGAGCTAGCCAAAATGGAAATCATCAAAATCCAGTGAGCCTCCATAATTATGGCACATCGCGCCAAGGCTCAAATTCAGAGTTGTCAAATTCCAGTGACACAGCGCGATAGCGTTGCATCGCGCCAAGGGTCCAGGTCGGGAAATTTTCACAAAATTAAAATAGGCGTCCAAGGGTTAAAAGGGTTAATTTATCACCCCTATATATACCCAATAACACATTATTCAGACATAATTCACCCAAAATATATTGTTTCTCTCAAGTTTCTCTTAAGAACAAGCTAGGATTTTCAATTGGGGATTTAAATCCAAGACTCAAATTTAAGATTCTCTTCGTCAATCTTCGTAGAATCAAGAACTAAGGTATGCACAGTGTTTATTCATGGATTTCTTTCATCCATGAATCCTAAGAATCAAGTTTTAAATCTTGTATTGTGAATATTTTATCGTCAGTTAATTATGTTCATGTGTTATAGTTGTATGATTCCCAATTTGGAATTTTTATGTGTTGTTCATGAACCTATGCTAGTATGTGGTCTAAAACATGTGAAATTGAGTTGAAATATGGAGTTTTGTTGTATTAATTTGATGGTCATGCCTATGCCCTAAGTCATGCATCCTAGGTGTTTGATAAAATGCCTAAGAGAATAGAAATTATGCATTATAGCTTAATTGTGACCCAAGTGATAAGTGTATGCTTTACCCTATGACTAAGAATGACTTACATAATATTGTGTGCATTATGAATGGTTGAGGGAATGTCCATGAGATTTAGGTTGATGAAATTATGACACGTTTATATGCAATTGCATTCATGTACAAGACTATGATAACTATGTGCTTCATGAAATCCCCAAATTATTGCATTATGAATTGTTGATATTGGTCATATGTTCAAGAAGTGTCATGTCCTGTCAATTTCATGCTATCGAGTCCTGGGGGTACTTGTACCCTACAATTTAGCTTTGTGGCTATAGCCAGTGTCATGTTTTCATGATACTCTTAGTCAAGCCGTGATCCTTAGAATCCAGTCAGTCTTATGACTCAGGAAAACTTAGTAAATTCAGTATCAGTCTAGTTCTACTCAGTAATCTCAGTGACCTCAGTAACATCAGTACTTAGTAATCTCTGTAACCTCAGTATTCCCAAAAATCTCAGTAACTTTAGTACTCTCCGTCAGTCCTCAAATCTCAGTAGCATTTTGTCAGTCAACAAAACTCAGTGAACTCAGTTTAGCTCCACTAAACAATACCATTAGTATCAGTTCAGTTCAATTAATCAGTTCAGTGCCTATTCAGTTGGGAGTAGGATTCAGCACCGAGTGAACCCAAGGATGGGAACTCACCTGTTATTTAGTGAAGGGTGTGATCCTTGGAGCAATCCTTGTGTTCCAGAACTATATAGCCAACGTAGGTTGAGATGCACCATACGTTTTTAGGGATTTATACATCTCATTTGTGTTTTCTACTAGGAGGGGTTGACGGAAGAGCTCCCTGTCAGAGAGGGTATACTCACAGCTTGTCTTTACCCGTGGTATAGTACTGACACCCTTCCAGTTGGGGTTATAGGTTGGACCCCACCAATTCAGTTTTGAGGCATGCCGGTTAGATAATTACCTCCCACAGTTTTAGTTTTAGTAATAGAACTCAGTTCAGTTCTACAGAAATCCAGGACTATCAGATACAGTTAAATCAGTACAGTGCAAAATCTAGCTAGTTCCATCAGTATCAGGACTGTCAGATATAGTCACTCATGTTATCAGTATTAAGACTTAGTAATCATGTTATCACGAACTCAGTTAAATAGTATATTAATCATACGAAACCCATGTTATCAGTATTCAATTTTAGGACTGTCAGATACAGTCAATCAGACCAGTTCTTCATAATCAGAACTGTCAAAAACAGTCATTCCTTTATTAGTAATATGATATTAGTTCCTTAGTATTCAGTATACTCAGTCATTCAGTATCCCAGTATCAATACTCAGATATCAGTAAATACACGTTATCAAAATTCATGAGTCAGCGTTATCACGATCTTAATTAAAATTACGTATTCATGCATGTATTCTTACATTAATGTTATACAGTCAGTTATTATTGTTCATGCATATGAACCCTTGCATTTAGCCTACCTTACTTGCATACCAGTACATTCAACGTACTGACGTATTTGTGCTATGGTGTTTTATACCATAGGTTTAACAGAACGAGCTCTCAAGTATCCTTAGTAGATCAGACGTTCAACAACCAGACTTGCAGTGAGTGCTCATCATTCGAGGATAGCATGATTATTTTATTACTTTATTATTTTTAGTAGTTCGGAGTTAGTTGGGGACATGCCTCATCAACTTCATAATTTTCAGATAGTTTAGAGGCTTTCAGACTACAACATATGTTTGGGCAGTTTATTTCAGTTTTGGGTATTTTTATACCCCATTACAGACATTGTATTATATTCAATATTAGTTCAATTTTAAACCTTATGGCCTTACAACTTATATTCTGCATATTTATAATGTATTATTTAGTGCTCAGTTATAGATATCAGTCATGGGTTAGCTTGTGGTCCTTTGGGGTCATGAGCACCGTGTAGCATTTCGAGTACCATATTTGGGGTGTTACATAGGGGGACATGAGCATTTTCAGAGAGTGATTTTGAGAGAGGGGCGACTTTGAGAGAGCTGACCCTTATGGTTTTTTTTTCATTTATTAATTATAATTAAAATCATAAGTATTTAAAAAATTAAGGATATATATATATGGGTTTTGTTTTGTTTTATTAATTGTAATTATAATGATAAGTATTTAAAAATTATATATATATATATATATATATATATTGACGTTTATATTTAATAAAATGGTGAAATACAATTATTTTTAATAATAAATATTAATTTATTAAAACTGTAGCGACTTCATGAGGCCGCAATGTATAAAATTTTACTATCCCGCTTTATTTTATATTGATGCTAACTTGGGGCTTTGAGCTATAGGTGACAAAAAAGTTTTAAAATGAGGTGTAGGTGACAAAAGTCTTAATAATTGAGTGGAGCTGACAATTACTTTATTATGGATTAAGAAAGTTTGATAAGTTTGAGAATAGCCCACAAGTTTTTAATTTATACTTTGATCCAAATATTTACCTAATATAACATGAAATAGAGGGGAAAAAGGCGTCTTTCTCTCTCTTTTTATCCATTGTTGTTTTCTCTCTCTTCATGATTTTTTGTTTTTCATTATTGCTGCTGCTTTTTTCATTATCTTCTACTTCATTATCATCATCTTCTGCTTCATTATCATTTGTATCTTCATCTTCTTCTTGTTGACCATTGTCGTCGTTGTTGTTGTTGCAGATACTGTTACTATTTGACCAATTTCTTAGGTCAAGTTTTGTTTTGTACATCACTTTCCACTTTGACATTACTTCATAGGAGACTTTGGTAAGTCAAATTATGATTTTTAGTTGAATTTTTCATCTTGGTAACTACTATTGTACTGTTTTTCCAAAAATGGATAGAACTCAATCATGAATCCAACATAAGATCCATCTATTTAAATAGATAAACCATCTGTTGCGACAAATAAGACATCTATTTCAATGGAAGACTAATATGTTGGATTCATATTTATGGTTCTATAGGCCGTAACATGAATCGAACAGATGGGTCATCTGTTGCAATAGATGATTTATCTGTTTAAACAGATTAGTTATCTGGTGCAATGTGATAAATATTTATTGCGACAGATTATTAATATGTTGCAACAGAACCTAAACTCAATTCCAATAGGCGTGTTGTCTATTGCAATAGGGTAAATATCTATTGCAACAGATTATTAACCTATTACAACAGAACCCGAACTCGATTCCAATAGACGGTAAATATCTGTTGCAACATATTAGTAACCTGTTGAGATAGAACCTGACCTCGATTTCAACAGATTATAGTTTGTTGCAATAGGTAAGTCATCTATCGCAACAGTTTAATAATCTGTTGGACATGTCACTCATCTGTTAGAATTAGCTTTAAAGGTTCCTTAGTACTGTAACATCAATCCCAACAGATATATAGTCTATTGCAACATATGATTCACCTATTACAACAGATACTTATCTATTAAAATCAACTTCAAGAGCGTAACATGAATCCCGATAGCTAAGTAATTTGTTGCAACTGATTACACATCTGTTGGGATTTATTTACGGCACTATAAAATCACTATTAACTTTTTTTTAGAAAATGACTTTATTTAGGTACCACTAATGGAGGGATCAATAATAATAAGGGTGGATTGTCATATTTAATGGATCGAGAAGAGTAATCGATATGTATGGCGTTGGAACGAGGGTAAAATGCTAGAGACGATAGCTATGACAGTCCAAAGTGATGTTTCGTATGATGACTTTGAGAACTTAACCATTAGTTATTGTGGAATGAATTATTTATCGGAAGAACTTGTCATTAGCTACATGCACAGCTCCTTTGAAAATCATAGTGTACTACCTTTCAAGATAACCGATCAGGTTTGGTTCTGAACATATCTTAGTGATTTATCCAGGTCGGTGTTAAGGGTGTTTGTGGTTGAAAAGGTGAGAGAAAATAAGACCAGAATATAGAAGAGAACAACAACAAGACATCTTTGATGATCTAGATATGATTAGTCCAGATGATGATCAAACACCTATGCTCGTTGATGCGACCAATACGATGTGCAGTTCTTCTCAACCGACATAATCTGGAAATTGTCAAGATAACGGGACCTACTTTTTATTGGAATGCCATTCAAGGATAATAAAGAACTATCTACCACTTTGTTTATTTCTTGCTTGAAAAAAGATTTCAGAATAAAGAAGGTGATTAATTTGAGCAGTGTCTTTTGCTTCAAATGTGCTAATTCGAACTGTAAATGGTGGTCGAGAGCAATGAAGTACTCAAGTTCTAACAGATTCATCATTCATAAACATGAAAAGCATCACACATATGGTTCTGAGCACATCTTGGGCCAAAATCCTCACGCCACGGCAAAGGTCCTCGGTGAATATTTCAAGAGTAGTTTCCCCGATGGCAAAGGCCCTTCAACAAGGGTTATGGCCAATTAAATTCTTACAGAATTGGGTGTCCTGGTCAGTTATTAGAAGATATATATGGCCATGAATATTGCCAAGGACTTGGTTAAGGGGACATTCGATCATGGTTATGCAGTCTTGGATGCCTACCGTTACATGATTAAGTCCACAAATCCTGAAAATAAGATGACATTGTATCATGATGTAAATGGAAGGTTCAAGTACTTTTTTGTATCCTATGGTTCTTGGATTCAAGGTTTTTGATATTTGAGAAAAAGCATAGCCGTCAACGGTACCTTCTTGAGGAGCAGGTATAATGGATTTTTGCTATCGGTGGTGGCATAGGATGTGGAGAATCACATCTTTTTGTCGCGTAGCAGATAAGGAATATGATTCCTCTTATGTATTTATTTTGAAAAACTGCAAAGCTGCATTGAAGATACTAAAGAGTTGTGTTTTGTATCGAATAGGCATGCAAGTATTCCAAAGATGGGTTCACATTTCTTCACTTCAGCTTACTTTATTTGTTGCATCAGGCATCTTAGAGAGAACATTCGGACCAACTATCACAATGAAAGGGTTGTGACCCTTTTTTATAGAGCAACTAAAACATATAGTATAGAGGAGTTTTTAGACCATTTCAATCATACAACGGATGTGAATCCCAAGGTAGCATAATTTCTCATACGTGTCAGTTTTGAGAGATGGACCCAAACATTTTTCCGGCAAATAGGTATATTCTTATTGATTTTAATATCTTGTTTGAGTTATAAGTTTAGTATAATGTCGTGCTAAGTTATTATTTTGTATAGGTACAATATTATGACATCAAACATAGCTGAATCGGTGAATTCATTGTTTGACGATGAAAGAGAATTTCCCATCAAGGATATGTTTGTAAAAATAAGCCAGAAGTATGGCAAATTTTTTAATAAAAGGCGTGTGGAGTTTAAGTGCCCCAAAAAAAACCCGATTTGTTCTCAAAATTGAAAAAATAATATCAATGAATGTCAGTTTGGGGAATAGGTTATTACCTCATAAAATAGAAGATTACAAATTTAGTATCACCAGTCATGGTGATGTTGCCACGGTCGATCTTCAAATAAGATCTTGTATGTACAGAGTTTTTGACTTGGACCAAATACCATGTCCACATGCTATGGCAGCACGTTGATCTCAATACGGTCATAAATATGGAGCTGAAGTTTATGAGCACTCCTCTCAATATTATTCGCTGGAAAAATATAAAATGGCATATAGTAGGCATATTACTCCGGTGCCTCCCGAACAATCTTGGGTTGTTCCTACAGAGAATATGGGAAGAGTAATACCTCCTCTATATATTGACCCAAGCACTATCAAACTGGGAAGAAATTCATATAAGAGGAGGCGTGGAGTCAGAGAATCATTTTAATCAAGAAGAAACAAGTGCTTCGTATGTAAGCACGCTGGCCATAAAAGAACTACATGCCCGGATCGTAATCCACCATGATCATTGTAATTGCAGAAACTTGTATAGTTGTTTGTTGTGGAATTTTATATATTAACTCATTGTTGTGAATGTAATGTAATTATTAGTTATATATAAAAAAATCTTTTTAATAACTTGTGCATCAATAAAAGAGGCAAAACATGAGCTGTTAAACAATACAGCAGATCACAAGTATTTTCAATAGATTACCTATTTATGGTAATAGATGGACATTAGCTGAAAGAACACAACACAGTTCCATAAAACTGGAATATTTTCCTCCAACAGATGATAAATCTATCGCAATAGATGGATAATCTATTGATAGAAACTCAATCGATGATCAATCTATTCCAACATATGGTCCATCTATTGAAAGAACACAAAAGCCAAAATTGCTATTGCTACTGGATTCAACATTGCTGCTTAACTTCAACCGTCAATATGTTAACATGTAAAATATTTATAAAAAGAAATAGATGGAATGAAAATTGAATAAGAATTAAAAAGCCAAAGTTGAATAAAAATAAAATTTTCATTAAACGAAAAATAAAATACATTAGGTATAGATCCGACATAGAAAAATTAAAATACATAGGCTAAAAGAAAAAACACATTATAATTACTATTATCATCATCATCATTATCATTAATGATAGCTGGCCAATCAAATCGTAGCAGTAGGGTTCTCATCAGCCTCTGCATCTCTCTGAACATTGTTGCTCTCACGGAGACCAACTCCCTCTGCAGGTTATTATCCTACCTCTGAATTTCCCGCACTATGTTGCACAAAATAGCAATGTCCCAAACAAGATCAGCCATATTTAGAAAACGCATGCATTGACAAATATAAAGAAAAAAGTTCAAACATATGCTACAAACTGGTAGATTTACATCGAAAAAACACTTACCTCAACGATAAAGGATTATGCTCTTTGAAGAGAAGTTATAGAAGTTGTTGAAGATGTCACACGAAAAGAAAAAAGGAAAGAAATAAAAAAAGTTCAGCAGAATGAAGATTAAGGAGGGACCTATTTATAAAGGATTGAATCTAGATGTGTACGGACAAAAGGCACGTCTGTTAAGCTCCATTGTATTAATTACATTCAAACTGGTGGCATTTTATTTTTTATGAAAAGTTGCGACTTTTTTATTTACATTAATTCTTCTCACCTTTTCAAAATGGTTTTGAGAAGACTTAATAACAACCGTTATTATTGAGCTATTGCAACAGATCGTCCATCTGCCGCAACAGATTTCCATCTGTTGCAACATATAGATTATATGTTGTGGCAGATGGACCATATGTTGGGGATGTTTTGATTTTTTCTAACAGTTGATTCATCAATTGCAACAGATGGAGAATTTAATTCATTAGATGTTTTGAATGTGTTAGATAAAAAGTCATGACTCCACCTATTTTTTAATAGTCACCCTATGCGTGTAAATGAATAAACAATGTCTGGTTTGTCACAACAGATTCACAATTTGTTGTAACATATGGATTATCTATTACGACAGATGGACCATATTTTGGAGGAGATGTTTTGATTTCTTCCAATTACTGATTCATCAGTTGCAACAGATGGAGATTTTGATTCATCAGCTATTTTGAATGTGTTAAGATAAGAAATTTAAGACTCTGCACACCTCTTTTTAATAGTCATCACATGCGTACAAATGAATAAACAACACCGTGGTGTCTTTAATGGGGTAGGAAGAATAAGGTGCGTGCAATGGATCTACTTTCATGCGTGGGAGTTATGTATTATTGATCAGTCTACCGTGACAGACACACATAAAGTGTAATGATTTTGTGAATGTAATTTTTTATCGAATAGACACTGATCCTTCAAACAAGATCCTGCATTGTACAGTTTAGTTTGGTAGGTGCGAACTGATAAGGCCGAAGGGTTCTAAGACGACGGTGTCGATACCCTGCTACAATTTAATGATGGTCTATGCTCATGTTTTTGTTTTTAGATTGGGAAAGGTTTCAAGTTTTTAGCGGCAGTGTAAATATTCAATAGTAATTGGACCGATTTTAATGGCGCAATAGACTTCTTAAATGGCCTCCGAAGCCTTACACTACAACAAATAATGATGGAACCAATAGAAGCCCCTATTTCAAATTTATATGGATGAATTGCTGGAAGAGACCATTATACAGCAGTAGGTGCTTGGGAAAATACCTGTGCGGAAAGGGAGAGGTGGAAAAGGCCATATATTATCTCAGACCTTGTTTAAGAGGAAACACAGGGGAGCAAGCAAGGAAATTCTAGTGAATCTGTCCAATGAAATTGACATGAGAAATGGAAAAACTAGATGAGCTTCAAATGTTGAAGTGTATCCAAATATAAAAATCCGTCAATCTTTGAAAAAAAAAAAAGAAGAATGGTCAACAGGACTGGATCTGGACACTTTGCTAGAGAATGCAACTAGTGAGCAAGGCCTCAATGAAGACTCTCACAAAGCTCAGGACCAGAACTCTAAGGAAGAAGTTTCACGAGCAAATGAAATTGATATGATTGTGGGTCATTTGAAACCTGAACCAACTACTCCTAAATTAAAAATACTGGATCAAGCCAAGGTATCAATTTCTCAAGTTAAACTTGCATCCCATGCCTCCTGTTTATGACTCTGTTCAGGTCTATGGCAACAGAAATAAAAAGGACTGAAGTTGGGCAGAAATCCCATGCCTTGTTTTTCCACTACCTTTGACCTGAACAGAGCCATAAAAAAGGGGCATTGGATGCAAGTTTAACTTGAGAAATTTCCACCTTGGCTTGATCCCATATTTTTAATTTAGGAGTATTTGGTTCAGGTTTCAACTGACCGACAATCCTATCAATTTCCTGTGCTCGCAAATCTTTTTCCTTAGAGTTCTGGTCCTGTACTTTGTGAGAATCTTTATTAAGGCCACGCTCACTAGTTGCATTCTCTAGCAAAGTTTCCAGCTCCAGTCCTGTTGACCATTCTTCTTTTACTTTAACAACTGATGGATTTTCATTTTTGGATACACTTTCACATTTGCAGCTCATCCATTTTTTTATTTTTTATGTCAATTTTATCAGCCATTTTTGCTACACTATTCTTCCTACCCTATGTCTCCTATTAAACAAGGCTTGAGATGATACATGGCCTTCTCAACCTCCCCCTTCCCGCACAGGTATTCTCCTAAGCACCTACTTCTGTATAATAGTCTCCTCCAGCAACCCATCTATATAAATTTGGACTAGGGGAATTTCTATTGTTTCCATTGGTGTTTGCTACAGTGCGAGGCTTCGAAGGCCTTCCAAGAAGTCCATTGAACCATTAAAACTGGTCTAATCACTACTGGATATTTACACTGCCGCTAAAAACTTGAACCCTTACCCAAACTTGACACAAAAACATGAGCATAAATGGTCATTAAATTATAACAAGGTATCGACACCACCAACATGGCCCTTAAGCCTTACAAGTTCAAACCTAACAATCTTAACTATAAACTGCCATATCTTGTTTGAAGAATCAACGCCTAATAGGTAAAGAACAAACATTCAAAAAATCATTGTACTGTATATGTGTTTTCATGATAGGTTGATCAGTAATACATACCTCCCATATATGAAGTGGTTCCATTTGCAAGCAGCTTATTCCTCTGAACCCATCTTTACTCTAGCCTTTAATGCCAGTCGAGCAAAAATGGATCCAGTATCACTTCATTTTATCTACAAACAAGAGAAATATATTTGATGTCAAACAAGAGAAGAAGAAAAATAACATTACAAAAGGGTAACAAAAAATTGAGAAAATCAATAGATGACCAATCTGATGCAACAGATTGCCCATCTGCTCAACCGATGAGGCATCTATTGCAACAGATGGATGACATATTGCAATAGATGAGTCATCTATTGGAATAAATAAAACTAGCCTGGCTACAGGTTTGATTTTTTCAAATAGTTGCTCTATCTGTACAAAAGGGTAACACAAAATTAAGTGAATTAACAGATGACCAATCTGATGCAACAAATTACCCATCTGTTCAACCGATGAGGCATTTTTCAATAGATATAAAAACAATGATTCATGCATTCAAGACTTAAAAGTCACCTTTTCTTCAATTCTCTCAATAAATAGAAATTTGGTAATGGGTGAATCATCAATAGCAACAGACGTAAATATCTAATTTAAATGACATACAAAGAAGAAGATGAGATGGAAAGAACAATAGTGAACCATACCTGTAATGTGAAAAAAGAAAAGGGTTCAGAACATCCAGTTCAGTCGACAAAAGATATTGATCGGTTCAGATTCAAAAGGATCCTTATTCTAAAGAAGAGAGAAAAAAAAGGCAAAAAAAAAAATAAGAATTGAGAATAAAGAAGCAAAAGTGATAGATTAGTTTAGTTGTCTTGAGTCTTACTTATGTTATGGCTGAAAAAGAGAGTATTCTTCTAGATATGGGTTTTAAATATTCATTAATAACTTTTGACTTTTGAAGGGAACGATGAGGCGGTGACAATAAAAAGACCAGATAAGACTACTCGCTTAGGAGATTTTTGAGTTATCCAAGTAATATTTTTAACCGCCTTAGTATTTTAATTTTTTCATCTAGGACAGGAAATACCTAAAATGATTTTAAAAAAAGGGTCTTAAAACATCTAAGTGCAACAGATAAAAATTTCTGTTTGAATATTTCCAAAGCTCGATCATCCATCGCAACAGATGCGTAATATGTTACAATAGATGACTTAATCTGTTTGATTAATTCCAATAGAAAATACATCTGTTGCAACAAGTTGAACATTTGCCTTTATACAATATCAATTGATATCACATGTTAGACTAATACCTTTAGGGGTCGTTTGGTAGAGTGTATTGTAAAATATAATGAATGCATTAGTTAATGTGTGTTGCTAGTACCTTGATTGGTTCGACTTTTTGCCTATGTATAACTAATGCAAGCATTAGTTATACACTCTATTGTGTATTGATGTGTGTATTAGTAATACACTTTATTTCCTATGTATTAGTAATACAAAGACATTAAATACATGCATTAAATTTTTAAATGACCTTAATACCCCTCAATTTCCCTCTCAAAATATTTCACCATTCCTCTTCCCGCTATTTTAATTTATACTAGTGAATCTTTTCAAAATATTTCATAATTTTTTGTCCTACTATTTGAATTTACAACAATGAATGGTTGATTTAAATAACTATAACATATTTTTTCTTTGCTTTGAGAGTCTTTAAAATGATTTTAAAAAAAATTGAGACTATTTCTTAATTTTACGTCTTGTATTTTATTTTTATTTAGACTATGTTAATCCGGCGGCGTAATATTTTTTCTCAAAGGCGAAGGTCTTGCAATTAATCCTAAACCTCAATATAATAGTTCAATAATATTAGTTATGTTTGAAATAACAAAAGAATTTTCTTGCAAAAAAGTGTACAAAATCAAAGAAGGGTATTTTTGTAAACAAAAATTTCTTTTGTAGAAATTATCTAAGATGTATTATTTCTTATACATCAAACCAAACAATGTATAAGAAATAATACATGCATAACTAATACAAGCATGAATAATTCAAGTATTACTAATGCAAGCATTACTAATACACTATATTTTGCATTATTCTTATACACTCTACCAAAGACCCCTAATTGATTAATCTAGGACCCGGTGTGAGTTCTCATAGGGTCAATTACAACTTCAATTGAGTCTTTTGGAAATTAATGATGAGATGGTATTGCGTTCCTCTCGACCAGAGTCGTCGATCGATCACTCTGAGCTGAACCGATTCTTACTACTTCATATGTTAGACGAATACCTTAATTGCTTAATCAAGGACCAGGGGTGAGTTCTGATAGGGTCAACTACAACTTCAATTGAGTCTTTTGGTAATTGAATTATGAGTTGGTATTGCATTTCTCCTAACCAGAATTGTCGATCAATCACTCTGAGTTGAACCAATTCTTACCACCGCATATGTTAGACCAATACCTTAATTAATTAATCTAGGACCAGAGGTGAGTTCTATAGGGTCAACTGCAACTTTAATTGAGCCTTTTGGCAATTGAATGATGAGACGGTATTGCATTCCTCCCGACTAGAGTTGTCGATTGATCACTCTGAGATGAACCAATTCTTACCAGCTCATATGTTAGACCAATACCTTAATTGATTAATCTTGGACCAGGGGTGAGTTCTTATAGGTCCAACTACAACTTTAATTGAGTTATTTGGTAATTGAATAATGAGACAGTGTTACGTTCCTCCCGACTAGAGTCGTCGATCGATCACTCTGAGCTGAACCGATTCTTACCACCTTATATGTTAGACCAATACCTTAATTAATTAATCTAGGATCAGGGGTGAGTTCTCATAGAGTCAACTACAACTTTAATTGAGTCTTTTGGCAATTGAATGATGAGACGATATTGTGTTCCTCCCAACAAGAGTTGTCGATCGATTACTCTGAGCTGAACCAATTCTTACCACCTTATATGTTAGACCAATACCTTAATTGATTAATCTTGGACCAGGGGCGAGTTCTCATAGGGCTAACTACAACTTTAATTGAGTCATTTGGTAATTGAATAATGAGACAGTGTTACGTTTCTTTCGACTAGAGTCGTTGATCGATCACTTGAGTTGAACCGATTCTTACCACCTCTTCTGTTAGACCAATACCTTAATTAATTAATCTAGGATCAGGGGTAAGTTCTATAGGGTCAACTACAACTTTAATTGAGTCTTTTGGCAATTGAATGATGAGACGATATTGTGTTCCTCCCAACAAGAGTTGTCGATCGATCATTCTGAGCTGAACCAATTCTTACCACCTTATATGTTAGACCAATACCTTAATTGATTAATCTTGGACCAGGGGCGAGTTCTCATAGGGCTAACTACAACTTTAATTGAGTCATTTGGTAATTGAATAATGAGACAGTGTTACGTTCCTTTTGACTAAAGTCGTCGATCGATCACTTGAGTTGAACCGATTCTTACCACCTCATCTGTTAGACCAATACCTTAATTATTTAATCTAGGACTAGGGGTGAGTTCTCATAGGGTC
The DNA here is from genome assembly GCF_002878395.1 of Capsicum annuum. Lineage (NCBI taxonomy): Eukaryota > Viridiplantae > Streptophyta > Magnoliopsida > Solanales > Solanaceae > Capsicum > Capsicum annuum. The sequence goes on from NC_061121.1 coordinate 97,127,802, forward strand.
AACTATAACTTCAATTGAGTCTTTTGGTAATTGAATGATGAGACGGTACTACGTTCCTCCCGACCAGATTCCTCGATCGATCACTCTGAGATAAACCGATTCTTACCACCTCATGTGTTAGACCAATACCTTAATTGATTAATATTGTACCAGGGGTGAGTTCTCATAGGGTCAACTACAATAGATGGAAGCACCTATTTGATAATTTATAACAGATGGGTAATCTATTACGATATGTGATAATCCATTTGATAATTTACAATAGATGGTTAATCTGTCGCAACAGATTACTTAATCTGTTTGATAATTTACAACAAATGAGCACCTGGTGTAATAGGTTAAACATTTATTTTTATACTATTTCAATTGAGTTCATATACCTAAATTGATTAATCTAGGACCAGGGGTGGGTGAGTTCATAGGGTCAACTACAACTTCAATTGAGTCTTTTGGTAATTGCATGATGAGAGGGTTAGAAATTACGTATATCTTTTATAATTTTAAAAAATAATTAAGATCAATTCGGACCAAATTAACATTTTCAAAACTTGTCATTCTTTTCCAAAATACAAATCAACCCATACAAATAATCCATTTGCGAGAAAAATATTTCATTTCAAATCTCGAGTTCTCTCTCTTTTTTTCACTCAATTATAAGTATAGAAAATAAGTACAACTACTCAACAAATTACTTTACCCTTCATAACAGATCGATTTTCTTCTTATTTTCGACCATATAGGTGTTATTTTCGACTTAATTCTTGCTTGTATCAGTCATTTTCTCTATCTTTGTAGGTAACAAAGTTCAATAAGAGTTCTATATTTGTTATTTTTTTCTAAAAAATAAGGGTTTTTAAGTTAATGATGAAAAAAAAGACTTTAAGTTGTATTAACTTAGACAAGAGGTTTACAATTTTGAGTTTTAATGGTAAAATCATAGGAAAAACTTAAGAAAACCCTAGTTTCTATCGTAGTATTCCATTAACTATCGTGGTATTATTGGATGGTGTTTGTGGTGGTGGTGGTGGTAGTCGTCATCATCATGGTGGCACTGGTGGTGGCTATTGGTGGCATTGGTTGGTGGTGTTTGTGGTGGCATTAGTTTATGGTGTTCATGGTGGTTATCGGTGGTGTCGGTATTCGTGGTATTTGTGGCATTGGTCGGTGGTGTTTGTGGTAGTGGTGGCTGTTGGTGTGTCGTTATTTGTGGTGTTAGTAATGTATTTTTTAAAATTTATGCATACATCAATTGTAATGTAATTTTTGTTTTTCTGTTGTTTGTAGGTAAAACATGTCTCCCAAAAGAAAAGAAAATAAAAGTGGATCAACGTCTGACCACCCCCAAAAAATGGCTACAGTACAAAGGGATTCGAAGGAACTTCCAAAACAATCTTAGTCAGGGAAACAAAGTAAAGCAGAGGAGAGATATGAAAACAACATTGAGAGAGGTGGACAAGGGTCTATAGATGGTGATAAAGAAAATAAAAGTAAGAAAGAGGAGGAATTAGAGAGTGAGAAAGAGAAAGAGAAAGAGGATGATCATCAATATGATGATAATGGATCACCAATGGGGAAATTAATATCGACATCCCAACATGATCCTGTCAAAACTTTTAGTATTGATAAGTTTCAAGTTGCAATGTCGATAAATGACAAAAATACAGAAGAAGAACTGACAGGTGAAATTGTACTTAAATGTCAGATGGGGAGTAAATTTATATGTTTTAGAAAAATTATGAAAGACAAACATAGATGGACTTTTAAAGAAGAGCTGCTTTGGACGCTTTCTTGAGCTGGATGAGGACACCCCTGCACATTTCCCAATGAGGATGGTATATGGTATTCTCAAACACTGGATCAAGTACAAGGGGGATTATAAAGATCTAAAGGAGGGGGTAACAAAAAGATGGATGAAATCAGGATCAACTACTAAGGCATGTCGATTTGTTTTGGCTTACAAAAGTTTGCTATAGTGATAGGCTTGAGATGTCATCATCTGGAAGAATCACCTATCGCTAAGGGAACACCCCACAAAAGATTCAAAGCAAGAAAATGCAAAGAAAAAATAGATGGGTTGTTTGACATTGCTCGACATGGCTACAAAGCATCGGATTTGTTGACAGATCTCATGGATAAAACCATACCAAAGCAGTACAGAGAGAAATTATGCTTAGTTTGGTTTCCCATTCGGTTATATTGGCAAGAGATGTCAACAAGGTCATAGAAGATGATTTTTTGGCGTGTGCTGAGGATTTTGATAAATTCAACAATTATCCTTGGGGATATGACAACTTCTACTTGACTGTCCAATATTTACTGACAAAGCTATCCTCAGGGATGACCACATTATATGGCTTTCCTTGGGATTTCACGGTAAAATTAATTACTATTTTAACTCATCCATTAAGTTATATTGAATATAGTTAGTTATTAAGACTTTTTTTTTTGCGTACTTCCTATTTACATTTTTTAGGCTTGGGCATTTGAAGTCATTCCTCCCCTCCGAAAGAAGGTAATGGATTACCTGGATGAGGTTCTCATCCAAGGATGTTTAGGTGGTTGGCTGCAAAGAGCAACACTAAAATTAAGGAGGCTGGTCTCTTTAACCTTTCGGATGATGCAGTACGTCTTCTTTAAGTAAAATAATTTTACTCAATGAAAGATATTGAACAGATGTTATATTTAATGCAACAGATATTATATTTGATGTACCAAATGGGACATCTATTGCGATAGATTACCCGTCCTATGCCAACCAGTATAATAGATGGATAATCTGTTATGACAGATAATTAAAATCTTGCATTAGATTACCCATCTTTTGCTTTGGTTCTCTGAACTCGACTCCTAACAGATTAACCATCTACTGCAAACTATGCAACAGATGTGTAATCTGATGTAACATATTGTTAATACACATATAGATCATCTGTTGCATAACATGTACCCCAACAGATTACCCATTTTATGCAACTGGTGCAACAGGTTGGTAATGTGTTGCAACAGATGATTGATATTTTGCATCGGATTGTCCATGTGTTGCTATGGTTCTCCGAACTTGATTAAAACGGATTTCAACCATCTACTGCAAACTATACAACAGATGGGTAATCTAATGCAACATATTATTAATTTGTTGTAGAAGTTGACTATTAAAATGTTAACCTAACTATGAAAATGTTCTTTTTTTCTAGGTTGTGCATCCAAGGATCGTACCTATCTAGGGAAGTCGTTGATGACTTCTTATATTACTCTTGGTCATGTTGATACTATAGAAGACCCAACGGTTGAGTTAATAAGGAAGGAATTGGCTAGAGAAACAACCATAAGAAGAGCAGTTAGGAAATGTCAGCCTAATGTTGAGGCTCTTCATGACCAACCTAATAAGGCAGATCCAAGAGCTTCTTCTGGTGGAGTTGTTGGTGTTGGCGGTATCCATGTTGATGCTGCTACCACTCATGATGATGAGCATGTTGATACTTAATAAAAAATAAATATGTTTAAAAACACCCTTTTCACCCTTATACAGGCCCCTCTCACCCCTCTCCACCCTTGTGTTCTTATTATGAATACGAAGAGTGCAAAGACAACTAGGATAAACTCTTTGTAAAAGTAGAGGCTATCTCTAAATCTGTCAAGGAATTAAAATCCAAGAGGGGTTTCATACCATCCAAGAAGTTGAGGGAGCGATACACTCCTACAGTGTTGGTTAGGAGAAAAAAAAGAGCAATAACTGACGTACTTTTCTATCAAAAATAAAAAATAATTGCAACTCCTCCCTCTAAGAAAACTGATGAAGTTCAGGGGCCATTCAAAAAGGTAGACATATATGTGGAACTTGGCACCCAAAAGAAGGGGATTTGCGACAGGCCAAGAATGCCTAGCCAGGCGCACCAGATTACCTCAGGCCTTCCTTTCCCCACCCCTTTCCCTAAGACTTTCAGACTATGACAGATATGCGTATGTGTTACGAGGACAAGGCAAGTTTAATTTTCCTAACCTAGCTTTCTAATATAATCTTCCCCAAAAAGAAGAAGCTACACAACAGATGTGAAATCTATTGCAACAACTGGGTATTTTGGTGCAACTAATAGTGGTTCTATTGCAACTTACTATCTATTTGTTGAATAATTTATGTTGGATTATTGATTCACAAACCCTATGCAACAGATGGACCATCTTTAAAATTACTAACCTTTTTAAAAATTGTGTTTTTGTATCACAACATGTTGATAAAATTCTCTACATCATGAGAAAAAGGCAATTAACTTACCTGGAAGCTTATGATGATGTCGATAGGATAATGGACCTCGACTTCTGCAAGAAGCTTAAGGATAATTACAATCAACTTAATAATGCTGCATTAAACTGTGGCACGAGATTTGATTTCTTAGTTTCTACATTGGATTGGGATGAAAAAGAAATGATAAAATATGTTAGAGAGGAGAGGCCAAATCCACACGGCAAGAGCTCGACCGAGGTAAAGAGGAGTCTTGCAGTCATTAGCATGAACGACATACATTATCGGGATATTGAGATACTACTCGAGGAGGGAAAGATCAAAGTTTATGATTGCAAAAAACCTCTCATCAACGATGTCGATCTTTTTCTCCTTGTACAGCCATTAATAGAGCTGTTGCCATCTTGTTGAGGGAGAGTAAACTGATGAATCATTTTCCAAAGAAAGTGTTGATGAAAACATCATGGGATTTTGAAGGTCGAAACAAGCGCATGACCTTTCCAAAAAATGATGCTGGTAACGCGAGCACTCGTATGCTCTTGCACACATCCAATGTTAGCTGACCGACACAAAAATGGCAGAGCCAACGACCTTTTTGTGCGATAACGCTGTGGCAAACCTGTAAGAGGTCTGGGCTTATGGGGTACTAACTAGACGCTTGGAGCTTGTGTATATAGAAGAGCCTGTGAAATAACAATTTTTTATTTCAATTCACACTTCACTTTACTTTAAATTACATGTACATGTAGTGACAATAATTTTTTATGATGAATGAAAGTTGAGTTTTTTATAATACAATAGATTGTCAATCTGTTGTAAAATATATTCTATCTGTTCTGTTTGATAGTTTATCTGTTGCAATAGGTTGGTCATCTGTTACATTATACCGATGTTATTTCTATCTAATCTAAGTCTAATCTGTTGCAACAGCGGGAAGACGTATTTGATAATTTCCAACAGATAACCTAAATTTTACTATATATGCCTAAATCTGTTTGATATTTTGAAACAATTACAAGCTTGAATATCCATGTGCTCGACAATACCAAACCAGTAGAAGATACACCACCATAAAAATTTCATCAATTAGGCTTGAAAATTCATGTGTCCAACACCACCAAACCAGTAGCAATAACAACAATGTAGTATTTTCTCACTCGATTTTATTTCTTTTCAGAAGCCTTGAATTTCTTCAACAAACCCCAGATTACACGATTTGCATATGAAGGGTGTCACTTTTCATACCAATTAAAGTAATCTCATCCACCAAATTTCTATAAAAACAAGAACACAATTACAAAATAATTACAAGTCAATAATTAATCAACTAACTAAATAAAAAAAATATTACCTTTGAAATCTTACAAGTAAAGACCTACGATCTGGATTTTGTTGAGTCCAAGAAGTCTTCAATAGAGCTTCATGACCGTACTTACAACATAAAAAATCATTATCACAAAAAGCAGTGAAAGATGCGCTTGACATTGTCAAGCTCAGTTGGAAAAAATGAAAAAAGAAAGATCAAATGCAAATAATTTGAAGAATTTGGATAGATATAAAAGATGATGACGAAGAATAAGATTTGGAAATTTAGGGTTAAATTTTAGTATGAAGATGAATATATAAGATATTGGGGTAAAAAAAAGACGGTTGGGGGCAAAATCAGATGCCAAGTCAGCAAAAAGTGCCAACCTGACACATTTATGCCTATTTTATTTTACATGTTTAAAATGAACACTATCTACTTGATACCTATTTTATTTTAGGTGTTTGAACTGAACACTGTCGATGGGTTCCGCCTTTTTTATTTCAATTCACTTTCACTTTTTTACATGTAGTGACAATTTTTTTATGTCCAGTAAAAGTTAAATGCAACAGATTCTCCGTCCGTTGTAACGGATATTCTACCTGTTCTGACATATAGTTTATCTGTTGCAATAGGTTGGTCATTTGTTGTATTATGTCGGTGTTTCGTGTTTCTATCTAAGTCTATCTGTTGCAGAGTGAAAAGACCTGTTTGATAAATTCCAACAGATTACCTAACTGTTGCAACATATGTCAAATCTATCTGATATTTTACAATAGATGTTCCGTTTGTTGAAACAAATACATTATCATTTGCAATATTTGAATCTAGTATTTCATTTCAATTAATAAGTCCAAATCAAAGGAAAAAATAAAATTCATAAACAAAATAAAATAAATCGATGCTTTAAGAAATTAGCTGAAATAAAATCAATGAATAAATAAAATGTAAAAAAATTATTATGGGTATAGATCTCAACAAATACATCAACAATTTAAGTATTGATGTCAAGGATTTCTAAGGAGGGGTGAGGTTATTACTTTGACAGAATCAACTCAAGCTATAAAGATCTACTCAATATGGACTAGTTGTTCTTCGTCCGGTGCTATGGAATTCAACTTTACTCGTTGTGGATCTTTATTGTCGCTTACGTACGGTTTTTGCTCTTTTTGTTCTCCGTATTTTCATAAAAAGAGTAGAGTAGCATATTGTCAATGTTGTTCAGCAGTAGCTGCTACATCCACCTGGAAAGCCAAAATTAGTCAATAATAATCATGGAGATACAATAAAATAGAAAAGGATAAGTCATCTGTTCTAGCAAATTAAACAGGTCTTCCTCCTGTTATAATTGTCCTAAACAGATTATATTTCGGTTGCAACAATGAATCAACTGTTGAGTCAAATTTCTACATAAGGAAGACATGTATGATAATTTCCAATGGATGAACCATTTATTGCAACATATGACTCATCTATTGCAGTAGATAGGTCATCTATTGGTACAAATAAAAGTGGTACAAAAAGCTATTTGATTTACTAAAATAGATGAGACATGTGTCGTAACAGGTACTTTATCTGGTGTAACAAGTTAGTCAATTATTATAATAGATGTATATATCTGTTTGATAATTTTCAGAAGATGTGTCATCCGTTAAAATAGAAATATGTCTGTTTGTTAGTTGGAAGACATATATATTCACCTTGTTCAGCTCGTGCTACTCTTCTTTAGACATTGTACATTGCTCAGTGCAATACACAGACAGAGGAGTTACAATTTCACTCTTTTGAATGCTTGATAATGCCTTGGAAATTATTTTTTTTCTCTTCTTAGCCTTAATCTCTAATGGAGTAGATAGAAATAAAATCCTCTTTGATGGAATGACACCCCTCTTAGATGTTAATTCCTTTACAGAAATAGTTAATGCATTAATAGCATTAAACACTACATCATGTTTCACCCTGCAATCTTGATATTTGCATGCAGAACATTCGCTGGGAGAGGCAAAATCTGTATAACTAGTATGATCATACTCATAATGGTTTGTTTTAAATACTGAAAGAGGAGCACCATTAGCACCAACAACATCACCAATAACTCCATCACCACTAAGACCATCAACAAAAACAAGCCTACCCTCCAAAATTGTTTTTCTTGTAACGACTATTGCTCCAAACAATTCCATTTTTATTCTGTCAATGACCTTAGAGTGCAATAAAGTTTGCACAGACTGTAAAGTAAGAAAAAATAGCATTTTCAACTTTCAATTGGTCAGAACTAGCGACGGATGCACAATCTAACATAAATCATTACATATATTATAATGATGATTAGATTATTAAAAAATCATTAATTAAAATAAAAACTTAATCATAATTATACTTACCGCATCCTTTGAGGGATTGAAGAGATCAAGAAATTTTACATTTTTATCAGTTTTGGCCGACAACCATCTCAAGATTCTTGGACAGGAAACTTCTTCCTAGTAGTTCATTTGTTGTCTCAAATGAGGAATGGCTTCAAACGCCCAAGCCTATAAAATAACATCAATAAATCAAAACCATTATTCAGTAAAAAAATGAATGATATCATAATAAAAGAAAGAAAAAAAATAAATGATATCATAATAAAAGAAAGAAAAAAAATGAATGATATCATAATAAAATAATGAAATGAAACATTTACTTGGAAAGCCATATAAGTTGACTGTCTTTGGCTCTAACGAAGTCAACAAATATTGGACAGTAATTTTGAAATTTTCATAACCCCAAGGATAGTTGTTAAACGCCTCAAGATCCTTGGAGAGCTTTATTAAACCAACACTTATGTTGTTGTTAACGTCTCTCACCCAAAGAATATTATGTACAAACCAAACCAAGCACAATTACTGCTTGTACTTCTTTGAAAGTTCTTTACCTTTCAACGCTTCTATCAAATTTTTGTTTTTGAAGCTTGGACCAATAATGGACACCTAGTTATCACTATCACACGACTTGCCTTTTTCTTTGTTGGGTGTGTGGCGTGCTTTTATTTTGGGTTAGAATAGGTATAACTTGAGAAGGAGGATAACATTTTAGTCCAGTATCTATGGCAAACTCCTTCCAACCAAAACTAACAGGAATACCACAGTAATTTATCCACACCTCATCCATCTTATCTTTGTTTTCATACATAAACATATGCTTGAGAAGTTCATATACTATTTTTATTTGGAAACGAGCATTGTTGTCCTCTGACAAATCAAGATATTTCCCAAAGCAGCTGTCCCTAAAATAAGCATCCAATTTTTATTCTCAAAGTATTTTTCTGAAGGTGTCGAAAGATTATTCCATGGATGACTTAACCACGAAATCACCCATTAAATTCGTGGCACCATCGCACTACATTCTCACAGGATAACGATCAATGCTCAAGGTTTTTACCAACTCTTCGGCGGAAGGGCTATTAGCATTTGGATCATCTCTTTTGAAACATTCCTCTTCCCCGTGTTCATCATATTCTGCTCCTGATTAAGATAACGCTTGTAAAGCAAGCTCATAAAGTGGTGGATGTAGCCTAGCTGCTTCACTTGTTCCTTTACTTGGACTTGATTCGACTTCTAATCTCTTGGGAACCACATTATCTAAAATTAACAGGAACATAAAAAAATATATTATAGTTGATTAATGCAACGTTAAAAAAGGATAACAGTAAATCTAACAAGCAAAATAGTAAAATAACAGTTCCAACAGATCACTTATCTATTGCACCAGGTAGTATATCTGTTGCAGCATATAACAAACCTGTTGCAGTGGATGAGCAATTTGTTGCAATAATACAAAATGTATCACTCATCTTTTAAGACAGATGAATGGTCTGTGCATGAGTGATCTATATGAACAGTTAAATAACTTGTTGCAATGGATGAGTAATCTGTTACAACAATATAAAACATATTACTCATCTATTAAGAAAAATGAATGGTCTGTGCGGCAGATCACACACCTGTTGCAATATATGAGTGATCTATTAGAACAGTTAAATAACCTGTAGCAATGGCTGATTAATATGTTGTGATGATATAAAATATATCACTTATCTGTTGAAAAAGATGAATGGTCTGTGCAACAGATCACACATCTATTGCAATATATGAGTGATCTGTCGGAATAGTTAACTAACCTGCAGCAATGACTGAGTAATCTATTATGACAATACAACACATATCACTCATCCATTGAGTAAGATGAAAGGTCTACGCAAAAGGTCACACATCTGTTGCAACTTATGAGTGAGCTGTTGGAACAGTTATAAACGGTCAATAATGTTTAGATTTCTTCCAACATTGGGTCGTCTATCGTAGTAGATGAATGATCAGTTGAAAAAATCATGTCTTGGACACGTTCTATTGGAACAGTTGATAGTATTTTATCCAACAAGAGGTTCATCTATTGCATCAGATTATTAATCCGATGGTTTTTCTGTTGCATTAGATAGTTAAACTATTGGATCATATGCTAAATCTGTTGCATCAGATGATTAATATATTGCATCAGAATTCTAATCTGATGGTTCCTCTGGTGCATCAAATGGTATCTATTGCATTATCTGACAAATCTGTTGCACCAGATGGTTAATATATTGGACTAGAAGGATAATCTATTGGATAAAACAAAAAATAGTAGCACGATTTTGTTCAACAGAAAAAATAGCAATATCATCATATTTACCAAGAACAAGAACAGAACAAATCAACTTAAATCATTGTTTTATTTTTATAAACACAAATAAAAAAATCAAACTTCAAAAAAATACAACTAACAACAAAGAATCATAATTCACTTCGAAAAGAGAAGAGAAGAAAAATCAGAAATTATGTTTTTATTAAGACCGCAATTCAAATTAAAGTACAAATATTGAAATTGTTAACCAATACTATAAGAGAAGTTGACTCAAGTTCCTCATTTTCTTCAAAACTAAAAAGGCCATAAATTTTTACTTGTGAAAAAAAAAAAAGAAACGATGATGAATTCAAAGTTGTTGTGGCCGGAGAGGAAGGCTGTCACATCAATTCAAAGATGATGAATTCAAAGCTATTGTGGCCGGAAAGCAAGGCTGTCACATCGATTGAGGGTTGAAGTCGAAAAAGAACTCGAAGCCCAACTATTTGTCATCGGATGTTGAAGTCGCCAAGGATTGAAAGGAGAAATTTCCAGAACTATTGGTTGGGAGAGAGTTGAAAAATTGGTTGATTTGGATTGAAGATGGGTATGGGTTGGGTTGATTTGTATTTTTGAAAAAAATAGAAAGTTTTAAAAATATTAATCAAGTCCACAAGTAACTTAATCAAGTTTCCTACTGATATTTGACCCTTTAAGTTGGTCAATGTCTCCAATCCTTCATTCAAGACTTAAAAGACATCTTTCCTTCAATTTACTTCGCTAACTTTTCCCGCATCTTTTTTCTACCTCTTGAAGTCCCTAATATTGTGTCACTAATTTTTTATTATTATTTACTGACTTCATGAGGTCTCTTAACAGAAAAAAAAATTAAAAAAATAAATTTAAGGGATAAGCAACCTCGTGAGGTTTCTTATTTTTACCTATTTTGAGGTCTCTTTTTACAGCTTTTTTATTAGTGAGTATCCACTGTCAAATAATTAGTCTTCACTGGCAAGAAGTGAGAGGATTTAGTCATCCCATCCACGATAACCCAAATTGAATCAAACTGATGGCGAGACTGCGAAAGACCGGTAACAAAATCCATATTGATCACTTCCCATTTCCACACGGGCAACTCAATCTCTTGAGATGAACCGCCAGACCTTAAGTGCTAAACCTTCACTTATTGACACACCATGCACTTAGCCATAAAATTGGCCATATCTCTCCTTATGTTATTTCACCAATAGATCTCTTTTAAGACATGGTACATCTTCATAGAACAATGATGAATAGTATACCTCGATTCATGAGTCTTAACCAAAATCCTCTCTCGCATCCTATCAACATCGGGAACACACAGTCTGCCTTGGTACCTCAAGATACCATCACCACTAATCTCAAAAGACATCACCCTCTGGTGACCCACATCGCCCTTGATCTGCATTAAGATAGGATCCAATACCCGCTTTCCCTTCACCTCAACGCCCAAATATGACTTCACTACCTCTTGCACAATCACACCTCTATCCTCAGAGTTTAAAAGATGAACTCCAAGATTAGCTAATCGGTGAACATCTTTCACTAATTCTCGCTTCTCCTCATCTTCATGAGATAAGCATCCCATAGATAACCTGTTAAGAGCATCAACAACCGTGCTATCTTTACCTGGATGATAATGAAGACTCATGTTGTCATTCTTGGCCAACTTAAGCCATCTCCTTTGCCTGAGATTCAAATCCTTCTGGGTAAACACATACTGTGATCTCTTATGATCGAAATAGATGTCAACATGAACCCCATACAAATAATATTGCCAAATCTTCAAAGGAAAGACCACAACTAACAAATCCAAATCATGAGTTAGATAATTCTTCTCATGTACCTTCATGTTCCTAGAAGAATATGCAACCACCTTGCCATGCTGCATCAACACACAACCCAATCCCACACGGGACGTGTTACCAAAAAACAATAAAACCCTCGGTACCCTCAAGTAGAGTTAAAACCAGAGCCGAAGTCAACTTATCCTTCAACTTCTCAAAACTACCCTCATAAGCATTAGACCATAGAAACTTTACTTTTTTCTGAGTCAACTTAGTCAAAGGGGCAGCAATAGAAGAGAAATTTTCCATAAACCTCCTATAATAATCGGCTAAACCTAAGAAGCTCTGAATATCGGTTGGAGTCATGGGTTTAGGCTACTTCTTAATCACCTAAACTTTCTGTGGATCTACCATGATCCCTTACTAGAAACAACATGGCCCAGTAAGTTAACAACATTCAACTAGAACTCATACTTGGAAAATTTTACATACAACTGATGATCCTTAAGGGTCTGTAACACTATGCAAAGGTGATCAACATGATTTGCCTCATTCTTGGAATACACCAAAATATCATCAATACATTCAATTATGAACAAATCCAAGAACTAGCAGAATATCCGATTCATAAGATCCATGAATGCCACCGGGGCATTAGTCAAACCAAAGTACATCACTAAAAATCTAAATGACCATATTGATTTCGAAAGGCAGTCTTAGGGATGTCCACCTCCCTAATCTTCAGTTGATTATAACCCGATCGAAGATCAATCTTAGAGATTTACTTATCACCCTGAAGCTGGTCAAACAGGTCATCAATCCTAGGAAGAGGATATTTATTCTTCTCCATCACCTTATTCAACTGGCGGTAGTCTATAAACATTCAAAGGGACCCATCTTTCTTTTGCACGAAGAGCACAGGAGCAACCTACAGGGAAACACTAGGGAGAATAAAACCCTCATGTAGGAGATCTTTTAACTTCTCCTTAAGTTCTTTCAACTAAGTCAGACCCATTATATAGGGAGGGGTGGAGATAGGATGAGTGTCTGGAAGAAGATCACTCCCAAAATCAATTTTCCTATCGGAAGGAACACTAGGAAGATCATTAGAGAACACTTCGAGAAACTCACAGACTACAAGGATGGAATGCAAAGAAGGACCCTCCTAGTTAGAATCTTTAACTCTGGCCAAGTGATAGAGACACCCCTTAGAAATTAACTTCTAGGCTCTAAGATAAGAAATTCACCTTTCCTTAGGAACCAAGGAACTACCTTCCCACTCAATCACCAGTCTACTTAGGAATTTAGAAACTAACCCTTTGAGTTCGACAATCAAGAGAGGCATTAGCATGAGTGCAACCAATCTATTCCCAAGATCAAATCAAAGTCTAACATATCTAACTCAATAAGATCCACCAAGGTCTCCCTACCACAGTCCGATACCACATAACCCCTAGAGACCCTTCTAGCCATAATGGAGTCACCCATCGAGATAGACACAGAAAAAGGGTTAGGAAAATACTAGGGATAAAAATAAAAATGAATAGCCACATAAGGGGTCACATAAGAAAGGGTAGACTGGGAATCAAACAAATAATATACATCACGAGAGAAAAGTTTTAGCGTTCCAGTAAAAACATCAGGAGATGCCTCAGAATCCTAATAATTGGTAAGAGAATACAGATGATTTCGACTAGTGACAGAGCTAGAAGTAGAACCCTTCGGTGCAGGAGATGGAGCAACAACCATGGGACCTTATTAGCCCAATGCTAACATCACTTGAAGGATAGTTCTTCTATAGATGGATAGTTTGGCCACATATGAAACACTTATTCCTCCCCTCTTCACAAAAGCCATGGTGTAACTGTCCATAAAATTTGCATGAAGGATGTGATAGAGCTGACTGAACTCTACTGTCCTGAGATTGGGCACCTTGCTCCTTAAACCCACTGTTGCTCTAAAAGTAACTATCACGAGATGGCTTAGGATACGGAACACTAGCTATAGAATAAGAACTAAAACTCCCCCACTTTTTCTTAGACCACTGCGTGTCATCTTTACCATTATTTTGCTGGCGTCCACCATGCTCAGAATACTGGGATCTCTTACTTTGTCTCTCCCCTATTTTGCCTTGTTTCTTCTTTTCATTTTCAACCTACTGCATATATACCACAAGCCTAGAGATATCTATGTCACTATTCAGCAAGGCCTCATTGCATTCTAACATCAAGTCTTGAGACAAACTCGAAGGAAACCTTCTCATCTTAGCCCTCATGCTAGACACTAGCTCAAGAGCATAACAATACAGTTGATGAAACTTCAAGGCATACTCATTCATAGTTATCTTGCCTTGCATCAAATTCACGAACTCCTCAGCCTTCGCCTTCCTCAAATCCTAAGGAAAGAAGCAATTAAGAAAAGCACTAGAAAACTCATCCCATAATGCCAACTCTGTATCATCACCCCTAGATTGGTACCACACCCCATACCACCAATACGCCATATCCTTCAGCCGGTATACAGAGAACTCCACACCCTCGAAGCTAGAAGCATGCATCACCCAACAATCTTCTTCATCTAATCTAAGAACTCTTGAGGATCCCCCTCAACCTTAGAACATATAAAGGTCAGAGGATTCAGCCTCATAAACTGGACAACCCTAGTAGTTTCAGAAGAACTCACACCAGTACCAGCAGGACCCAACTAACATAACTGGGATGTCATCAATTGGGTCAACAAATGAATAAAATGGCGGAACTCAATATTAGTAATATCGATGGAGGTGACTGAGTAGGAGTGTCACTAGTGGGAGAAGGATCTGTGGAGACCGATGGAACTCCATAAGGGCAATTAGAAGCAGCGACCCTAGATCGATTCTAAACTCTATAAGTAGGATGAGCCCCATCCACATTGTCTTCAAGCGGGATAAAGGAGTTTCCACAACCATCAAATCCTTTGGGAGGCATTATCTAAAAAGCGAACAAATGAGAATTAGCGGAGATTTCAGCACACTAGACTATACACCAAAGTAGATCACAAGAAAGAAAAATATCCCTAAATATCCTGTTACCTCTCTCTTATAAGTATGACATGCTACATACCCATAAAAGAGACTCTATTTGACATGAATTTATAGATACCTAATGACACCAAACTTAGGCTCTGATATTAACTATGTCACGACACGAACTAGGCCTGGCTGTGACAGGTATCTCAAGTCCACCAAAAATTGAAGACCACTACCAAAAATTGAAGACCACTCCCTTTGCCTAGCCATACAGAATATGACACACCTAGTATCAGCTAAATTCTAAATATATGACAAGATAGAAAAAAAAAAAAGCTCAAAGACAAATAAGAGTGTCAACGTCAATAGCCAATCCACAGTAATATCCACAAAGCCTCTACTAATCTGAAAACAACCAATGTCGGGACATACCCCCAACTCTGGCAATGACAATGATAATGTTAATTTTAATGTTACGATCTATTTCTGAAAAGTAAAAAACATTCCATAAAATTGTGGCCAAAATTAACGGAAGAAAGAAGTCTATTAGATTTAATTTTAAAAAATAATTTAGAGTCGCCACTTAATTTTAGGAAGGTGAAGAAACCATTTAAAAAAGTTGATTTTGAAAAAGTACCTTTTAAAAATAATCACAGTCTAGGTAAGAGTTCAAGTAAATTCGAAAAAAGGTGCTAGGCACTTTCGAAAATCCACGAAGTGTGGTTCTCGGAGGATTTAACTTGTTTGGCTAAACTTGAAAAACATTTCTTAAGTAATAAAATTCTTGAAGTTGTTTTAGAAAAATCTTGAATTTATTTGAGATACTAATTTCAAGTCAATAGAATCTATCTGATACAAATCCATTTAATTTATTCTAAATATTAAAATAAACTAAAAATCAAAGTTTCAAAATAATTCTAACTTTACAAAATTTATTCGGATCAAGACTTTGGGCTGAATAATTAATCCACTTTCTTAAACATGGATTTTGAGTCGATAGTAACTATGAAAGGATATGAGTAGACCCTCAAGTTGTTCTTCGTGCTTAAATTTGCCTAATAAAGCGAATTACAATATAGCATGACCAAAATAAAATGAAATAATTTAATTTTAAACTTATCCCCGAGGGTTCATCAAAATTAAATTAAATTACAAGAAAATAATCAAATAAATACAAGCAAATAAAGCAAAATATGAGAATTGGGACCCTTTTTAGCCCATTTTCTATTCTGTCCAGCATTGGGCCCATTTTAATGGACCTTTTTTCAACCCTTTTTCCAGCTGTATATCCTCTGTAAATCAACTTTCTTTATCCTTGCATTTTCCCGTGTATATGCGGTATATGTATGTATATGAATCCATATATTTGCTTCCAACTTCATTATGGTGTATAGCTTCTTCGTCACAATGTATATAAATCGTATATAAGTGTATAGCAGCCTATTCCATGTATATTTGATGTATATCTGCGTATTTAGTGTATACCAACCCCTTTAGACTTGGTTTTGAAGCATAGACTCAAAAGATTAGAGCCTTCTTTGTCCTTTAAGGAGATGTGGGGGAGTTTAGAGTCCCGTGGACTCATGAGGAGTATTCATGCAATGAAAAGGAGATAAGAAATTAGCAATAAGCAAAAGAACTAAACAACATCGAACTAAGAACAACCATATACTAAGTCTCAACTCAAAAAACCATTCAAGAGCATTTCAAGTGCACATTAAAGATAAGTCATAATTTTAAATGTTTAAAGAAACCTCTAATGGTCCCAAGCCGGGGGTCTATCGGAAACGACCTTTCTACTTCTCTTGAGGTAGTGGTATGGTCTGCGTACACTCTACCCTCCCCAGACCCCACTAGGTGGGAATACACTGGGTATGCTATTGTTGTTGTAAAGAAACCTCTAATGACCTACATATGATAAGTAGCATTACCACATAGCTATTAAACATGTTTTAAACTAACCAAATGGTAACCTTAGATTTACAATAAGAAATATGTTTAGGCTATTGGAATGAATTGCTACCCCCTAAACTTAGTGACTATAAAAATGATCATGTCAATCGCACCAAATTAGTTTGAACTAACCAATTATCATCTATCAATTATTGTACACACACATATTGAGACTACATCAATTGAAACCAACGATGTTCAACATATACATAATTTAAAATAGGAATAAGAAAATTAGATTCGCACAAAGGTAATTTAGGCAAAAAGTACATTAGGTCCATGTAAACAAAATGCGAGAACGAACATACATAACTTAGCCACTGCATAATTATTCGAGTGAACATTTAGCATGTTAGTCTCAACACGAGAGAACAAAGCAAATTATGAAGTCGCTTTACGAACTCAAGCACCACAGTTACATAGATGTAGATAAAAATGCCAAAACAGGTTCAAACAAGCGCACATTAACATCAAGACTAGGTATGAGACAAAACTCTTCACCTATTAAGTAAAAAATTTAAAAGATATTAGTACAAGTATGAATATCAAAATCATTCAAAGCATCAACAAATAAACAAGACTAGCTAGCCCATACATTAACAAATTATATGTTTTCAAACTTAGTCATTCCCCAGCAAATAATATTTAGACGAACAATGGATTGAACTATAATAACAACATTTGAACTATAATAACAACATGAAACTATGGACTTTAAAGAATTAGAATTATGAAACTAAGCATTCAAATAAACCAGTATGGCAAGATATATCGATTCAACAGGCAACATAACCACACGCAAATTCTGTGACCATTGAGGCTTTTATAGCAAATAGTCCCTCCATTAATATGCTTACGAATAATATGAATAAATATGAAGAAGAAAAGAGGACAACGAAGAAGAGATAACAAACTAAAAAGAAAAGTGTGTTTACCTTCTTCCGGGCAGTGAATCGGGACGATGAGTTCACGATGACTTCACCAACTTTTTTGATTCCAAAACAACAAGAATATTTAAAAGACTGAGCTAAAATTCCCATAACTCCAGGCTAGGGACCGAAGTCCAAAATCCTAGTCGAGTAAAGAGAATTCGTAGCCCCTTTGTCGTTCTCAAAAAACCCCCTCCCCAGCGAATTCGAAGTAGTATTTATAGAGGAAACTAAAAATTGGAAAACTAATTTTAACGATGTGGGAGTAGAAATTCAGGGGTCTTTTGGGGATTTCAAATTAGAGATAAGGTTAGTGATGTGGAAGCTAGAATCGTACCATTCTTGTACGAATTTACAATTCAAAATTCAAACGAGGATGAGGTATCAATATCGGGTCGGAACAATCGGGTTCTTGACAGGTTGTTTTGCTGCCTCAGTTACGGGCTGGGGATTTAGTCGCTGTTAACGTCGATGTTGACGTTGCTGGAGTAGTTTTTTGCTGCTAACGCCGTCAGTTGAAGTTATTGTTGTCGTTATATTGCTGGGTTTTTTTTGTTGATCGAGATTATTGTTGGTTGCTGTTAAAGTTGCTGGTGTTATGTTATTGGATCAGGTCATGGGGAGATAGGGGTTAAAAGAAAGAGAATTGGGTTTGGGCTGAGCTGGTAGCTGGGGTGGAAGGGATTTTGGGCTGGAGGCCCAATTTGAGAATAGAAAAAAGGCTGTTGGGTTAAAAGAAAAATAGGATTTTAAGTTATTTAAAAGATAACCCGAGTACATTAGGATTTAGCCAATCTTATTTAATTTTCAGTCAAAATAAAATTCAATTGAACAATTGCATTGCAATTGTGGCTAATTTGATTTCAATTATGATCAAATTTAATAATTTTTGCTAAATTCAATCGCAATCCAATATGAATTAATGATCGATTTAATCTCAAGTTTCTTGATTTAATAAAATTAAATAAATATTTCTTCAAATAAATTATTTTGATAACAAATTATATCAAGATCTAACCTATTTGAATTAATTTCGAGACAACCCTTGATTAAAATATCATCTTTAGTAAAATAGTTATTTAAGTAACAAAATTATATATTCTTGTATACGTGAATATGAAAATGTATAATTCGTTACTTAATGACAAATTTTACCCAAATGAATATGTTAAAAAGAATTTATTCAACAAAATAAATATTTCAATTTTATTTAAAATAAAATAAAAACTCAAAATTATACTTAGTCGTGGAGTGTAAAAATTAAGTGTCAACAACTTTCCCCTCCCTTTGGGTAGGGTGGATGCAAATAATCCTAAGCAAAGGGAGTTTGACATTCCTAATTTTTGTCCGACTACAAACTCGTTTCTCGAAAGAAATTGATTTTCGCACGAGTTTTATGGAGTTATGGCCGACCCCTGGTATCAGATTTTCTACATATCTCAGGTTACATGAGAATTCAGGCCACATGAAGTTCATCAATCTTGATTTAAAGCATGATTGTCAAAGAAATCATATGCTATTTTGATTTTCAAATTTTAGTGAAACCAAAAAATTGGGAAATAAGAGGATTGGGGGAAGGTTGGTATGCGGTCGAGTTTTCAACACAGAGCCCAGCCTACATATTCGATAATTCAGGGAATAAGAATGCTAGTAGTTCTACTTGATCGGTAGAAAATATAGTCTTTTATTTTAGACAATCTTCGGATTAGGATGAGTGATAAGTTATATGAGCTTATGGAAAAAGGCTTCTAACCTCTTAATCATGAATGTGGGATCTTTCACATCCATAGGCAAGATTTTACTCAAACATAATTTACAAGAATCTGAGTGTATTATCACCCGATTTGTAGAAAAGTGAAGGTTTCTTCCAGTGTGAGTTTAGAAATATCCTGAAAGTGAAAGTGAAATTAGAATATCCCAGAATACCCTACATGCCTTCTAATAGGGGTGTAGTTTGATGGTGGTGGAAGTTGTCCTTCAGCTTGCGCTAAAGAGTTTGATGTTCCTCTTTGGACTATGTCCCTGTTCGCTGTAAATAAAAGATCCATGTTGTGTTTCCTTTTTGGATTCGTCCACACCTGTGGTTTTGTTTTGAGAATTTCATCCTTTTGGATACTCTCGGCAACAACTCAAACAAATGATTAGTTATAAATGTAGCATTAGAAAAATGTAAATTGGTGTAAACCTATTTGAACATGCTATGATAAGATAGTTGATGAACTAATTTACACAATTTGTTCTAAAAATATTATGCCACTTTGAATGGGTGACAACCCAACATGTACCAATAAAAGCGTATCTTGGATGTAATATGCCACTTTGAATGGAGTGACGGTCCAACATGTCTCACTGAAAGGTGAACGACCTATTTTGAATGTAACATTTCACTTTGAATGGATTGACGATCCAACATGTCTCATTGAAAGGCAGACAACCTATTTTGAATGTAACATGCCACTATGAACGAAGTGATGGTCTTATGTGTCTCATTATAAGGCGGACGACCTATTTTAAATATAACATACCACTTTGAACAAAGTACTTTGAACAAAGTGATAGTCCAACGTGCTTATTGAAAAGCGAGCGAACCATTTTGAATATAACATGCCACTTTGAACAAAGTGGCATTCCAACGTGCCTCATTTAAAGACGGACGATCCATTTAAAATTTAACATGCCACTTTAAATAGAGTGATGGTCCAACGTGTCTCATTAAAAGCTGGATGACCCATTGAATATTTTGTGCCACTATGAACGGGGTGACGTCCTAACATGTCTATTAATCACCTGCACTAAACTTATTAGTAGCAAATGCAATATAAGGGCAATTATGCAAACCTTGTTTTAGTATGCCACTCTGAAGAAGGTCACAATCCATAATATATCACGTGAAGGAGGTTGCAATTCATATAATAGCATGTCATCTGAAGGAAGTTACAATCTAATAATATGCCACTCTGAAGGGGGTGGCAATCCATAACATAATAATATGTCACTTTGAAAAAGGTGATGGTCTATCACATATTAATATGTAACTCTGAAAGAGGTGATGGCCCATAACATAATAACATGTTACTCTGAAGGAGGTGATGGTCCATACAATAACATATCATTCTAAAGGAGGTAATCCATAATATAATAACATGTCACTCTGAAGGAGGTGATGATCCATAACATAATAACATATCACTCTGAAGGATGTGACAGTCCATAACATAATAACATGTCACTCTGAAAGAGGTGACGGTCCATAACATAATAACATATCACTCTGAAGGAGGTAACGATCCATAACATAACATGTCACACTGAATGAGGTGATGGTCCATAACTTAATAACATGTCACACTAAAGGAGGTTACGGTCCATAACTTAATAACGTGTTACTCTGAAGAAGGTGATGGTCCATAACATAATAACAGGATGTCTCAAATAAAGTAATGGTCCAATGCAATATCTTAAAGGATGGAAAACTCATATAGTAATATGTGTTCTTTTGAAATAGTAGATGACCCAAATATAATAAGATGTGTCACCTCGAATCGGCTGCCAATCCAGTAATTTTCTTCGAGGGTAGAAAACCCTAAGATATAAGAAAAGATAGAAGCTGATTTGTTGAACTTCATCCTTTGAATAAGAAATTCTTAAAAGGATCCGTGCATGTCCTGGGCTTCTGGATTGAATCCTCAAACTTTGAAAGTATTGGTTGTATTAGTTCTCAGAGGTAGTCTTGCATAACGTCACCTGTATAACTCAAACAATAGTCATTAATAATATAAAAATTTATTGTAACTAAGCCAAGAGTGAAACAAAAGATAGAGTTTAAAGATAAATTCGTTTGACTCATGATGATTTAGAGATAGCGTTTTAAATAATATCTCCATATCTCAATCGTTATGTCTGATAATTTTCCAAAAAAAATCAAAGAAAGTGTTAGAGATCATGACGAAGTAATAGAAACATAAATAAAAGGAAAAGGGAGAAGAAAAGTTGTCTGAATTATTATGGAAGGTGGATCAGATAATGCCATTTGTCATGCTTAACGTTGTCAACATTGTGACTTTACTCTTCCTGCATCGAAAGAAAAATTCTTAGGTCTCATTTATTTTCACTTAATGGTGGTCTGAATTTGAATGATTCAGACTTCAGACCATTAAGTGCATTTGTTTTTTCATTAAGATTTTATCTCTTAATAGGTCTGAATAGGTCTTAATCATTCAGATCTGAAACTAAGTCTTAATCATTAAGAGGTATCCTTATGTTGGATAATATTCACCACCACTCTATCTATAATCATCAGTCACTACCACTAACCAACCTTACCACCACCACCATTGTTAACCACCACCTAGCCACCAACCATACCATCACCAACCACCTCCACCATCACAACCACCATTCACACTACTAATTGCTACTAACCACTATTTTCAGCGGCTACCATACCTACCATCTCTATTATTTTAATTATATCCACCACTATCACCACCATCAAGCCAACACCAACACCATCATCATCCACTATCGATCAATCTCAACTACTGACCAACTCATCTATTACAACTAGCACCACTGCTAACTACATCAACATCCACACATTTTTAGGCCACCACCACCATTCCGTGATGTGATTCAGATAAACTTCTGATCTTAGTCCAAGATTATTTTCACTAACTGAGTCTGTTATCGATGTCGGTACCTCTACCATCGCTTTAACCACCATAACTGCTAAAGTATATATCTACTACTAATCATCTCCACCATCACAACTAATATCATCTCCAACTACTACCAATATATCGTCAACCATTATGCATTTATTTTAAGCTATCACAATCAACACCTCAACTACTAACATCAACCACCTTTACATCACTACCACCATCAGTATCATAACAGTCACTACAATACCAAGCATCTCTATGATCACAACTATCACCACTAACTTACTAATTACTGACATCAATCATTACCACCACCACCACCATTACAAACCATCTCCATTATCACTAACAAATATAAATATTTATTTTTAATAAAATAATAATTTATTGTATTAAATCAAATATTTTTATGATATATAATTATTTTTATTTGAATTATATTTTTTATTATATATGCAAATAAATAAATTTTGCATATTTAGATATTAAAAATTAAATAGTCTTAACCATTCAGATTTTAGATCTGAAGGCAACATCTTAATAATTCAGATATGCATTCAGATTGAGACATCTGAATCTTAGATAAAATAAATGCACCTTTAGTTTTGAGAGACTGACTGTGTTAGTTTTTCCTTACTCTCTTGATGCTCCTTGTTTTATCATGGATTGCAAGCTTGAAGTGCAGTCTTTGTGGAATTTTTGAGGATCTCCAGATCATAAAAAATTCTGCCCTAGTTTAGAAACTCTCTAACTTCTTTGTAACTTATGACATCATTTAGTATGAAATTTTTTAGATCTTCTCAAAAATTCTGCCCCAGTCTAGAATGCAAAATACTTGAGTTCTTTCTGGTATATAGCAACTTAAAATTTGAGAACTTCTAAAAATTCTGCCCCAATTATAGCTTTAGCAGCGCCTGATGTTCAACTTTGTAGCCAATGTCAAGTTTTGTGTAAGGGGTTAACCGAAGCCGACATAGGCCATCTACATATTCCATTCTTGAAAATTTAGGTCCAACGTAGTTCGTATAAAATAAAAAGATATATTTAATTTTTTTTGATAACATAATCGAAGCCAATACATGTCACCTACGTATTCCACTAGGGAAATCAGATCGAACGTAGTTCACTACAACTAAAAGGTGCGGTTACAAGAAAATCAAACCATAAAGTGCAATTACAAGAAAATAAAATGACAAAGTGCGGCTACACAAAAAATAAAGCAATAACTTCAAGATGCAAGATAGAAGAACACCAAAAGTGTGCCTTTGAGGAACCTTCATTCTTCTTCACGACTGATGAGGCCAATGAATACTTTGATTTCAGTCTTTGTGAAGCAGTCAAATTTGATTACCAACATAAATCAGTCTCTCTTTAAAAAGAAAGAAAAAAATACTCAAAGGGTAAAATGTTAGTTCATAATCGTTACAAAAATAATATGCGAAACAAATGATATATATTTGATTTGGAATAGACTAGTCCAACATTTGAAGAATAGGACACTTTAAAAAAGCGACCAAATGATCAAAACTTTGACCATTTGATGGATTTTGAAGTTAATAGGGAAAATAACATTTTGAATAGAATGAACTAAGTGATTTGCAGAGGTCGGGTGTTTACAAATAAATACTTTAAAGACATATGTGGAAAGTTCTTTTGAAGACAACATAATCTTTCCCTTAATAAAATATCTAGATAGCTCTAGCTATAACTAAGTTTTAGAAAAAATAAATTTTAAGAGAAACATAGTCAACGCGAATTGGACAATGACCTAATGAATTTTTGAGCAAAACTTTGGTAAATTGGAAGGGATTATATCGATGAACTTTTAATAGCTTTTATAGGAGGATCCAAATTTTGAGTCTTATATGCCAAATAACACTATAAGCTTTGAGATAGAATAATGGACTAGACTTTTATAAAACCAAATGTATGTTATTTAAACACAAATCAAGAAAATATAGATAAAATAAAATAATAAAACACTTTAGCACATAAATAATTTTTAACGCGTCCTAACATACATGGATATTTCAAGCCAAATGTAAGCCTAACATTTGAAGGATATACATGCCGTTTGTTAGAAATTTCATTGCCCTCAAAATATTATACAAACTTCATAAATAAATCAAATGGGGATACAAAATGAGGGAAAGGGGAAACATATAATTTCAGTCCCACACAGGGGAGGAAATCTAAACTAAACCTTCTTGGAAGTCCTTTGATCTTGAACTTCTTGAAATTGTTGAATACCTTCCGGGTGAATATCTCCTAAAGATTACAATAAAAAAAACTATAAAATAAAACTCTCAAACCCAAGGGACAATGGTCCGTACAATCCAACATTATATCCTTAAATTTAACACATAAGGGATAATCCTTTGTTGACTCGTGGTCAATAGACGTAGGGTAGGTTTCTAACTAACCCAATACCCCCTCAAATATTGGGTCATCCTAGGCTCGTGCCTAAAAATTCATTTTGATTTTGCTCTATCCTAGGTGTTTAGACTGGGTTTGGACCAGATTCCCAAGTGGGGATTTGAAAATACAAACAACCATCGAACACCCAACGTGTCAATAAACCATTGTATTTTCAACACTTGATTTAGAATTGAACAATAAGGGTCAGGACATCTGTGAAATCCTAAAACAGTTTAATAATCAAATGCAGAAGTATGACATGAATGTAATCAATTAATAATTGCGAACAATTAAACTTATAATTTCAAAAGTAACAATTAATACAAGCATTTAGCCAAACATATAAAATCCTTATGGTTAGAACCTAGATGAATACCCAGTAGAGTCACCATTCTATATGATCCATTTTTGAAAAGTAAAAAATGTTCCATAACTTCGTGGCGAAAATTAATAGAAGAAAGAAGTCTATTTGATTTAATTTTAAAAATTAATTTACAGTTGCCACTTAATTTTAAAAAAATTAAGAAACCATTTAAAAAAAGATAGTTTTGAAAGAAAACCTTTTAAAAATAACCAGAGTCTAGGTAAGGTTCAAGTAAATTCGAAAAAGGTGTTAGGCACTTTCGAAAATTCACAAAGTGTGGTTCCGTGTGGATTTAACTTGTTTGGCTAAACTTGCAAAATATTTTTTAAGTAATAAAAATCTTGAACTTGTTTTAGAAAAAAATTGAATTTATTTGAGAACCTTATTTCAAATCAATAGAATCTATTTGATAGTAATCCGTTTAATTTATTCTAAGTAATAAAATAAACTAAACATCAAAGTTTCAAAAATATTTATTCTAAGTAATAAAATAAACTAAACATCAAAGTTTCAAAAATAATTCTAACTTTAACAAATTTATCCGGATCAAGACTTGGGACTGAAAAATTAATCCAACTTCTTAAACTTGGATTTTGAGTCGATAATAACTAAGAAAGGATATTAAGTAGATCCTCAAGTTATTCTTCGAGCTTAAATTTTACTAATAAAGTGAATTAAAATATAGCATGACCAAAATAAGATGAAATAATTTAATTTTAAACCTATCCCCGAGGATTCATCAAGATTAAATTAAATATAGAAGAAAATAATCAAATAAATACAACCAAATAAAGCAAAAAGGTGAGAATTGGGCCCTTTTTAGCCCATTTTCTATTCTTTCCAGCTTTAGGCCCATTTTAATGGACCTTTTTTCTGCCCTTTCAGCTGTATATTAACTCCCTTTATCCTTGCATTTTCCTATGCATATGTTGTATATGCGTGTATACAAATCCATATATTTGCTTCCAACTTCATTATGGTGTAGCGTCCCAATGTATAAAAACCGTAATAAGTGTATACCAACCAGTATTCCATGTATATTTGTTGTATCACTACATATACAGTGTATACCAGTTCCTTTGGACTTGATTTTGAAGCATAGACTTGAAGATTCGATCCTCCTTGGTCCTTTAAGGAGATGTGGAGGAGTTTAGAGTCTCTTGGACTCATTAGGAGTCTTCATGAAATGAAAAAGTGATAAGAAATTAGCAAGAAGCAAAAGAGCGAAAAAACATCGAACTATGGAACAATCATAGACTAAGTCTCGACTCTAAAAACCATTCAACATTTCAAGTGCGCATTAAAGGTAAGTCATAATTTTAAAAGTTCAAGGGAACCATTAATACCCTACATATGATAAGTAGCATTATCACATATCTGTTCCAAATGTTTTAAACAAACCAAGTAGTAACCTTAGATTTATAGTAAGAAATATGTTTAGGCTATTGGAATGAATTGCTATCCCCTAAACTTAGTGACAGGAAACATGATCATGTCAATCACACAAAATTAGTTTGAACTTACCAGTTATTATCTATTAATTCTTGTCTACACATATATTGACAAAAAGAGGAAAAAGAAAATCAGATTCACATACAGGTAATTTAGGCAAAAAGTGTACTTTAGGTCCATGTAAACAAAATGCGAGGATGCACATACATAACTTAGCCACTAGATAATTATTCGAGTGAAAATTTAGCATGTTAGGTTCAACACGAAAGACTAAACCAAATTATAAAGTCGCTTTACGAACTCAAGCACCACAGTTACATAGATGCAGGGGAAAATACCAAAACAGGTTCAAACAAGCGCACATTAACATCAAGACTAGGTATGAGACAAAAATCTTCACCTATTAAGCCAAAAATTGAAAAGATATTGGCACCAAGTATAGATATCAAAATTATTCAAAGCATCAACAAATATACAAGACCAGCTAGCCCTCATATTAAAAAAATCATATGTTTTCAAACTTGGTCATTTCCCCAGCGAACAATATTTAGACAAACATTGGATTGAACTGTGATAACAACATGAAAATGTGGACTTTAATGAATCAGAATCATGAAACTAAGCATTAAAATGAACCACTAAGGAAAGACATATTCGATTCAATAGGAAATATTAAAATAACCATCACACGCAATCCCGCGTCTGTCAAGGCTTCTACAGAAAATAGTCCTACCATTAATATGCTTACAATAATATGAAGAAATACAAAGAAGAAGAGATTACAAAGAAAAATAGATAATGAACTAAAAATAATACGTGTGTTTACCTTCTTTCGAGCAGCAAATCGAGACAATGAGTTTATGCCGACTTCACCAACTTTTTCTATTCCAAAACAACAAGAAGTCCCATAACTGCATTTTGGGGACCAAGTCCAAAATCTTAGTCGAGTAAAGAGAATTCTTAGCCCTTTTTTATTCTCAAAAAACCCCTTTCACAGTGAAATCGAAGTAGTACTTATAGGGGAAATTGGAAAACTGATTTCGACAATGTAACAGTGGAAATTTAGGGGTGTTTTGGGGATTTCAAATTAGAGATAAGGTTAGTGATGTGGTAGTTAGAATTCATACCATTCTTGTATGAATTTGCAATTCGAAATTTAAATGAGGACGAGGTATCAATATTGGGTCGAAACTATTAGGTTGTTGATGGGTCAATTTTCCACGTCAAGTACGGGCTTGGGATTTGGTCGCTTTTGATATCGATGTTGACGTCGTTGGAGTTGTTTTGCTGTTAACACCGTCAGTTAAAACTGTTGTTATATTGCTAGGTTGTTTGTTATTGATCAATATTGTTATTGGCTATTGTTAACATTGTTGGTGTTATGTTGTTGGATCCGGTCAGGAGAAATAGGGGTTAAAAGGAAGGGAACTGGGTTTGGGCTAAAGGGGTTAGCTGAGGTAGAAGGGATTTTGGGCTGGTGGCCCAATTTGGGAATGTGAAAAGGCTATTGGGTTAAAAGAAAAATAGGATTTTGGGGTTATTTATAAAATAACCCTAAATAGATTAGGATTTAGCCAATCTTATTTAATTTTCAGTCAAATTGAGAATCGATTGGCCACTTGCATTGTAATTGTGACAAATTTGATTTCAATTATAATCAAATTTAATAATTTTGGTTAAATCAATCTCAATCCAATACAAATTAATAACCATTTAATCTCGAGTTTCTTGATTTAATAAAATTGAACAAATATTTTTGTAAATAAATTATTTTGAGAACAAATTATATCAAGATCTTACCCATTTGAATTAATTTTGATACAACCCTTGATTAAAATCTCATCTTTAGTAAAATAGTTATTTAAGTAACAAAATTATGCGTTCCTATATACATGAATACGAAAATATATAATTCGCTATTTAATGATAAATTTTACCCAAATGAATATCTTAGAAAAAATTTATCCGACAAAATAAATATTTCAATTTTATTTAAAATTGAGGTAATTTGGAAGTAAACTAAGTCATGGTGGATAAGTATTAGGTGTCAACAAATGTGAACTTTTCAATTCTAAGTCATGGAAGGAAACCGATGAAATGATTAAGTCTTTCAGAGAATGGAAGCTTACCACTTCACTGCAAATGATCGACGAACAAATCTGATCCACCTATCACTACGTAGGAAAAGTTGAATTGCCATCGGACCCCATATCGCGTGGGGATACTGATCTGAGGTGGTTTTATGCTCCTTAGTGTTTTTATCCTAGCTTATTTAGCCTTGTTTTGAGGAATTCTTGTGTGCTTAATGTGTTAATGATGATATAATTGAGCATCTAAGTGTTTAAGTACTTGATTACAATGTTTAAGGTATCTTTCAAACAAGTGTGTACTTAATTTGGTCACTTAGAGTTCAAATGTGAAAACTAATGTTACTAGCTTGAGCTAGGTGTTGTTCTAGTTTATCGCGATGGATTCTAACGTGTGTAATGGGTTACTAATATTATTATTGTGTGATTATGTGTGGAACACCATTTTCATAGTGTTCAAAGTTCAATTGTATCAAGCCTAGGATCAAAACACTAAGTTAAAGATTAATAGGACTACACTAGTTCTTAGCTTGAGTTTCTAATTCACCATTCTTGATGTTGTGTTGTTTTGATATCTAATACATGGTTTTTGATGATAAAGGATTCTTGTTTAGTTGATTTTCGATGATATATGGAGGTTTTACAAGCTGGAAATCAAGTTGAAATAACATCAAAAGGCTTGGGATGGAAAACAAATGCACAAGGCAAAATGTAGACGTCAAATGCAATTTTCAGTGAAGCCTCACAATAAAGGGGAGACGCACCCCTTATTCCCTGGGACTAATCAATTTATAGCACTACTTATTCCCTGGGACTAAGCAACGCGCCACAGATCTTATTCCCACATCAGCCAAAATTCTACCCCTATAAATAGGACACTTTAGCTTGTTGTTATTCACCTTGGACGTCTTGGAGGCTTTGAGAGGGGTTTCTAAACACTTCCAATAAGGTTTTTATTGATTTAATTTATTTTCTTTATGGATTATATTATGTAACCATTTATTGTGATTACAATTATGTCCATTAGTGGCTAAACTCCCTTTTTCCTAGGTTGAAGCCAAGAACATGATTATGATTGCTTTGAATTGAGTTTGTTTGAATTGATTATCATATTTGTTTTTTATTTATCCTTTTTATTACCACTTAAGTATTCTATACCCTTATAATACATCTGTTTTTATCTTCTGAGCCCTGGGAGGGGTAACGAGAGGATTAAATATGGGGATAAATAGAGTAAAGTTCTTATTATTTTATAATATAAGGGATTTGAATTAGCAAATAAGATAGGGAAATATAAATGTGTTTAGCTTAGTTCTCATATCGCTGCTCAACGATGTAGTTGTGGGTCTAAGTTTGATAGGTGATTAAATGTCGGGAGACCATGATCATAAAATCAACCCCGTGAATCAACAAACAAGATAAGTAATCTAACCAAAGAAGTTCAATAGTTTAGTATGACTGTTCATAGTACTTTAATCCCATGTTTTCATCCATTGATTGTCCAAAGTCTTTACTTTTCCGCATTATTTTAGTTTACTTTTAGTTTATAAACTTTCAAAACTCTTTTGGTTACGTTGCACTAGTTAATCTCAATTGTTAAACTAGAATTAGATAGTTGGTTAACACAAGTCTCTGAGGGACTGATATTTGACTTTATTTAAGGCCACTGTATTACTTGGTGAGACCAGGTACACTTATGTATGCGCAATAAAGTTTTTGGCACCGTTGTCGGGGACTTCTAACTTGGAAACTATTTAGTTTTAGTTTTACTTTTTTAGATTTCTTTGGTGCTTTACACTTGGTCTTAGTCTGAATTTGCTGAAAATAGGTTTACATGCTAGTAGCTGGCAACAGATAGGGAATTAGTTGAACTAAGACCCAAACCCGAACCCGAGCAATAATTTAATCAATTAAGGAGAGAAGTAATCCTTTTCCCCCATTTTACACAGATTTAAAAGGAACAAAATAATCCTACTCAAATGGCTGAAGATTAACCAACCCGCATGATAGTTTGCGAAGTGGCAATTCCACTTTCGATAAATTTAACCTCCCTTTTTCAGATATCAACTTCTAGAGGTAGCTTTGAGATGAAACAGAACATGGTGCAACTCTTGATCAGCAGTGGACAATTTATGGGGCTTTCACATGAAGATCCACAAGTCCATCTGCAGAACTTTCTTGAGATTAGTGACATATTCATCCCAACGGGTGTGTCAACTAATTATGTTAGGCTGGTATTAGTCCTCTTTTCTCTATTGGGGGAAGTGAAGAAGTGGTTGAATGCTAAGCCGGCAAGTTCAATCATAACCTAAGATGACTTAGCCCTAAAATTCCTCATCCAATTCTTTCCATCTGGCAAGACTGTGAGACTGTGCAGTAAGATATTATGCTTCAAATAAAAGCCAGATGAGAATTTATATCATCCATGTGAGAGGTTTAAAGCTCTTATTTGGGACTATCCACATCATCAATAGTCTAATAAGGTACTAGCTCACACCTTTGTTGAGGAACTTGATCACAACATAAAAATTTTGCTAGATTCAGCTGCAGGTGATCAAGTGTTGGAATTGACGTATGATGAGCTATATACCTTGTTGAACCAGATTGCATAAAAAATTCTAAGTGGCATTTTGACTCAAGAAGTGTTACAAAAAAAGTTGCAGGTATGTTGGAGATGGACCAGTTTACTGCTATATCTGCTCAGATTATTGCATTACTAAATCAATTAACAAATCAGTTCAATAATATGAAATTAGGGGTACACAGCCGACAACAACAATTAATGCAATCCATCAGGTAAATTCTTGGTGTGAGGTTTGTGGTAATAATGATTATTCTGTGACTCTGTGTGCTGCAAATCATGTGTCGGTGATGTTCGTGGGTAATGCTTAAAGTCCTAATTATGGGAACACCTATAATCTAAAGTGGTAGATCCAGCCACCAAATCCATCATGGAACAACCATCAATAACAGTTTTAATAGCAGCAGGTTTAAGAGAATCATGCCACTAGCAATATGAAAGAGATGCTGAAATAAATTTTAGCTCTTAAGCACAATTGGCAGCATATATAAATAACCATCAAGTAGATACGAAGAGCCAACAGACTACTATAAAGAAATTAGAGATGTAAGCTGGGCAAATTAAAATATCGTAGGATTTGGACCCTTGCAAACTTTCTTAAGTTTTTGATCTTTTTGACTTGGTATCACTCAAGGGTATGAACTGTACCCTTGAATACAACTCATAGGCTGTCTTGAGGGTTCACGCATACCCTAGGTAGTATGGTTTGCTTGACTATTGCCTAAGGTATGACTCCTCTTAATATGAGTCGTATAGAGGGATATGAGGGGTGTAAGGCCTAGTTATATATTTCCTAAGGTGTTGTTTTGTATAGTCTACCCAAGATATAGTTGGTGGGTATGATTGGAGGTGTCACTCATACGATTAAGATACGACTAGGGAGGTGTGAGTCGTATAAAAACCAGTAGGTAGGGTCATGGTATGGTCTTGGGTATGAGTTAGGGTACCACTAGTACCCTAGGATACAGATAGTAAAGGGGAGTTGTACCCCTGAATGTGACTTGCTTTAAATTTTAAGTCAAGGTTAGTTTGGACCTTTCTTACCCCTAAACCCTTATATCTTTCCGTCATATAGCCTTTGGTGGCCTTCCAAAACACTTATTAAAGGGTTAAAAAACTTCAATCACTCTCTCAAATACTCTTTTAAAGATTGGAGGCTAGGGTTTCTTCATGTATACTTCAAAGGCCTCAAAGGTCAAGATTTCTTCCATAAATCTTTACTTATAAGGCATGTTCTCTTCCCTCATTGTTAATTCTAACTAAAGACATGGTTTTTATGAATGTTTTCATTGATTGTATGATTTTGATTTTCAAATACAAATTAGGGGTTTTGATGTTAAATAGTTGGTTATGGTTTCCATGGTTTTAATTATGCTTTTATATGCATTAATGGTGGTTTTGGATGATTGGATTTCATGGAAATGGTTTAATGGTAATTGAAATTAGTTTTGATCATATTATGCCCTCAATGTGTTTAACAAAGTGCTTATAAAGATATGTTCATTGCATTAACTGCTTTTAATAGAACCCTTGCATGTTTTAAAACTTGGTAAATGAATTATGCATGGTTTAAATAACTTGGAATGGTAAAAGGATAAATGGTTATGATTGTGGGGAATATGAAAGTCCTCCAAGTGGTTTAATATGGTAAATAAAAGGGCATTTGAAAGTCTCCTTAAACCTCTAAATGGTTGGGTATAAGTGATACTTGCAAGTAAAGGTTGGTATGACGATACCAATATCAATGGCCTTGGTTATTAAATGTAAAATGTTTTGGTTATTTGGAAATTGGTTTTAATTGGGCAATAATGGCGGGATGTGTAGCAAAACCATGAAAGGTAGAGGTTTCGAGGGGACCAAAATTGGAAACTTATATTTGTCGATATGAGATTGGTCTTAGTGATCATGTGCATGGTGTCACACTGTATTTTGGGGGATGTAGTAGTCATCCTAGGGTTTAGTCCCTGGTCATGTGGCTACACACACTGGGGCCCTTTCAATAGGGAGAGCTGAACCCATATAGCCCGTGGATGGTTTAGGATGGCAAAGTTACAAGCCTAGGTAAAGGTTTTAAAGGCATGCTAAACCAGGTTCCTTTTCCCGACATGGGTATATATATGTATGCTTGTATGCATTATGGATGGTTTTACTTGGTTTTATAAATG
This sequence comes from Capsicum annuum, assembly GCF_002878395.1. NCBI lineage: Eukaryota > Viridiplantae > Streptophyta > Magnoliopsida > Solanales > Solanaceae > Capsicum > Capsicum annuum. Next base: position 97,161,432 of record NC_061121.1, read on the forward strand.
GCATTATGTTATCCTTATCCTGAGTGCATGCTAGTGTTCACCTACTAACCCATCTACTGGTGGCTGTATACCCACCGTATACAGGAACCGACCATTCTACTTCTCCTATTTAGTGATCGGATTTAGGGATAATCGATGTTGACTTGAAGTGGTGAACTTCCATATTTTGGAAGATATCTATTCATGTCATGGTTTACTTTACATATCTCTTATGTTTGATAGGCTTTGGTTTTTGGCTATTGTCGGGGGCATGTCTCGACTAGGTACTCTTTTGTTGGTCTTGAGGCTTTGTATGGATAATAGACATAGGTATGGTATGGATAGTTTATGTTAAATATATATTTATATATTAGTTGATGGTTTCCACATTGGTTTGGATTGGATTATGATGGTTGGACTTGGTTGTGTTGGTCTCGAATATAGACTTATCCCAGAGTCACCACCTTGGTAAATATGCTATCTTGTTATATGTTTGGATATCAACCGACTTAAGGTATGCATTTTAGTGGTCAATTTAGGTAACGAGGGTGGTTCTTAGTCCTAGTCAGGCTTGGGATTGCCTATGATAATAAGGCCTTGGTCAGGCGTGTCAAGTTGGTATCAGAGCTTTAGGTTTTGATGTCATAGGGTATCCACAATGCCGTATTGAGTAGAGTCTTGCTTATGGGTGTGTCGTGTACCGCTCTTATAATTAGGAGGATATGAGGCATTTTTAAATGTTTCACCTTCTTAGTTATTCTACTTTTGAGCTGTGGAGTCTAAGGTCTTGAACTCTTCTCTGAATCTTCCTTGGCTCACTTTTTGGATCATGTCTTCTGAACAATCTAAAGTTTTAGAAACTTACCTGTTCTACTAAAAAATAATATAGATGGATCTAGTCTAACTCATGGGGCACAGATTCGGTCAGGGGCCACAACTTTTAATTTTCCCAATGGAGCCTAATACACATCATCCCATTTTCTTTATAGATTTTGTGGTTGGTTTCACCGTGGTTGTTGCGAGGGGGTAGGAATCAGTATTTTAGTTATGGTAAGTTGGGTATCATGTGAAGCGGATATCCCATAAGGGTTGCCGCTTGGGCAAATAGATTCGCTACTACCTCTAGCTCCAGTAGTATCCTGGATTGTCTCAATGTTCTTACTATTCCTCAGGAGTCTGAGGCATCTTCAGATACCGACACTGGTATGTTGAGAACTCCTTCTTTGGATGTGTGTATGGTTTGCTTAGTTTGGGGTGTGTGGTATTTGTTGGTAATAAAGGATTCATGGTGGATTTATTAGACTCATATATAGTGGATTTCAATGTCATTCGGAGGATGGATTAGTTGCACTCGTGCTTTCCATTAATTAGACTATAGACTTGTTAGGCTCCCTGGTGAGTCAGTTTTGGAATAGGATAATAGTTTCGTTCCCTAGATAATAAGGGAAAGGTTATATTATATCTTAAAACTCGGAGGTTGGTTTCAAAGGGGACATCTTTATTATTTGGCCCGGGTTAAAGATTCTAACCCAGAAGGTCTTTCTTTGGTTTGGTTTCAGTAGTGGATGAATTTCCTGGGGTCCTTTCTGATTCCCCACATGGTGTCTTTCTAATGGGGAGGTTGGTTTGGGGTTGGTCTTGTTTTGGACATTTGTCCAAATTTCTATTCCTTCCTTATAGAATAGTTTTGGTGGAGTTAATGGATCTTAAGGAGAAATTAAGGGATCTCTTAGATGAAGATCTCATTGGTCTTATTATTCCCATGTGGAGTGTTTTGTTCTTACATGCATAATGGGAATGGTTTTCCGTAGAAATGGATAGGTTATCGGTGGGTAACTAAGGAATTTAGAGTGTCCCTCCTGTGAGGTGGACCATTCTTACATATATTCTATAAGGGTACTTTACTAGTAGCATGTGGTTGTTGCTAGATCCTAGGCTTAAATCAAGATGCTTGATTTTGATAAAAGGGAGTATGATAACCTCAGAAATAGCAATTCGGGAGTTGTAGAGGTAAAATGGTAGGTTGGATGAGGTTGATGATTTGGGAAATACAATAGTAGGATAGTTGTACCATATAGGCCAGAAGTTCAAGTTGAACGTATAAATTAGGGATCTAGTCATCCGACAGGTTAGATTTTGGAGCTTGCATGTATCTTTGTCTCTATACTTGTACTTTATTATTGGCATGAATTGATATTAAGTTCATGATTTTGAATATGGATTTTGATACAATTGAGGGCTTTGACAAGATTACTTATTTAATTGATTTTTCATGAATTATGATGCATTATTCCCTCTTATTTATATTTGTGAACATTGTGGGATGCATGGGAATAGTAAATGAATTTTGGGGTACTATGAATTCCCCAATTACTTGGTTTTGGTCTTGGAGTGCTCTCAAACTATTTGTGAAATTACCATTGAATATAATTTTGTCATATGGCTTGACTATTCTTAAATCTTTGTATGGCATAAATGATTAAAGGAAAATGAATTGGTTTTGGTTGGAGTCAAATAATTTTGAAATACCTTGGTGGCCATGGTTTGATTTTAAATGGTTTTGGTTTAATTGGAAACCTTGGAGTCAATATGGTGTCATGGTTTTTGCATGTCTATGTTGGGCCTTAGATAGCATTGGGATGAAGGTTTGTAGATATTCTAGAATTCTCTTTTAGCTATGGACTTCAAGGGAGGATCAGGTTGCATATTCTAGTGATACTCTTCTCTCTCGGCTAAGAGATTACTCTACTAGTATTGCATGCATTCTTATAACACTTATTACTAAGGTTCATATTTTGTATTCGCCTTATTCCCTGGATATGAGTCTTGACCTTGTGTTAAGTTACTCATGGTATATGTGGTTGTTTTTCTTTTAGTGTCCCGTCTAAGGACTCTTTTTGTGGTATAGTTTAGTTTGTATGATTCTCCATTATGGTCTAGGTGGTTGTTGTTAGGTAATTCATGCCTATGGTTCCATGTCTTATTTTGGTGGTCTTTGTATTGCCCTGGGTGGTATGGATAATTCTTGTACCTCGGTATCTTAATGAATTTTCTTGTGTTAGGATTGTAGTGGCATTGGAGGTATGGTAATGTTGTGAAATGGGGAATGTAGAAGCCCTTTAGTGGGGGAGATTCTAGGGTGACTACCAGAGTTAGGGTTTTGGAAGGTACTGTAAGGCTGTTGTCATGGGAAATAGTTAGGGTAGGAATGGGTAGTGAAAACCTTGTGAAGGTTGTAAAGGGTGCTAGATCTTTTGATGGGTAGATCATACCGCTGGTATACAAGTGGTAGGCTTGAATGTTATGGTTGGTAGATATACCAATAAGTTGTGTTAGGTACCTGAGAGGTTTGGTAGGGCATGGTTTTATGAATTATTCTATGGCATAGTAGTTGTATGGTTTTGGGCGTTCAATTATAGGTTGGGGGTTTTCGTTATAGTGATTGGATATGGTTTGCCCATCTCTTTTACTTATGGTTTTCTTGTTATAATATAATGGAAACGGAGTAGTGTTTCAAGATAGATCTAAGGAGTAAAGCCCAATGGCCTAAGTTAACACCTTTTAGCTTTGGATAGGCTTGAACATAGAGGTGGTGTATAGATAGACTCAAGCTCTCGTAGTGGTGTGTCTTGGTAAATTCTAAATCGAATTGGATTTTTCCTTTAGCATTTTATTCATCCGCTAATCTACGTGTTGTATTGGGTTGAGGTGTGGATAGTCCTTGGTTGGTTGGATCCTTTGGGTGGTATTGGTATTTCTGGTTCTTTGTTCTTTTGGAGAAGTCCTGATGAGGATCTTAGATTGGTAAGTTCACCAGTTGCAAACAAATAAGGTATGTCTTCGATAAAGGTTCTATGGTGGAACTAAAGGTCCAAGAAGGTCATTTAGGATGCGGAAGTGGACATGGAGTAAAAGTATCCGCATTGTTTCTTCCATAAACTCGTACATAGGGAATATATTCTTTATCACATCTTGGTTTCTAACTTGGTTGAAGGTGAGGAATGGTTCCTTTGCATCTTTGTTTCTAACTTAGAGGTCAGGATGAAAGTGTTGGGTGTGAATCGTGCTTGGGATATGTGTTGATCTTCTTATCTTTGTTTGCGTTCTTGTCCTCTATTTTGGTTGATTTAAAGTTTAATGGGTTATCTTGTGCTTATTCCTACCCTTACCTATCATTCGAGGATGAATGTTCCTAGTGGGGGAGACTGAAACACCCTAGGATTAGGACCCTTGCAAAATTTCTCAAATTTTGGACCTTGTTGACTTGGTACAAATCAAGGGTACCAACTGTACCCTTGAATACAACTCATAGGCTGTCTTAAGGGTTCACTCATACCTTAGACAGTATAGTTTGCTTGGCTACTTCTCAAGATATGACTCATCTTGGTATGAGTCGTCTAGAGGGATACTAGGGGTGTAAGGCCTAGTCGTATGTTGCCTAAGGTATTGTCTTGTGGAGTCTTCCCTAGATACAATTGGTAGGTATGATTGGGGCTGTCACTCGTACCCTTAAGGTACGACTACAGAGGTATGAATTATATAGAAACTAGTAGGTAGGGTCATGGTATGGTCTTGGGTACGAGTTGTGGTACCACTACCCTAGGATACGAATGGTAAGGGGGAGTCGTACCCCTGGACGTGACTTATTTTAAATTTTAAGTCAAGGTTAGTTTGGACATTAACTACTCCTAAAACCTTATTTCCTCACGTTATATAGACCTTTGTGGCCTTTCATAACATTTGTTAAAGGGATAAAACACTTCAATTACTCTCTCAAACACTCTCTTGAAGATTAGAGGCTAGGGTTTCTTCATGTATTCTTCAAAGGGTTCAAAGGTCAAGATTTCTTGAATATTCATGTATAAGGCATGTTCTCTTCCCTCATTGTTAATTATAACTAAAGGCATGGTTTTTATTAATGTTTTCATGATTTCATTGATTGTATGATTTTGGTTTTCAAATATGAATTTGGGGTTTTGATGTTAAATGATAATTATGCTTTTATGTGCATTAATAATTGTTTTGGATAATTGTATTGCATAGGAATGGTTTAATGGTAATTGGAATTGGTTTTGGTCATATTATGCCTACAATGTGTTTGACAAAATGATTATAAAGATATGTTCATTGCATTGACTACTTTTAATGGAACTCTTGCATTTTTTAAAACTTGGTAAAAGAATTTTGCATGGTTTAAATGGTTTGGAATGGTAAAAGGATAAATGGTTATGCTTATGGGTAACATGAAAGTCCTCTAAGTGATTTAATATGGTAAATAGAAGGGAACTTGAAAGTCCCCTTAAACCTAAAAATGGTTGGCTATTGATAATACTTATAAGTAAGGGTTGGTATGACAATACCAATATCAATGGCCTTGGTTAATAAATGGAAAATGTTTTGGTTATTTAACAATTAGTTTTAATTTGGAAACAGTGGAGGGATGTGTAGCAAAGCTGTGGAAGGTGAAGGTCCCGAGGGGACTAAACCTGGAAAATCATATTTGCCAATATGAGGTTGGTCTTAGTGACCGTGTACATGATGTCACACTATATTTTGGGGGATGTACTAGTCATCCTAGGGTTTCTTCCCTAGTCGTGAGGCTACACGCACGAGGGACCTTTCAGTAGGGGAATCTAAACACATATAGCCCATGGGTGGTTTAGGACGGCAAAGCTACACAACCTAGGTAAAGGTTTGCTAAACCTGGTTCCCTTTCCCTCCTTGGTTATATATATATATATATATATGTGTATGTATGATTGTATATATTATGGATAGTTTTACTTGGTTTTATTAATGGAATTATGTTATCCTTATCCTAATTGCATGCTAATGTTCACCCACTAACCTGTCTACTAGCGGCTGTATACCCACGTTGTACATGAACTGACCATTCTATTTCTCCTGCTTAGTGATCATATTCAGCGACAGTTGATATTAGATTAAAGTGGTGAGCTTTCATAATTTGGAAGGCATCTATTTCATGTCATGGTTTACTTTATATATATCTTGTCTTTCATAGGCTTTGGTTTTTGGCTATGGTCGGGGGCATGTTCGACTAGGTACTCTTTGGTAGGTCTAAAGGCTTTGTATGGACAACTGTGGACTTGGGTATGGTATGAATGACTTATGTTAAATATATATTCATATATTGGTTGATGGTCTTTGCATTGGTTTGGATTGGATTATGGTAGTTGAACTTGGTTGGGTTGGTCTCGGAAATGGACTTATCCTAGAGTCACCACCTTGGTGAGTACGCTATCTTGTTATGTGTTCGAAAATCATCCAACTCAAGGTATGCATATTGATGGTCGGGTTAGGTAACGGGGGCGATTCCTAATCCTGATCGGGCTTGGGATTGCCTATTTTGATAAGGCCCTGGTCCAAGTCGTGTCACAAATGAGCAGGCACAAAATTCCAGGCCTCAAGGTGGTTTGCCAAGTAACACTGAACCTCCTAAACAAGTAATGACAATCACTTTGAGGAGTGGTAAGGAGCTCAATGAAGATCCTCTAACAAAAACTAAAGAGTTAGATGCGGGAGTTGGATCCTAAATAGGTAAATGATGAAGTTGCTGAAAATTCAAGAAAGTGTGAGTACTTGAAAAAAAAAGTTGTTGAACAGGTGAAGGAGAGACCACCACTACCTTTCCCATAGAGGCTTAGAATAGCAAAGGAGGATGCATGCTTCAATAATTTATTTGACATGTTCAGAGAGCTTCACATTAATCTTTGTCTTTTAGATATTTTGTAGGTAATGCCCAAGTACATTAAGTACTTGAAGGATGTGGTCTCCAACAAAGTTAAGCTGCAGGATGTTGAAACAGTAGCACTCATGGAGGAGTAAAGTTTTGTGGTGATACAGAAGATGCCCAAAAAGCTCAAAGACCTTGGAGGATTTACTCTTCCCATTTAAATTGGCAATAATGCAGAGATCTACATACTTAGTGACTTGGGGGAAGTATCAACTTGATGCCTCTCTCCTTGTTCAACATGTTGGGATTGGGGAAGCCGAGACTGAGTTCTGTGTTACTTCAATTGGCAGATCGAACCATAGACCATCCTGAAGGGATCATAGAAGATGTTCTCATCAAGGTTAGTAAGCTTATTATTCCTATTGATTTTTTTTTACTAGATTTTTAGGCAGACGAAAGTGTGCTAGTTATTTTTGGATATCCCTTCTTTGTGACGGGAGAAACATTGATAGATGTGAGAGAGGGCAAGCTCATAATGAGCATGGATAATGAAGAGGCGATGTTAAAAGTATATGACCTGCTCAACATACTTTCCAACTACAAAGATTTGTGCATGATTATAGTGATTGAATGGGATAAGTGTGGGGTGGTAGAGTTTAGTCCATCAAAGACCTCTTCGAACTTCTTTATTGAGCATCTTAAGCCAAAATCACCCCAGCCCAAGATGATGCAGATTGATGAGCCTGAAAAGGATATTGTTGAGAGAGTCGTTGACCTTGAGAGTTCACACTCAAGAGGTATAAAACAAATAAGAATATGGCCTCTGAGTGTGAGGAAGAGGTTGAAGGAAAACGGATGAGTCAAAGATTGGGTCGTGCCGTGACACTAAATCTGGCACTACTTGGGAGGCAACCCAAGTTAAGGTATGTTTTATTTTTAGTATTTTTAGTTTTTACTTCACTAGTTTTTTGTTTTTGTCGAGTTATAAGTTGATGGAAAGTCTGAGTACCGGAAGACCTAAGCTATGGAGCATAGTGAAGACTAAGTGCGCTATCCCCGGATCTCTGTTGATGTATAACTATGCTACTAGATAGGCTTAGAGGCCTCAGAGAGTATTTCTATCTCTACTTTTAAAGTATACTTTAGGGGAAAAGTAGATTTTTAAGTGTGGGGTGGGGAAATTCCCATTTTTAAGGGTAATTTTATTTTTTTTGATAAGAAATAAGTGAGACGTTCTTGTTGGTGCTATATATGATTACATGAAGCAAGTGTTTTTGTTGTAAAGAGTATGTTGATTGTGTGAATTACTACTACTTAGACTCCTAGACTTATGATTATTACTCTTGTACGTGTTGGCTTAAAGTTGAATTCATGTGATTGTTTTGTTAAGAGTGTATGATGATCTCGCTTGAGTTAAGAATTTTTCATGTGTGTGTAAAGTGTTTGTGTATTTATTGTTACATCTAGAACTTGCCTGTTGTGCTCTCAAATCAAAATAAAAAGTGTGGGCTTAGGAGATGATATAGACATTTCTTTGATAGCCATGTTTTATACCTTCTTTTGACCGACCATTGTGCATAATACTAGTTAGCCCCATTGAGCCTTTAGCTTTTTCTTTGGTATCCTCATTTGTAGCTTAATCCCCTTATTTGATGGACCTTAATTTGATCAATAGATCCTAAAGTGAGTTAGTGTTAAATTAATTGAGTAAGGTGTTGGAAATTTAAGTAGGAGAAAGGTAAAATTAAAGCCCCAAAGTGATAGTTATTGATATGTGCAATTGATGTATTGTGGTTGGGAGTGAAAGAAATTTGTGCTAAAAATTAAATCATTAATTAATAGATAATAATCCCATCATATTGTATGTGAATGAGCTTAATGAGATGGGGTAAAACAAAAGATGTGTGACGGTAGTGGAGGTGAAAGTTGGTTGTTAGAGATTGGTCTTAATTGTATAAGGTAATGTATTAAAGCGCTTAGGAAAGATAGTCACTATTACTGGCCAAAGTAGATCCTATCCGTCCCTTAGCTTACCTTACAACCCATAAAGGCCTATTGATCTTAAGCCTTAACATTCTGATGTTAGTGAAGTACTACACTAAGGGAAAGCCTATGGTTCATCTTATGTAACTTGTGAATTCCATGTGAGAGTAAGCGTAACTTGATTCTCATACCCATTCTGTTATAAACTGCATTTATGCGAGTAAAGCGTAACTTGATTCTCATACCCATTCTGTTATAAACTGCATTTATGCGAGTAATTATGGGTAACTCTCTTATTGTGAGGGTACATGTTTGTTGATAGTTGGGTAAATTGTATAATGTCTTTGATTGAACAATATGCATGAGTTTACCAACTAGGTGAGTCAATTCTTGAGGCTAGGATGTTTTGAAGTAGTATTCTTGAACTGTCAATTGTGACATAACATGCTTAGTGTAGAAACTTACATTCTGTGTAGTCATTGTAGTACTATCTTGAATATCTTCATCGTAGTAGAAGTGTATATCCACCTAACTTATGATGCTTAGAGTAAAGAGTTGTTCGAGGATGAATAAGACTTTAAGTGTGGGGTGGTGATCTGAGGTAGTTTTATGCACCTTAGTGTTGTTATCCTAGCTTATTTAGCCTTGTTTTGAGGACTTCTTGTGTGGTTAGTGTGTTAATGATGATATAATTTAGCATCTAAGTGTTTAAGTACTTGATTTCAATGTGTAAGGTATCTTTCAAAAAAGTTTATACTTAATTTGGTCACTTAGAGTTCAAATGAGAAAACTAATGTTACTAGCTTTAGCTAGGTGTTGTTCTAGTTGATCACGATGTATTGTAACACGTGTAATGAGTTCCTAAGGTCATTATTATGTTATTATGTGGGGAAAAACTTGTTCATAGTGCTCATAGTTCAATTGGATCAAGCCTAGGGTCAAAACACTAAGTTAAAGATTAATAGGACGACACTAGTTCTTAGCTTGAGTTTGTAGTTTACCGTTCTTGATGTTGTGTTGTTTTGAGATCTAATCCATGGTTTTTAATGATATAGGATGCTTTTTTAGTTGATTTCCATGATATATGGAGGATATACAAGATGGAAATCAAGTGGAAACAACACTAAAAGGCTTGGGATGGAAGCAAAATGAACAAGGCAATATGTAGACGTCAAATGCAATTTCCAGTGAAGCCTCGTGATAAAGGGGTGACACACCCCTTATTACCTAGTAATAAGCAACTCCAAGCACCCCTTATTCCCTGGGAGAAATCAATGTGCATCACCCTTTATTCCCTAGGACTAAGCAACATGCCACAGAGCTTATTCCCATACTGGCCAAAATTCTACCCCCATAAATAGGACACTTTAGCTTGTTCTTATTCACCTTGGACATATTGGAGGCTTTGAGTGGTGCTTCTAAAAACTTCAAATAGGGGTTTTATTTCTTTAATTTAGTTTATTTATGGATTATATTATGTATTTATTTATTAGAATTACGGTTATGCCCATTAGTGGCTAAACGACCCCTTTCCGGGGTTGAAGCTAAGAACATGATTATGATTGCTTTGAATTGAGTTTGTTTGGATTTATTATAACATTTGGTTGTTTATTTAACCTTTTTATTGCTATTTTAAGGATTATCAACCCTTAGAATACATCTATTATCATCTTGTGAGCCCTGTGAGGGGGACAAAGATGATAAAATGTGGGGATAAAAAGAGTAAGGTTCTTATTCTTTTATAAAATAAGGGATTTTAATTAGAAACTAGGATAGGGATATACCTAGAAGACTTACTTGGTTCACTACGGTATGAATTATAAATGCGTTTAGCTTAGTTCCCACATCCCCGCTCAATGATGTAGTTGTGGGCCTAAGTCAGATAGGTGATTAGAGGTCGGCATACCATTATCATAAAATCAACCCCGTGAATCAACAACCAAGATAAGTAATCTAACCAATGAATTTCAATAGCGTAGTATGACTATTCTCAGTGCTTTAACCCCAAGTTTTCATCCGTTGATTGTCGAAAGTCTTTACTTTTTAGTATTATTTTAGTTTACTTTTAGTTTAGAACTTTTGAAACTCTTTTGCTTATGTTGCACTAGTTAATATCAATTGTTAAACTAGAATTAGATAGTTTATTAACACAAGTCTCCGAGGGATCAATATTTAGCTTTTTTTAAAGCCACTGTATTACTTGGTGAGACTATGTACACTTGCATGTGTGCTTAGGCACAACTGATACAACGTCTAATGATGGTTAGTGGGTTGAGCACTAGGATGTAATTTAGGGATAAAGGATAAAATAATTCCAAGTGAAATCCAAATCAAAATAATGCACACATCATCATATATATGTATAAGTATTATCCTGGTATAGGGAACAATACTTAGTATGAAGTAAAACTTTATCGTAAACTATGTAGCTCAACTATCATAAACAGGCACCCATGGGCTATATGGGTTCTGCTTCACCGGCTGAAAGGGCCTCAGCACATGTTAGTCGCACGAACCAAAGGTATCAAGGAAGACCACGAAATGCCCCAAACCCATGTCAATCCAATATACAATATATATCAATAGTGTGAACCATCCACATGGTCATCAAGACCAAACCTCATATTGGCAAACATAAGTTTCCAGTATGTTGTCCAACACCCACACTATCATGGCTTATCTACATAACCTTCATTAAGACCAATTTTAAATAAGTTTCACATCACTCATTCATTAATGAAAGGATTAACCGTTAAGGCAGACCATGGGTATCTTCATACCCTTACACTTGCAAGCTTATCTCTATACCATAACAATCATATTAACTTGGGGGAATGCCTTGACCACCCTTTGTAATTAGAGGAATTCCTTGACCTCCTTTAGTTTTATCAAGACCAAAACATATCTATTAAGGCCTCAAAATCCATATTCATTGTTTATCTAATTATACAATGTATTAATATAAGTGAGTAATACAAACCGTAAAATTTCAATACCAATTTCACAAGTGGGTTGAGGAAACACAATTATTCAAACCAATTACAAGTTCAAAGTATCAATTTGGGGGATTACTTCAACCCCCATTCCAATCCCACACCCATGCACCTGATTAGATCAAAACATCAATTTCAAAGTATGATTAACTCATAAAAATAATGGGGAAAACAATTCAAGGATCAACCATTCCAAAACACTCAACCATATCAAAAACCACATTCAAATCCATATAATTAAATAATTTAAAAACATGCTTTTCATGAAATAATATTTGAGAAAGATTAACATGCCTGAGAGTATCAGAAATGTGAAGAGAAATCATCCTTGAGATTCCTAATTGATTAACTTCTTAGGAACCCTAAGTGTTCTTTATTTGAAGATTTGAGAGTGTTTTAGAAGTTATTTTAATTTGTTTTGGAGTGATAAAGATACTCTAAAGGGGTTTTATGTCTTGGGTCATGATTGGGGAAAAGGGAAAATATCCAAAGTGCCCTTAATTAAAAGCTGAAAAATTATCGCCAGGAAATACGGGTAAGTATATGACTCATAAGAACACATTACAAATAATCACCATGAGTTGTTGTAACACCCCGATTCTGTACCTCGGATGATACACGGTGCTCATAATCTTGAAGGACCACAAGCTAACCCATGAATGGTACCTTCTGCGATAAATGAATAATAATATTGTAATATGCAGAAATTAGTCAGAAACTTGCAATAAGGTTCAATATTGAATTAAAACAAAAATAAGGTATAATAATACCAAAGCCGAAACACCTATTTGAAAATACTCTAATCTGAAAAAGTCTCTAAACTATCTGAGATATGAAGTTGATGGGGCAAGTCCCAAACTAACTCTAAACTATTGAAATAATATGAACTATTGAAATAACGTTTGAACCTATGATATAAAATATCATAGAGCAAAAAAAAGGTATGCGTCAGTACTTTGAATGTACTGATATGCAAAGTGAGGTAGTCTGAAGTTCATGTGTTCATATGCATGAACAAAACTGATTAAATGACATGAATATGACTGAATAAGAGTATATGCATGAATACGTAAACTATAACTGAGATCGTAATAACACTGGATACTGAATTATGAATTACTAATTTATTCATATCTGAGTTTACTCATACTGTGTAACTATTAACTGGGTGACTGTATCTTATAATCTTGATCCTGTGGAACTATACTGAGTTCCATACTGAACTGAGTGACTGTTCCTGACAGCCCTGAATCTATAGAACTAAACTGAGTTCTATTCTGAGACTGGAACTAAAATTTAGACTGTAAGAGGTAATCATCTAACCGACATGCCCCTTTCTAAATAGATTGGGGTCCAACCTGTAACCCCAGTTGGATAGGTGTCAATATCGGGCCACGGGTAAAGATAAGTTGTGAATTAACCTTCTCTGAGAAAAAGCCTTTTTGTCAACCCTCGCTGGCAGGAAAAACTCATATGAGATGTATCAACCCTTATAATAGCTGGCAAGAAGATATCTCAACCTAAGTTGACTATATAGTTCTGTAACGCAGGTATTGCTACTAAGGGTCAAACACTCTACTGGCAGGAATGCCCCCATCCCTAGGCTAGCTCGGTGCTAAATCCTACTACCAACTGAATAGACACTGAACTAATTTTTCTAGTTAATACTAGGCTTGATTGAACTGTTACTGAGTTTTGTTGACTGATAGAATACTACTGAATTCTGTTAGCTAACTGAGTTTACTGAGGTTTGAACTAAATACTTAACAAGACAGGACATGATACTGAGTCTACTGAATTTTTTCCTAAGTCCTGTAACTGACTGAGAGTACTAGTGGTCGTAATATAATTGAATTCTACTGATCAAGGAATTAATGTGATTATTCTGTAACTGACACTGGCTGTAGGTAAACAACTAAATTGTTGGGTATTAAATACCCCCAGAACTCGATAGCATAAAAAGTAAAGCATCAATGATCTTACATAGCATAAAAATGCACACTTGTTCATAATGCATCTATAGATACATTTTATCAAACACTTGCAAGGCATAGTATATGCACATAATACTAAACAACATGTGAGCATCATGATTCAATTCCAGTTTCACAATTTCAAGGGTTTAATCGTGGATTCACACAAATCTACACACATAATAATCAATTCCACATGAAACGTGTAATAAATCATGAAATAGGAATCTAATTCAAATAATAATCATGAATACACATAAATTCCAATCGTGAAAATCATAAAATCAAACTACTTGAGGTTTAAAAGAGTTTTTAGGACTCCAAGGGTGGAAGGAACCCTTGGATGAACACTTCACATATCTTGATTGCTAAATTCTTAAAGATTAATGGTGGAGTCTTGAGCCTTGAATTAGAAATTCAATCACCTAGGGTTTTTGTTCTTGAGCAATTTGTGAAATAATGAGTGTATGTTGCAAATAGAAGGCTAAATTTTGTGTTTTTGGGGGCTGAAGGACTTGGGAAAAGACCTAAATACCCCTAAGGACACAGATTTTTAATAACTGAAAACTGAAGTGTCGACGCACAGATCACCGTACCGCGTCATTGGCATTAACACGATGGCCAACACGTCGTGTCGAGTCCACGTTGGTTCACTAGAATTTACATTAAGCTGAGGGGAAAATTATCTTCAACGCGATGGATGATGCGACGCATCGTTATCGCATTGATCAACTGTTTGAGTCACTTAAACATGGTCTAAATGAGGTCTGAAAAATCCAAAACTTGTTCGAAAACACCTACTAATATTCCTGATCATGAATCGACCTAAAGATTGATATTTTAAGGTAATAAGAGTTGTGAAATAGAGTTGCCAACTTATGAAGTCTAAAATAATTCTAAGTCTGAATACTTAGCTAGAATTTTTCTAAGTCTGGGACCCCTTAACAAGATTTTAGGGACTGAGTTAAGCTTAGGATTTTGTGGGGTTTTACAATATCTCCCCTTTGAGAATATTCATCCTTGAATGAGTCTGATTAAACTGAGAATACTGATAGACTGGATTTAGACACTGGGCATGCACAACTGAAGCATGTTTTCATGACTGAAATTACTGATATACTGAATTATCACACTGAACATGCATATCTAATGCATGGGTACATAGCTAAACATGATTCATGAATACATGACTGGGATTGCTGATAAGCTGAGTTTATATACTAAACATGCATGTATGATGCATGAGTGCATAATTGAGTATGCAACATTAATTGATACCAAGTTGGTAGCTATATCTGAACACAAGCCTTAGTAAATTTAATAGGGAAAATGTTACCTTGGGATGAGTATGAGTTTGCAGAGAAGAGGTGAGGATACTTGGTCCACATGTCTACTTCTTCTTCCCAAGTAGCTTCCTCAATGGACTAATTTTGCCAAAGTACTTTGACTAGAAGGACTTCTTTGTTCCTCAGTCTGTGAGTCTGATAGTCACTGATTTTGACTGAAATCTCTTCATAATAGAGGTTGTTCTAAATATATATGCCCTTTATAGGGATTACGACTAATGGGTCACCTATGCATTTCTTAATCAAAGAGACATGGAACACTGGATGCACTGAAGCTAAGTCTAAAGGCAACTCAAGCTCGTAAGCTACCTTTATGAAATAGCTGAGAATTTGGTAAGAACCGATATATCAGAGACTGAGTTTCCCCTTCTTGCCAAACCTCTTCACTCCCTTCATAAGAGAGATTTTCAAATACATAGAATCACCAATCTCGAATTTGAGATATTTTCTGCATACATCCACGAATGATTTCTATAGACTCTAAGCTATCTTAAGACTTCCCTGATCAACTGAACTTTCTCTAAGGTGTCAAACACCCAGTCAGGACCTACCACTATAGCCTCACCTACTTTAAACCAATCGATGTGAGATCTATATATCCTCCCATAGAGCGTCTCAAATGGAGCTATCTGAATGCTAGAATGATAGCTGTTGTTATATGTGAATTTAATCAAAAAAAAAAAGTGTTCATCCCAACTACCTTTAAAGTCTATTGCACACGCTCGTAGCATAGCTTCTAAAGCCTGAATGGTCCTTTTTTCTTGACCATCTGTCTGAGGATAAAAGGTTGTAATGAGGTGAACTCGGGTACTAGGACCCTTTTGGAATGCCTTCTAAAAATAAGAGGTAAACTGGGTACATCTATCTGAGATAATGGACAATAGAACACCGTGCAATCTGACCAACTCTCTAATATAGAGTTTGGCATAATCCTTGGTTGAGTAAGAGGTATGGACTAGTAGGAAATGAGTTGATTTGGTCATCCTGTCTACAATGACCCAAACTAAATCATGATGACGACGAGTACGAGGCAAAACCGTCACAAAGTCCATGTTCACTTTTTCCCATTTCCAGGTGGGAATACTGACCTCCTGCATGGACCTACTTGGATTTTGATGCTCGATTTTAACCTACTGACATGTTGAGCACTTATCCATAAACTCTGTAATATATATCTTCATCCCACTCCACAAATAGATCTCCTATAAATCATGGTACATCTTAGTGGCCCCAGGATAAATAGAGTAGCGCGCACCATGTGCTTCTGCAATTTGGTGTCTCAAGTCATCTACACCTGGCACACATAGTCGACCCTGGCAGCATAACACATTATCTCTCTCTTGAGAGAAAACCTCTATCTTTTGATCTCTGATTAATTTCTTTAACTTGACTAGATTGGGATCCCTATCCTGCTTTTCTTTCACCTCAAAACTAGGCATAATTCTAAACTACTTTGCACCCATATATTGCCTTCTAACGAATCGACTAAGTGAACACCTAGTCGGGTAAGCTGATGAACTTCCTAAGCTAACTTCTTCTTACCATCCTCCACATGAGCAAAACTCCCCCATAGACATCCTACTGAGGGCATCAGCCATTACATTGGCTTTACCTGGATGATACAGGACGCTCACGTCGTAGTCTTTCAGCAACTCTAACCACTTTCTCTGATGGAGGTTTAGGTCTTTCTAAGAGAACAAATACTACAGGCTCTTATGGTCTGTGAATACATCAACGTACACAACATACTAATAGTGCCTCCAAATCTTTAAGGCAAAAACTACTGCTGCTAACTCAAGATCATGAATAGGATAGTTGTTTTCATGGGGCTTAAGATGTCTAGATGCGTAGGCTATGACCTTACCTCTCTGCATCAAAACACACCCTAAACCAACTCTAGAGGCATCACAATAAACCCCAATCCCATCTGAACCATCTGGTAGGGTCAAAACTGGAGCTGTAGTGAGTTGAGTCTTCAACTCCTAAAAACTCTTTTCATAAGAATCTGACCACTGGAATTTGACTTTCTTCTGAGTCAATCTGGACATAGGGGATGCAATAGATAAAAATCCCTCAACAAACCATCAGTAATAGATAGCCAACCCTAAGAAACTCGTGATATATGATAGAGAGAAGGGTCTAGGACGGTTTCTCACTGCTTTAGTCTTTTGGGGATCAACTCTAATGCCATCACCAGAAATGATATGGTCAAGAAAAGCTACTGACCTTAGTCAAAATAAGCACTTACTGAATTTGGGGAATAGCCAAGGGTTTTTGAGATTCTCAATACTATTCCGAGATGGTCTGCATGATTATGCTCACTGCGGGAGTAGACAAAAATTCCATCTATGAAGACTATGATGAACATATCCAAGTATTGGTTGAACACATGGTTTATCAAGTCCATAAAAGCTGATGGGGAATTGGTAAGACCAAAGAACATGACTAATAGTTTAAAGTAACCATATCGAGTTCTGAAGGCTATCTTCAGGATGTCACATTCTCTGACTCTAAGCTGATGATAGCCTGATCTGAGGTCTATCTTAGAAAAGTAACTGGCACCCTGAAGTTGGTCAAATAGGTCATCGATTATAGGAAGTAGATATTTGTTCTTGACTGTGACTTTATTTAGCTTATGGTAATCAATACATATTCTGAGAGAACCGTCTTTCTTACGCATGAATAAAAATGGTGCGCTCCATGGAGACATACTGGGTCTGATAAATCCCTTATCTAGGAGATCTTTTAACTGTTCTTTTAATTCTCTGAGCTCTGCAGGTGCTATTTATATGGCGGGATAGATATGGGCTGAGTATCTAGAAGGAGGTCTATTCTGAAGTCAATTTCCTTTTTAGGGAACTCCGGGGAGATCTCTGGGAAACACATCTGGGAATTCACATGCTACTGACACTGATTCAAGAGTAGGGGTTTCTGAACTAGAGTCTTGGACTTGAACGATATGGTAGACATATCCCTTAGATATCATTTTTCTCGCCCAAAGGTAAGAATCAAGTTAGCCCCTAAGTTCTAAAGTACTACTCCTCCACTCTAGGACGGGTTCATTCAGCAACTAAAAATGGACAATTTTGTTACTGCAGTTGACTGAGGCATAGTAGGAATGAATCCAATCCATGCTGAGAATGACATCAAAATCAATCATCTTTAATTCAACTAAGTCTACTGAAGTGACTTTCTGAGATAGCATAACCAGAAAGTTCCTGTATACCCGTCGGACTATGATAGATTTACCCACTGGGGTAGAGACTGAGAAAGGCTCTGCTAAAATTTTGAGACTGACTCCAAAATCAACGGCTATATATGGAGTAACAAAATACAATGAAGCTCCTGGATCTAGAAAAGCATAAACATGTAAATGGAAAACTAGTAACATACCAGTGACCACATCAGGAGAACTTTCCTAATCCTATTGGGATTAAAGAGCATAGAGTCTGTTTGGGCGCTGCCCACTGGAGGCACTAGATGCGGCACCCTATTGATTTGGGCGATCGGACTGGGCTGGGAAATAGTTATGCAGACTCTAAGAACTAACCTGAGGACACTGTCGACCTTATGGCCTAGCTTTCCATATCTGAAACACATATCACTGCCAGCTCTGCATATACCCTGGTGGTTTCTGCCACACTTCTAACAAAAGAGATTTGTTTGGGCACTGCTAACACTACCCTGGGGTATAGGGCCGATGCTCTATCTCTGTTGCCGTCTCTAAATTTTGGTACAGAAGCACTGGCTGAATACGAAGCTAGAACTGAGGATTTCGGGTGGAACTGAGAATGATTCCTACCCTCTAACTTAGGTTGAGCGAAGTTGAAACTACCTATTATTTTTATCTTGTTCTCCCTCTCCTTCTCTTTATTCTTATCCTCCTCTATCTTCTGAGCATGGACCATTAGCATGGATATGTCTATCTCCTTAATCAATATTGAGGTCCTACACTCCTTGACCCTACCATTAGACACGCCAGACATAATTTTACTCATCTTAGATCTGCTATCTTCTACCACATGCGGGGCGTATCTGGATAATTGAGTAACTTAAGAGAATACTCTTGTACCTTTATGTTGCTCTACTTCATATTTACAAACTCCAAAACCTTCGTTTCCCTCAACTCTAGCGGGAAGAACCTATCCAAAAAAGCAATAACAAACTCCTCCTATTCTATGGGCCCTACACATGTGGCCCTTTATGAACCATAAGTATGCCATATCCTGCAACTGATATGCAACCAACTCAACGCTCTCAAAGTTTTCACCCCCATAATATCTGTATCTTTCTACACCTGATTAAGAAATTCCAGAGGGTCCTCATCTGACTTAGACCCTGTAAAAAATGGATGGTTCATTTGGTTGAAATCCTAAATCCTGGAAGCAGCAATATTGGCCGCTGGGTTGTCCAGAACAACAGTTGGACGTTTATTCTAGGATGCCATAGAATGAGGTAGGGTGGTGAAAGCTGCTCTGAATTCAGTGTGGGAGACGTGTTTGTCAAGAAGATATGGTTGAACAGGCTGGGGTTCTGGATGGTCTCCCATTCCTCTTCCCTTAGTCCTCTTTGGAGGCTTATTCTATAAATGGAAGAGAAATTTGGATTAGATAGGGAGTTTAACTGAGATCATGCTTACTCATACGACATGAATACTAAAAGAAGGGAAACTTTTCCTAAAACACCTCATAGCCTTCTGTCCATAAGTGTGGCGCGCTACACACCCATGCACAAGATTCTACTAGATACGGATTTTAGATTTCCTAGGACTCTGTTGAACCTTAGGCTCTAATACCATATTTGTAATGCCCCAAATCTATACCCCGGATGCTACATAGTGCTCATAATCCCAAAGGACCACAAGCTAACCCATGACTGGTACCTGTGCAATAACTGAATAATAATACTGTAATATGCAGAAATTAGGCAAAAATTTTCCATAAGGTTCAATACTAAATTAAAACTGAAATAAGGTATAACAATACCAAAAATGAAACATCTGTCTAAAAATACTCTAATCTGAAAAAGCCTCTAAACTATCTGAGATATGGAGTTGATGGGACAAGTACCTAAATAACTCCAAACTATTGAAATAAGCTGAACAACTGAAATAATCATCATGTCCTCAAACTAAGAGGACTCATCATTAACTTTTTCAGCTGAATGTCTGAACTGCTAAGTATGATCAGGAGCCCGTACGTCTGAACCTATGATATAAAACATCATAGCACAAAAGAAAGGTATGCGTCAGTACTTTGAATATACTGGTATGCAAAGTGAGGTAGGCTGAAGTGCATGGGTTTATATGCATGAATAACACTGACTGAGTGACATAAATATAACTGAATAAGAGTACATGCATGAATACGTAAACTATAACTAAGATCGTGATAACATTATATATTGAATTCTAAATTACTGATTTACTGATATCTGAGTTTACTGATACTTGTAACTGATAATTGGGTGAATGTATCTGACAGTATTGATCCTGTGGAACTATACTGAGTTCTGTAATAAACTGAATGACTGTGCCTGATAGCCCTAAATTTGTAAAACTGAACTGAGTTCTATTCCGAGACTTGAACTAAAATTGAGACTGTGGGAGGTATTCATCTAACCAAAATGCCCCTTTCTAAATAGATTGGGGTCCAACATGTAACCCCAGTTGGATAGGTGTCAATATCGTGCCATGGGTAAAGACAAGATGTGATTTAACCCTCTTTGATAAGAGCCCTTTCGTCAACCCTCGCTGGCAGGAAAAACTCATATGAGATGTATCAACCCTCATAATATTTGCCAGAAAGATATCTCAACCTACATTGGCTACGTAGTTCTGTAATGCAGGGATTGCTACTGAGGATCAAACCCTCTGCTGGCAGGAATACCTCCATCCCTGGGCTAGCTCGAAGCTGAATCTTGCTCCCAACTGAATAAACACTGAACTAATTTTCCTAGTTCATACAAGGCTTGACTGAACTATTATTGAGTTTACTGAGTTTTGTCGACTGATGGAATACTACTGAATTCTGTTAGTTGATTGAGTTTACTGAGGTCGAAACTGAATACTGAACTAGACTGGACATGATACTGTGTCTACTGAATTTTCCTGAGTCCTATAACTGACAGAGAGTACTACTGATCGTAACATGACTAAATTCTACTAATCGAGGCATTACTGAGATTATTCTATAACTGACGCTGGCTCTAGGTAAATAGCTAAATTTTTGTGTATTAAATACCCCCAGGACTCAATAGCATGAAAAGTAAAGCATCACATGATCTTGCATAGCATAAAAATGCACACTTGTTCATAATGTATCTATAGAGACATTTTATCAAACACTTACAGGGCATAGTATATGCACATAATACTAAACAACATGTGATAATCATGATTAAATTCCAATTTCACAATTTCAAGGGTTTAATCATGGATTCACATGAATCTACACACATAATAATCTATTCCACACGAAACATGTAATAAATCATGAAATAGGAACCTAATTCAAATAATAATCATGAATACTCATAAATTCCAATCTTTGAAAACATGAAATCAAACTACTTGAGGTTTAAAAGAGTTTCTTGAACTCCAAGGGTGAAAGAAATCCTTGGATAAACACTTCACATACCTTGTTACTAAATCCTTGAAGATTAATGGTGGAATCTTTAGCCTTGAATTTGAAATTCAATCACCTAGTGTTTTTGTTCTTGAGAAATTTATGAAATAATGAGTGTATGTTGCAAATGGAAGGCTAAATTTTGTGTTTTGGGAGGCTGAAGGACTTGGGAAAAGACCTAAATACCCCTAAGGATGCATATTTTTAAAGACTAAAAACTAAAATGTTAATGCGTAGATCGACGTGTCGCGTCATTGACATCAACGCGATGGACAACGCGTCGCATTGAGTCTGTGTCAGTTCACTGGAATTTGCACTGAGCTGAGGGGAAAATTATCTATCGATATGATGGATGATGCAACACTTTGATATCATATTGACTCACTATTTTAGTCACTTGAACATGGTCTAAACGAGGTTCAAAAAATCTAAAACTTGTCCGAAAACACCTATTGACATTCCTAATCATGAATCAACCTATAGATCAATATTTTAAGGTCATAGTAGTCATGAAATAGAGTTGCCAACTTATGAATGCCACAATAATTTTAAGCCTGAATACTTAGCTAGAATTTTTCGAAGTCTGGGACTCCTTAACAAGCTTTTAGGGAATAAGTTAAGCTTAGAATTTTGCGGGGTCTTACAGTTGCAGTCAAGATATTAGCTGAAGGACCCTTCTCTAGTGATTGTATTTTCATACCATATGACTCATTAAGAGACCTTACGACTCGTAGGCTCCTAGTCGTAACCATGATGAAATACTTGGGGAACACACTGGTTTTGATATGAATGGGATGTTACAAATCATATTGAGTCTTTAAGACTCATAAATCTTAGTCGTAGTTACAATCAAAACATTAGGATAGCACACTGGTCTGACTATGATTGGGTCCTTAAGACCCGTAACGACACCTTACGATTCACGGAGAGAGTCATAGTCTAGACAGTGAGTTTAAAAATTTAGAAATTTTTAGGGACCAAAATTCGGTATGTTTCACTAAAAAAATAAAAACTTGAATTATCCAAACAAGGAAGTGCATCTCTTAGGGGTTAAATGGAATGACTCAATTAGAAAGTGTGTCTTCAAGATGTGAAGGTTCAAGTTAGGAAGTATGTCACCTAACTAATAAAATTTGAATTACCCAAACAAGGAAGTGCGTATCCTAGGGGTTAAATAGAAGGACTCGACTAGAAAGTACATCTTCTAGGAGTCAATGTTCAAGTTAGAAAATACGTCAACTAACAAATAAAACTTGAATTACCTAAACAAGGAAGTGTATATCTTAGGGGTTGAATGGAATGACTTGACTAGAATGTGAATCTTCTAAGAGTGGAGGTTTAAGTTAGGAAATGCGTCACCTAACAAATGAAACTTGAATTACCCAAACAAAGAAGTGCATCTCCTAGGGTTTAAATGGAATAACTCAACTAGAAAGTGTATCTTCTAAGAGCAAAGGTTCAAGTTAGGAAATGCATCACCTAACAAATGTAAACTTGAGTTACCCAGACAAGGAAGTGTATCTCCTAGGGATATAGGATAATGTGTTTTTACCATGATTGTGATTTCCAAACCTTCACAGAAATATTGCCTCTTATATCTTGCAGAAGTGAGGAATTGCATATTTTGATATTTAAGCTTTGAATCCCTTGATTTAAAGGTAGCATGTGTTATTGTTTAATACAAAGAAAACTTATGAGTATAAAGACATGATGGCTGGTTTGTGGCTTTAGCTTTTGAGGCAACCACTCTTGCACTTATCACATTTAAATTAATTCAAACTGCTGACATATGTCAATGATTTGTTGCACCATTAAACCAAACTCAGGCTATCAAGAATGACTCTTATGCAAACACTATAACTTTGTCTTATGTTATCTCCACACCTAACTCTATTGACACTTTGTATTATCATAAGTTCATAACCTATCATTTGGTGAAAATTCTTTGAATACTTTTTTTATTTTGAATATGTTGTCTCTATGTGCTGGCTTTCTGTCTTGCTTTGTGCAATTACAGAAATTAGTAGCAAATTTTGAAATCCTCTTACTTATTTTGATATGGACTTGAATCAAAGGAAGGAGAAAAGTGATAATGATTTTCCATTTGAATAACAGACTCAAGAGAACAAAAATTGAAATATAGAGAAGAAAGAAAACACATTGATGTCCTCCTTTTGAAAACGGAGAAAAGAACAATCTATCTGAATACGACAACCAACCCTAAAGATTATGACATGTATTTTGGATTAAGCTGCCTGATCTTTCCATTCAACTTCTTGCCAATTGTTGTTGAATTAATAACTCTAAAACTAAGTTGCTTTCTTAAGCCCATGGCGTTTATAGACCTCATTTGGCTAGTGACATCCCAAAGAATTTTTGCCAACAAGCCTCTCGTATTTTTATTTCTCTCAACTCATCATCATTTTATGGTGCTTAAGGGATTTTTACAAACAAGACTCTCTCATTTTTATCTTTCTCAGATCACCATCGCCTTACAATTTTTGGAAGGATTTTTCACCAATAAGACTCTCTTATTTCCATTTATCTCAGCTCACCATCGCCTTACGGTACCCATGAGGGATGTCACAAATAAGACTCTCTCATTTTATTTCTCTCAACTCACAGTCATCTTATGGTGCCCATGAGGGTTTTCACCAATTAGACTCTCTTATTTATTTCTCTTTTGATTTTTTATGCTGATGAAGACAAGTAGTACTCAAAAGACAATGTCATAATTCATCGCATGCTTAGCCTTGAAATTCTCAAAGATTGATCTGATGGTCTTTATTTAGTTGTAACATGGCTTTTGGATATGATGAGAAAGAAAGGATGACATGAGGCTTAAAAAACACTTCAAATGAGTGAGATTTACAACTTTTGGAATTGACTCAAATGATGGAATTTAACTCTTTCCCCAGTTTCTTTTGAATCGAGCATTCTTCAACTATTTATTTGGTATGACTGAACCCAGAGTAAGGCTACCTATGTATCTTAACATTGCAAGAATCAGGTCAAGCGTAGTTCCGGCAAGTCATTCTTTTGTTTGATTTTTTCTTTTTTTTTGACTTTTTTTCTTTTCTTTTTCTTTGACTTTTCTCTTTTTGAGACTTTTTCCAACTCTATTTCTTTTAGTTGACATCGTTTCCGACTCTATTTTTTACCTGATTTATTCTTTCCTTTTTTTGAATTTTTCAAGCTCTATCTTGATTCTAAAACAGGGGTACGAAAGAAAATAAAACTAAAGCTCAAAAGACGTAATAAAGGATGAGACAATATTTGGATAGTAGAAAGAAATGTCTTTGACATATCAATCCTTAAAAATGCAAGTATATAACATGCAATCTGAGAGTGAAATATAAAGATCATGCATATATTTTCAACATTGGCCTTGACTAAGCACATGCACATGTGTCACTTTTTTCATGTTTGTGAAATATAACAGTCTGTACTTTCCTACTATTAGATGACTCATGCATTTTTGGAGCTAACTTTCTTTTGCTTCTCCTGATAGTGGAGACTATATATCCTCTGATTGATCTCATTCAAAATGTTTGAGATAAACCTTCTCAATAATGAAGAAGCCATTTTTTGATTCACACAGTGATTGCTTAAATTTATCCAAGTGAGGTTTAACTTGGTCGCCAAATATCTCAACACTTTATTTATTTTCTCAGATACTCTTTTCTAACTTTAACATTTTGATTCAATTTTTTATGATTAAACCAAATTTGAAGATCTGACTGAAAATTCTAAAAGTAATGTCATATCACTAGAATCAATGTAAAAATGTACTGTATAAGGAGAAAAATAAATAACATATATTAAAAATAAAAGCTGAAAGGGACACTACATTTTGTTTAAAGGAAAGACAAAAGAGTTTGAACATAAACGACAAATAAGAGTTTAAACATAAATTACAAATAAACAAAACAAGATATATTTCAAACTATAACCCTAAAATAGTTTAGATATAAAAAAGAAAACAAGAAAAACCACAAATCATCCTTCCTAGTACGGAGAGGAGTGACTTTTCAATTACTAAGCTTGATATGTTAGTCTCTAAGTTGCACATCAACATGACTAGAGCTTTCACCTCCATCAAGTACATGTCCCTCGGCAAATAGGTTTTGGGTCCCCATGTTTACCTTATTACTTTCCACATATTATGCATCACCATGTACTAGCAAAACATTATGTGAGATGCTTGTATCGTTAATGTCCTGCACCATAATTAATTTATCTTGAAACATCCTTTCTGTTTCCCTTTTCAAAGAACGACAATTTTTAGTACTATGACCCTAAACATCAGAATGATATGCACACTGTATATTAGGTTCAAAATTTCTTGAATGTGGGTCTAAAGTTTAACCAAGGAGAGGAGTGATCATGCCCTCTTGTCTCAATTTTTGGAATAAACTGGTATATAGTTCTCCAAATGGTGTGAAGATATCCCTTGTCTTCTGCCTCTTTTCATTATTTGTATTGGATTAAAAAATTGAGTCTAGAGGGTCTTTGGTATGTTTCTGGAGGTGAAAGATGATTCTGAGGGATTATTACACGCCATTACGGGTAAGAAAGGACTTGTGCATATGGTTGGGCATTATAAAAAGGATATCAAGGGATGGAATGTACTATAATGAATTTTGGGTAGGGACATAGTATCTGTAGTACCCCAAACTTTTTTCTAGCTTAAATTCGTTCCTAGAATGTTAAGGGATGTCTTCCAAAATGATTAATATTTGTTTCGCATAGAATTTTCTAGATTTTAACTTTTCATTGTGTGGGAAATTAAATAAGGTTTCCACCAATACCAAATTCGCCCAAATTTAACACTCGGTAAAGAAGTTAGAGCATTTTTAAGTTTACAGCGTGCCAACTGGACAGTCACCACATCACGGTGAAGGAAAATTTCATAATTTTCGCTTTTCAGTGGACCACCACGATGTTGGCGCATTGCGGTGAGGTCCAAATTTCCATTTGTCAACTTCCAATGGACCTCTACAATATTGGCGCATCGCGTAAAGTTCCATTGTCCCAATTGTCAAAATCCAATAGCCCGACGTGATAGTCGTGCATCGAACCAAAGGCCAAAATGGAATTTCTATAGGGCACCACGATGGTGGTGCTTTGCGTTGAAGTTCCAGGTCCCAATTGTCAAAATCCAGTGGGACAACGCAATAGGTCCGTGTCACGGAGGACCCTAATTTTCCCTTCATCAGTTTATAGTGAGCCATCATGATAGTGGCACATTGCGGTGGCCTATTAAATTAGGACCCAGTTACGTTTTATTTTTCTATTTCGTTCAGAAGTCAAAAAGGGTATTTTGGTCCTTTTCCCAGTCCTCAATTCCATCTAAACACAAGATTTAGGGCTATTACAAGCATCTTATGATATATTTCTCAAGATTTCTCTGAACGAAAAACCCTAAGATCTAACAATCAACCTCAAGAATCCCAAGATTCCACCATCCTTTTTCCCAATTAATTCAAGATTCAAGATTCCCAACACAAAAATTCCAAGAACCATCATTCAAGAGCACAAATAGAGTCCCAAAAGCAAGGTTGTTCATCTAGTTCATCATCCAAGGTATGTGGGGTTTGAACAAGGGAAAATCTTTCATTCTTATGCCCAAAAACTTGAATTTTATTAAAGATTACATGATTTACAAGTTGGGGTTTGTACCCAAAGCATCTTGTTTTAAGTTTATGAAGATATAAGTGATTTAAGCCTTGAATTCCACATTTATCCCACCTATTTATGCTTTGAATTGAGGATTTATATCATGAATTGTACATCCCTATTGTGAATTAATATTTTCAAGTGTTTCCAAGATAATTGTTAAGAATTAAGCTTCATTATGGAATTGTGATCATTTAAGTACCTATGCTTTAAATCTAAGTATAAATTTTGATATTTCATGAATAGTATATTATTAGCGTGCTTTAACAAGTAAGCATCCCGATTTTAAAGAAAGATTGATCTTCTGAACCTAAGCTAAGATATGAATCCACATTATTTATGATTGAAAGCAAAGAAAAGCATAATTGGTTTTAATTACGAACCCTTGTGCTATTTTAAGGTGAATTTCCTAAAAGTTCTTAGCAATAAGTGTGAAAGTAGTATTTATCATCGTGTTGGGTATGATTCTAAGGTATCATACGTCAGAACTACATGCCATCGTAGGTTTCTGATTTGCCCATAGTGGGATAAGATAGTGATCACCTAAGATAAGGTTCTATTCCAATGGTAAGGATAGAACATCTCTCCCCAACATAGGCAAGACATTGGAATCCACATCAGCTCACATGGTTTATGTCAGTTAGAAGAAACTCCCTAAGTCCTAAAGTTCCATAATTTTCGAAGCTCTCAAAGCTTCTAAGTTTCAAAAGAAAAGAATGATAGAAAAGCTTTTATAAGACTAAGTGTTATGACTCACTAGATTTACAAGTATGATTTTTTATACTTGATTTTATATTTCGATATTTTAGATAATCAAGCTTGTGTAAGTCATATACATCCACATGCATTTACTTTCTAATTATGATGATGTTTTCTTATGAATTACACCCCCATATACTCAATACATCCTCAAAGTGTTGATCCACATATATGTCTATGTGCTACATTGTCTTATAATGTAGGTTCAGGTTCTTAGTATCAGCAATGTGAGTAGTTCGGGAATCTCTATCTACGCTTCCACAGTTGGTGAGTCCTCATGATTCGAGGGCCTACTTCTTCATATTTCCATCTTTTATAGTAATTGAGTTATCATTTTCAGTTTAGCCTGAGTTAGTTGGGGGACTGTTCCAATGGATCTCTAGTTCTTTAGTAGTAGAGGCTTGTCAGACTACGAGTTTAATTACAGACTTTCAGTATTTATTATTCAGATAGTATCTATAGTTTATTTAGTTCAATTTTACATGTAATACAACATTATTTCTTGATTAGATTATCTTAAAGTAAGGTTCAGATCTAGTAGCAGGCTTAAAGGGTTAGCTTGGGGCTAATCATAGCCTTGAGTATCGTCTGACGTCTTAGGATTAGATTTTGGGGCGTTACAGTAACGTGGATGATTATATGGTTCTTAGATATAGATCTGGGATTAAGAGTGCACATATGGGTTATGCGGACCTCTCGAACTTTGTCGTAATCCTGACATAATAGTAGCTACATCCTCCTTTCTTTTCTTTCCTTTAAAACTTCCTGGACCATTTTGAATTGCCTACATTATAGCTTTCAAAGTAGCTTGGCTTATTATTTTACCAAACTTAATTCCATTTCCTACCATTTTGCTAACCTTAATGACCTTGTAAAATGTATTTCCAATGGTGGAAAGGAAATAATGGAAGTAGTTAGGTTCTTGTGCTTGGAGAAAAATATCAATTATCCCAGACTCTTTTATTGATGGCTTAACTCTATCAACTTGCTCCTATAGAACAATATATTCTCAAAAAAATTTCAATGGTCTTTTATCTCATGTTGACAAGTATGGTACGATCTGGCACTATATCAATATTATATTAAAATTACTGGATAAAATCTTGAGCCATGTCATCCAAACATGCCAACGAGAGATATCTTGATCAAAGGACCATTTTAAAGCTATCCCCACCAGGCTCTCTCCAAAGTAAGCCATTAACAGTTCTTCTTTTCCTCCTACTCCTCTTAGTTGATTACAAAACCTTTTCAAATAAGCCAAAGGATCACAGTGGCCCTTGTACTTGTAAAATGTAGGATTTTTAAATCCTAGAGGCAGATGGACATCCAGAAACATACATAAATCTTTGTATGAAATGCCTTTTTGCCCTCCTAGGTTTTACATATTTCTCATATCTTACTTTAAACTTCTCACTCTCCTAGCCATCTCTTGTTATTCCTTATTCTTAATAGTTTTCTTTATAATGATAGGGAAATCGTGCTAATGAGCAGGATAACATGAGTTTGGGGGTTTGGAAGTCTATTTAGGGGGTAGAATTGATCATGACATGGCTCACTGACATGTTTCTATACCATCGATTGAGGGACTGCATTTGTTGGCACTATAGGAACGAGAAGTGGGTTGCTTATAAGAGATGAATTTAGAGGGCGCATGGTAGAGGTCCTAGATGCACTAGAGATATTAGTGTTTGGATCGAGTCTAGGTAGGTAATGTGGATTTCCAGTTTGGGCTTGAGTGGAACTTGGTTCATTCGTGTTCGGAAGTCTAGGGATTGAGAAAGGAGGGGTTTGTTTATTCATCCAATATTGATATATTTTTGCTATCTATTATTTCATTAGCCTATTCTCCCCCATTCATGTGAATTCTTGTAAAATTAACTGATTTTGATCTTCTTTATTGTCAGACTCTATACCATCTTTGTGGTTCAACTTAGCTTTTTGTTAGACCTGGTGTTGTATAGATGAGACGCCAACTTAACCACAAACTAACCACCTTAATACTATTTTAACTTTGGAGATAACGAATGTGTCAGGGTTTAATATTTTCAATACTTTTTCTTAAGAATATCACTGAACCCGATAAGGGTTGCCTATGTATCTTATCAAGAAAAGAATCAGGTGTGTGTAGTTTGTGAAGACTATAAAAATAAAATTTTATTTTCAAAAATGTTATTTTTATGGAAATGGTTATTAAAATTAGAGGAAAAAATATTAAATATTTTTTCACTAATCTGCGTAAATTTGTCAACAATCGAATGAGCCTTCCAAGTAAATGTAAAAGAGCATATATGATACACATGTTGGTCATATAAAAAAGGACACCTATCCTAAATGGATCCGACCTCTGTGCCGAGTCCTGCTATGTACAAATGCACATGATGCAAATAAAGCACAGCCTAATAAAGATAACCACATTTGAGTTTTAGTTCTACTAGGGTTAACCTGATGGAGATAGGTATCTAGACTGGCTTTCCCAAACGGACACTTGAATCGGGGAGGGACAACTTGTTTAGTAGAAATTCTACTCTGACTTTGTTGTTGGTCCAAACCCCACCTAACATATGTGAATAACAATCCTTCACCAGGTGCCTTAGCACTCTGGCTATCTCAAGAACAAAGTTAGATGCATACTCTACATTCCTTCTATCCTATGCTTCAGAGATTTAGAGGGGGTGCACAAGAGAAGATAGTTTATAATAAACTTCAATAATATCAAAGTGATAAATGAGAGACAAGTTGAACATTAGGCCAGCAAACACAATATCTAAATAATTAAAGCAAGTAAAAGTCAAAATCAAAATTTTAAGTTTTGATTTGTCCCCAACAAAGTTGCTAGAGATGTCACGCCCCTTTTTGGCTGTGGGTCAAAGGGTTTTTCTAATTAAAGTGATGGTTTTAAGTAGGGATTATTTTATTTATAGAGTCACCCTTTTGAATTAAATTATGGTGTTCTAAGTCACCTTTTTGAATCCCTAATCAAAAGAAAATAACTCTTTATTTTGATCTGCGAAAATAGAAGACCGATAAGGAATTTTGTTGACCAAGAAAAAGGTGTGAGGCACCCATCGCATCCTGTGTTTCTAGAACAGTCACTCTTATAAACTTATACTTATCTTAAACCATTTTTGATAAATTATTTGTAGGCCTTGGTTCGATTATTTTTAATGTTTAATATCTGTCGATAACTCTTGTATTAAGCTAGTAAAAATCAATTATAGGGCAATTTTTGTCAACGTGCATTATTGTATCATTGAATTATTTTTAAAAAATTCCAGAAAGATGTGTATGCCGTATACTTAATTGAGACAGTTATTTTAAATGTGCCTACACCTTTTCTAGCGTTAAAGGCATTGGTTCGTCTCTAGTAAACTCGAGACAATTGTTCTTATCCATTTTTATTCTTTTATCTCTTTTTTTTAAATTTAAAATGAGTTTTAGATTAATTTGTAACTCATCTCGCTCCCTCACAAATGGGGTTTGCCACTTTTTTTTTCTTTATTGTGAGGGGTTTTGAATAAAAAACCACAACCCATCTTATTTTAACTCACATTAAAATTATTAATTAGGACTTAATTAAGCTTGGACCCCAAAACACTGCGAGTACTTATACCCTTTGGTCCACATTGATTCAAGCACCCATTAGTTCCATAAACAATAAATACTTAAATTCAACGCAAATTTGATTAGAGATAGATGTTCAAGCATAGCCATTGAAGAGACTTGCAGTAAAGAAAATTCTAATTTTAAACATATTTTTCTAAACATTTACACCATAAAATCAACATACTAATCATAATTGAGTATAAAGATTAACTAACACAATTTAATGTCAAGTATGTTAACAGTAACTAATTTGGCTATAAACGAATACTTTGACATAAACATGATTTATCAAAATTGAAATAACGGAGGAATCTTTTGTAAGTGAAAATATTTTCCGTTGACACCCTTTGAACAAGATAACACAAAAATAAATACTTAATAAAAAAATTTATGATTGAACAACTTGAACTTAGAACATGAAAGTAGACATTACATTAGGATTGCAAAACGTTGTATTTTAACACGACACAAAGTAAATATTAGAACTTTTGTAACAAAAACAGGTCTTTGTATAAATAAATCTAAAAAAATTATAATAAATCGCTGATAAGAGTTTGAACGTTAAACCACAAATTAGAAACCTCACAACTTTTCTTTTTCTTCTTCAATTACTTTTTTGTTTTCTGTCAATCTTTTTCTAAATCTTTTGTTGACTCCTTATGTTACTACTGCTTTTATTTTTATTTTGGTTATATGTTTTTTGTTTCCACTACTCCCCCTTCTGTTTCTAAGTCTCTATTTCTATATTTTAGTTTCTCTAGTTTGTGTGTACATGGGGTCATTTATATGTGTGTGCATGTATGACCATCTCTTTTCTTTGTATGTTTTTTTTTTCCTTTTTTTCAATCTTCTCCTATGTTGGTGTGCATGCATAATATATATAGTTAAAGGGGTGTGATGTTAAGGACTTGTTTGCGGAAACCAAATCATCATATATACTTTACTTCTTTATTTTAGATAAATATCTCAGTATTTAGGATCAATTTCAATAAATAATCAACGACATGCACTGGTTCAAACAATCATACAAACAAAAACATGATGCTAAAGCAACCACATATACTAAATAATCCATGAAATAATTTAAATAACTTTATTTATGATTTGATTAGAAAAAAACTTATAAAATAAATGGTACAAGATCGAATAAGAACCTTTGTGATAAATTAAATGAATGTACGAATAAAAATGTCGTCACCGAAAACCAAAAATGGAGACCCCGAACTCCAAACCTGCATTTTTTTCGTTTCTTTTTCTTTTCTGTTTTCTTCCCTTTTTCTTTTCTGTTTTTTCTTGTTTTCCTTACTTTTCTCTCTTTGTTTCTTCTCAATTTTTGGTTTTGTGTCTCTGCCCGTTTTTGATACAATCTTCTGTCCATTCTGTGTGTTGTTATATATAGAGTGTTAGGTATGTAATGTTGTGGAAACTGGGGTGGTTTTAGAGAAAGTGGGGAACTTAGATTTAGTGGGGTGGTTTGGATAGATTTTAGGATAAGATCGTTTTTATTATTTTTTATTTTATACCCTTTTTAAGATAAAAAAATAATAACTAATTAATTTTTTATACTAAGAAAAATGCAAGAAAAAACAAGTCTAAAACTAAATATAATTTGAAAAATATTAAAATTACTAACTTAAAAATCTAAATTTAAAGAAAAACATAATTTTGAAAGCTCTCTTATTATTTAAAAATAAAATAAAACATGTCCCAAAATGCAACTTCTATTTTTTTGAATCCCTTTCACAAATTTTCAAACAAAACGTACTAAAAAATAAAAATAGAAGCGAAAGAAAATATTAGACAAAAATAAATTTTTGATGCTAAAAATACGTAAAAGTTAGAGGAGGGTTAAAAATTATGTGTAGAGATAAGTTTTTTCTTTTTAAGCGTTTAGAACATCTTCAGAACCTCTCTATTTAGTATTTCATATGGGGATTTGAAGAGGTTTCATAAACATGACATAACTCATAAAAAAATGGAGAAGAATGTGAAAATATGGATGATCCATGAGGAGGTAGTGGAGGTGTGGGAGTTACTACACTTAAAAGAGGAGTAATGCCTATAAGTTATGGACATCAACAATAGTATCTTAATTATTTATAGCACTCTCCCTTGGATGTCTATTAAAAGACAATGTGCCTCTTTAAAACCTTATTAAGAAAAAATCCTGTGGAAAAAAAATCACAGTGAAGGAAAAAAAGTACAAATATATTCTTATACGCATTATTTGTTATCTCATTAAAAATCTTGTCAGAAAAATCCATTGGGACAAAACCTAGGCCAACGAAAAAGAGTGCAACGCATACTTTACTCTCTCTAATGTAAACATAATTTCATTTCTTGTAGACGACGCATCCCAATCTTGAATACCAACTTCTCAAATGTTGAGATTGACAATACTTTAGTGAACAGGTCTACCAAGTTATTGGTCAAAAAAATTTATTAAACATCTATTTCACATTTCTTCTCAAGATCATGAGTGAAGAAGAATTTTGGTGAAATGTGTTTTGTCCCATGCCCTTTAATGTAACCTCCATTCAACAGAGCTATACATACAATATTTTCTTCAGACAATGTAGTTGGAATATCCTTATTCAAAGGAAATCCACATATTTCCTGAATATCTTTAGCTATTGATTTTTGCATGATTTGAAGAAGTTGCAGTTAGTGCTTGCTTCATTGAACGCCATGATATAGATATTCCACCATATATGAATAAATAACCTATTTAAGACCGAGCCTTATGTGGATCAGACAACTATTCTGCATCTTCATAATCAATCATTTATGATTTAGATTCATTATAGAATAAAATAATCCTATGTTAATGGTTACTCGAAGATATCAAAATATATTCTTGACACCATTCCAATGTATTTTTGTTGGGAAAGATCTGCATCTTGCCAATAAACATATCGCTAAAAAAATATCTGATCAAGTATTTTTGGCAAGATACATTAATGTCCTGATTGTACTAAGATATGGAGTTTCATCACCAAGAAACTTTTCATTATTTTCTTGAGGTCGAAATGTATCTTTGTTTATTTCAAGAGACCCACAATCATTGGGGTACTCAATGGATGTGATTTATCTATGTAAAATCGCTTTAAAATCTTTTTAGTGTATGTTGATTGATTGACAAAAATTTCATTTGTCAAATGCTCAATCTGTGGTTGAGACAAAATTTTGTCTTTTCCAAATATTTCATTTCAAATTCTTTTTCCAAACACTCAATAGCTTTAAAAAGTTCTTTAGAAGTGTCAATGATATTCAAGTCATCAACATACACAACTATTATAGCAAATTCAGATCCAAACCTTTTTATAAAAACATAAGAGCAAATAGAGTCATTTTTGTACCTTTTTTTAGAAAATATTTGCTAAGATGATTGTATCCCATCCGCCCTAATTTTTTAAATCTATATAAGAATTTTTGAAGCTTTATTGAGCAAGTTTCTTATGAAATTTTATATGCTTCAGGCACTTTGAAGGCTTCTGGGATTTTCATAAATATATGGTTGTCTAATGAGCCATACAAATAGGCCGTGAAAATATCCATTAGGCACATATCAAGCTTTTCATGAACTACCAGATTTATTATATATCTGAAGGTAATTCTATCCACCATAGGAGAATATATCTCTGCATAGTCAATGTCAAGCCTTTACGAAAAATCTTGTGTCCCAAGTCGTGCTTTATATCTTACGAATTCACCTTTTTATTTTGTTTTCGCACAAAAATTTATTTGTACTCTACTGACTTGACACCTTTATGTGTTCAGCTTTGGTCTAAAAACTTTACGTTTTTCAATTAAACTCAATTCCGCTTGAATTGTATCCTCTTATTTTGGCCAATTATTTCTCTATCTACATTCATTAACAGATTATAGTTTCAAATCCTCATCTTATTGCATTATTTCAATAGCAACATTATAAGAAAAATATTGTCAACCACAATATTACTTTGATTCCTCTTGTTTCTTGTTGAGACATAACTTATTGAGATTTCTTAATTCTCATTAGTTTCGGGTATTTTAACCTCCTCAGTGGTCTTATTATTTATTACATCTCGAGGCTCTTTTTGATTAATTTTAACCATTATCGTGATCATTCTGATAATTTATTTCTTTTTTTAAGGATTTTTATCCTTGGAACCAATTAGTCTACCACGTTTCAAATGTGCTTAGACTCATTTGCATTAATCATTTGTCCTATCGGGACATCACTTGAACTGGAGTATTTGCAACTGGAATATAAGATTTATTAACCCTTGGAAGGTTAGTAAATGCATCTGGTAGCTGATTTACAATATTTTGAAAGTAAATAATCTTTTGAAGCTTTTTCTCACATTGATTTGTTCAAGGATCTAAATGAGGTAGTGATAATTCATTCCAATCTATGTCATGTTTTAGATGTTTATGTTCTCCCCCTAATACTAGGTATACTGATTCATCAAAATGAAAATCAATAAATCTTTCCATAAACAAATCTTCTGTCGTAGGTTTCAAATATTTTATAATGGAAGAAGATTCATACCCAACATATATCCCTAACCTTCTTTGGGGTCCCATCTTTGTGCGTTGTGGTGGAATAATTAGAACATATACCGCACACTAAAAAAATTTGAGATGGAAAATATTTAATTCTTGACCAAAAGTCAATTGTAATAGGGAGAATTTAAGATAACTAGTTGGCCTTATGCGCACAAGTGCTGCTGCATGCAAAATAACATGCCCCCATGTTGAAACAGGAAGTTTTGTCCTCATTAACATTGGTATAGTTATCAATTGAAGATGTTTGATCAATGATTCTTCTAGACTATTTTGAGTGTGAACATGAGCAATCGCATGTTCAACTTTTATTTCAGTAGACATACAATAATCATTAAAGGACTGAGATGTAAGCTCACCAATATTATCAAGATAAACAGTCTTAATTGCATAATCTGGAAATTATTCTCTTAACATTATTATTTTAGCCAATAATCTCGCAAAATTTATATTGAGAGTTAATAATAAGCAAACATGTGATCATCTTGTAGATGCATTTACCAAGACCATATAATATTTGAAAGGTCCACATGAATGGTGAATTGTTTCACATATATCACTTTGTATACATTTCAAAAATGTAGGGGATACAATCCCAACCTTAGCTACTGATGGTTTGATAATCAACTTTCTTTGAGAACAAGCAGTACAAGAGAATTCCTTTGATCGAAGAATATTTTGATTCTTCAAAGTATGCCCATGTGAATTCTCAATAATTCTGTGCATCATATTAAAAATGAGATGGCAAACCAATCATGCAAAATAATAAAATCATTAGAACATGTGAACCTTTTATTTACTATGACATGTGATTCAACTATGCAAATACTTGTATGGTACAATCTAGAAGAAAGTGCGGGTAGTTTTTCATGCACAAAATTTTTTCATACCTTTATTGTAGTAATATAAAGGTATTCAATCTTTCCTTCATTTGTAGTCTCAATATGATAGCCATTTTGATGATTAACCTTGAAACTTAACAAGTTTCTTTGAGACTTACTATAATATAATGCATTATCAATAGCCAATATTGTGCCCCCGAGTAGTAATAAGGTCGTTCTTCCAAAGCTCTCAGTTAACTTTGTACTATCATATATTGTATTAACAGAGTCCCTTTTTATAATCAAATTAAATAAATATTTCTTTTCTCTTGATATAGTGTGAGTTGTAGCACTATCAAGAAGACACATATCTCCATACTCATCTTGGATCCAGCTGAAGATTGAGAAAATTTTATGATCTTCAAAAAATAGAAATACATGATAAAAAATGTGAAATCTCACAATCTTACAATGAAATAAAAATAAAAACAACATAATGATAAAACATGATAACCAAAAAAAAAATATATAAATAAAATAATATAATTTATTTCCCCAATAAAGTTGATCAAGATTTAGTTTTGATCTCCAAAGAAGTCTTTAACTTTCGAGTGAGTAATATCATCAAGGCCATCAAAATTGTCATCATTCAAAATTAAATTTGCCTTAACATTGCTATCTTATTTTTGTGAAGGTCATGTCTCATCATCATTTTTGAAAGTCGTGTGTGACTCCATTAGGGCATTAGAAGATGTCCCACCTTCATTTCTTTGTCTTATGAAAGATTATTGATAAAGCTGAGCAAAATGCTTAGGTGCCCAATATTCATTCTTCCAATGACCTTTCATACCATAACCATGACAATTGCCTCTTGAAGGACTGTTTTGAGGACCCATTTGGTTGCCCTTTTTATGGTTACCACCACCATGATGATTAATATGTCATCCCCTACCATTTTTATGTCCATGCATATTATTATGACCTCGGTCTTGCCGTCTTTTAGGCTGACCCTATTTTCTTTTGACAATGGAGCAGCTCTAGTGGGACGAGCTTCATGATTTTTCAACAAAATGACATTATGTTTCTCAGCAACCAAAAGACATATGATCAATTCAAAATACTTCTGAAAGCCATTTTCATGATATTGCTACTGCAATATCACATTTAAGGTATGAAAAGTAGTAAGTATTTTTTCCATCATGTCCTCAGCATTTATAGTCTCCCCATATAATTTCAATGGGGAAACTATTCTGAATACAACAGAATTATATTCAACAACGGTTTTAAAATCTTGAAACCATAAGTGCATCTACTCATAATGAGCTTTAGGCAATACCATGGCCTTTAGCTGGTCATACCTTTCCTTCAAATCAGTCTACAATTCAAGTGTATCTTTCACTGTCAGGTATTCAACCTTCAGTCCTTCATCTGGATGATGACAAAGGAAAATCATAGACTTGACCTTATCCTGACTCGACGCTGCATTATTCAGGGTAATAGTAGCACTATGACCCTTAGCCGCTAGGTGAATTTTAGTGCCCAGAACTCATGACAAGTAATTTTTCTAGAAATGTTAAGTGCCACAAACTCAAGCTTTAACAAATTTGACATGATGAAAGCTATCATAAAAATAATGAAGTTAGGCAATAATATAATAACATAATTTCAAAATACTAGACCTTTTTTTTACTTTCAAAGATTTAGCAAACTTTTTTAATAAAATAGTGCGTTACTTTTCTTTTTTCACAAAAACTATGACTTTGAAAATACACCATGAAAGTATCAGCCCAAATAATAACTATAAAAAAACACAAAATATGAAACTA
Source organism: Capsicum annuum (assembly GCF_002878395.1). Taxonomy (NCBI): domain Eukaryota; kingdom Viridiplantae; phylum Streptophyta; class Magnoliopsida; order Solanales; family Solanaceae; genus Capsicum; species Capsicum annuum. Next base: position 97,200,262 of record NC_061121.1, read on the forward strand.
AAACTTTACACCAAAAATGTTACTACCTAACAACTTTAAAATTAAATTTCATATTGTATATGATATGAAAAATTAAGTGCAAGAAGCATATAAACTATGATAGTGAAAAAACTGAAAGTGACAGAAACTTAGGACAACAAACATATAACGTATATTTTTCTAGTATGCATATAAATTTGGTCAATGCTAGTAAATTATTTTAATTTTCATGTGTAACTTTAACATTAACCAAAAGTTTGGTAAAAGAAAATAACAAACTGCAATATTCATACAAGTAAATTGATTATATCCGACGGATTGAAACTTGAAAAAGACTAGAGTCGGGTTGATAACGTATTTCAATATTAAGAATAAGAATATCAATATAAAAAACAAAACCAGAGGAACAATAAATAACAAAATAGAAGGAGAGCAATATATGATAAGATTCTTCTTTTCAAGTGTGTAGAACATCTTCCTCAAGACCTCTATTTATAGTATTACATATTGGGATTTCAAGAGGTGTCATAAAACATGACATCAACTCATGAGAAAGTAGGAAAGAATATGGAAAAATGGATGATCAATGAGGAGGTAGTGGAGGCATGGGAGTTACTACACTTAAAGAAGGAGTAATGCCTATAAGTTATGGACATCCATAATAATATCTTAATTATTTACAATAAAAGCAAATCTATATATTTAAGGGTTATAAGTTCAGGGTATTGTTGGAATTGGAGGAAAATATAAAGAATAAAAAAGGTAAATATTTTGGTCAAGTCTAAAAGAATCTTAGCCTAAAAAGTAAAAAGCTGGTGTACCCAACTTTTAAATTTTTGCTTTTTTTAATTAGTTTTTAGTTTTTTAAGTACTTTTTAATTTTACCGAACATCTAAAAAAAATAAAAAAGAGATTAAAGCTGATTTGACCAGATTTTAATCCTATCCAAACGGGCTCTTAATGAATCATTCAGTTACAAATCAGACCACTGATTATTACCTTCAATTGTGCCATTTTGCCTTATTACCTCATAATGAGTCATTACTCCAATTTAAAAGACAACGTTTCTTTCTCAAATTTAATTGGCTTCAACAACCTTTATTAAATGGAAAAATCACATAAACATATAATTTAAGAATCAATATTATAAAACATACCTGTATTATTTTTAATTTATAAAATGTAGTTTTTATTTACAAAATCTATACTATTCAGATGTCAATTTATATTGAAAAAATGAGCTGATTTTAAGAAAGTAGTTATTTGAGTTTCAATAACACGGTACTTCTCATCTTTAATAAGAAGCCAACACGAGGTATTGTAGGGGTCAAATTAAATCTAATGGTTAGTTTAGCCAATTTTTTTGACCCAAACACTATATGGAAGTGCTTACAGAAATAAGAATAGGGCCAGGCAATAGATAGTTGCAATTTTAATGGACCATGAACTCTCGAGATTGATTTGACTACGCTACTCTTCATCCGTAGGCGAGCTGCTTTCAATTTCTACTATGTAGATTGGATCTTCCGGTAGCTTCAATGAGTTTCAAAAATTTTTCTATGACACCGGTGGGGGAAGATATCAATGATTTTATGGTGCATGGATTATATAAAAATGGGTGTATCAATAATTTTATGGTGTATAAATTATATAGAAATTGGTGTATCAATAATTCTATGGTGTATGAATTGTATAGAAAACAATATCAAATAAATGCGTGATTTTTTCTGGTTACCTTATTTATTATTTTTTTAAAAAACTTAGTTGAAAAAGAAAACTAGGAGAATTTATAGGATAAAATATCAACCATTAAGTTGCCCCCTTAAATCATGCTATGTTATTTACTGTCGTATGTTTTTTATTTTACCTTATTTGGTAGATTTTTTTACATTTCTATTGTTATATTTTGAAAAGTAAAAACTATTGGTAGTTTTTGTAATATTGATTCTTAAATTGTATATTTATGTGACTTTACTCCATAATTATTAACCTTATTGGAATGTTGACTGATTTCTTCTTTTAAACTTGATAAATAGATGACTCTTAAGTTAAAATATTCATACAACTCTCAAAATCACCCCTGCCATCCCATCTAAAAGTAAGATTTCAAATTTTTTTAATCTTATCCCCTACCCCAACCCCCAACCCCCAACCCCTACTATCCCCCCTTCAAAAAACTATTTAATTTTCTTTTAAAAAAATTTAAACTTTTTTCTTACCCGACTCCCACCCCCCAAAAAATTAAAATTTTAAATTTATTTTTCAAAAAAATAATTTTTTTTCTTACTGCAACCTTACTCCCCTACAACGATCCCACCCCCTACTTACACCCCCTTAAAAAAGTAATATATATTTTTGAAAAATTTCAATTTTTTTCTTTCTCTACCTCTAACACCTATCATGACACCTCCCCTCCCCCACCCCACCTACCAGTCCCCCTCCCCCTAAAAAAAGTTTAACTTTTTAAATTTGATTTTAAAAAAAGTTACAAAACACTTCTTAACCCACCCTTCTTATCCTATTCATTTTTATTATTTTTTGTTAATATATACAAATGCTTTTAGAAAATATTTTCCTACTTGCATAATGAATACAAGAATATAAGTAAGAAACAACTTACTTTAATTTCCTAAAAAGTATTTTCCTCCTCAATACCGAACACACCCTGAAAAAAAAGTATTTTCTTGGGTGAAAAATTATTTTCTAAAAAGTATTTTCTACTCTTTAGCTAAACACTAAAATGTATTTTCTGAAAAATACTCTTTCATTCACCAACCTAACACTAGAAAATATTTTTCAAAAAATATGTTTCACTTAACAACCAATCATAAAAATACCAACTTGTTTTCCATTAAAATATTTTCTAGGAAAATATTTTTCATGAAAAACATTTCCCTTCATACGCAACATACCCAAAGAGAGATATATTCTACCTTCCCTCATTTTCCTTTGGCGGAATTTATATTATTTAAAATTTTGTTAGTTCCTGGCTCCTAGTTTATTACTAGAATAGCTTGTTGAATGCTAGAGGTACTCTTTAACTAGTGAAATATCCTTAAAGACAATGCCAGACAAGCCACAAGCTATGAACTTTCATAATATTACAATAATTCTAAGGATATTTTCTTATTATCATGGATCACAAAAAAGGATCAATCTGCTAAATTTACTAACATTACCATTATTCCTACGAAAATGTCTTATGATGTTATTCTTATTGTGTGTTACGTTCAAATGCACATTTAATTCTACACAATCGTACAAGTAATAAAGTAACTCTTGCGAGATGGATGAAGATTCCACGAGGACTTGTGACGTAGCAAACAATTCAATTCAAGTAATACTATAAAATTAAACAAGTGAGATTGTAACCTAAGAATTTCTTGATTTTTGTAATTCTAAAAGTAACAATGAAAGCAAGTATATAATTGAAAGTGTTGTAAATAATATTGACAAGGATTCTAGGGTCAAGGTGTAATCCGTAATCATGTGTAGCACTGATCTCATTATAATACACCATACTTTTCTTAGTTCAGTTCAGGTTATAATGCATGCATAAGTGGCTTAGAACCTGAAAAGGTGTTGGGGACTTACTCTTATTTTTATTTTCTTAACTTCAAGGATTTCTAAATTGGCCTTCCCAACCCTAAGATGTAAGTTTTTGAGTTAATTTATGTTCAGGAGTGTAAGTAGCATGTCTCGAAGAAGTTTTAAATTTTTCAGATGAGGATTGAGGCACATTTGAATTTCATTTCCAGAATCTCACAATGATTATATCACAGCACGGTGAGTATAGAGATGGGGATTTCATCGCATTATGGTGATGCTCAATTCAGTATTTCAGTTATGAATTTAAACTCTAGAGGGGCAGTCTTGTCTTTTTCCATCGTCTCAATCCATAAAAACACAGGATTAACCTTTAGTTAAGGCATTATATGCCTTTCTCAATCTATCTCTAAATTTGTAAGACCCCATAAATTTCTTAAGCTTAATTCAGTCCTTTAAGATTGTCAAGGGGGCCCATACTTAGAAAATCCTAGCTAAGCTTCTAGACATAGTTTATTTTATCCTTCAATAGTTGACAGTCTTATTACGTGACCTTAACACCCTTAAAGGGTTCTACATTCTTATAAATCATGATTAGGAAGATCAATAGGTGTTTCCAGACAAGTTTTGGATTTTTTAGAACACGTTTATATCATGTTCGGAGTTCTAAAATAGTGGACCAACATAATTTTGGTGCACCGCGTCACCAATCATGTTGGTCAATATTTGTGTAGGCTGCCAGAGCAAAAAATTCTGAGGCTCAACGCAATCATGGCGCGACGCGTCGAGTATCGCATCGCATCCATCAACGCACCGCGTCGCTTATAGCGTCGGCACCCAATTTTTTTAGTCATTAAATGATCACATCCTCAAGGGCAAAAGGGTTAATTTTTCATCCCCATATAAGCCCCAAAACACGTAATTCAGCTATTTTTCAGCCAAATTAGAATTTTCTCTCTCAAAATCCATCAAGAACAAACTTAGGGTTTTTCAATTGAGGATCCAATTTCAACAACTTCACCGTTAATCCTCAAGAATCTTTCATCCAAGATATGCATAGTGTTCATTCATAGATCCCTTTCGTCCATGAAGCCTAATAATTCAGTGGCGCGATATTGACACCCTTCCAATTAGAGTTACAAATTAGGCCCTAACTCAGCGATATTGCTTTATTTAGGGCATGTCGGTTAGATGACTACTTCCCACAGTCTCAATCTTAGTCTTAGTAAAAAAACTCAGATAGTTCTTTAAATTTTAGGACTGTCAGATACAGTCACTCAGTACAGTACGAAACTCAGCTATTTCCATCAGAACTTAGACTATCAGACATAGTCGCTCAGTATCAGTATTAGTTATATCAGTTATATAATTATCAATAACTCATGTTGTTAGTATTCAGACTTAGTATTCAGTATCATCATGAATTCAGTTACAGTTACTCATCCATGCATTTATTCTCACACTCATGTTATTCAGTCAGTTGACATAGTTCATGCATAGCCTACCTCACTTGTATAATAGTACATTTAATCATACTAATGCATTTGCACTATGGTGTTTTACTCTATGCCATAGGTTTAGAGACACGAGCTTCAGAGCATTAGTAGCATTTCAGACATTCAGCAGATAGACTAGTAGTGAGTCCTTATCATTCGAGGATGTTCTACTATTTTAGTATTTTCTATACTTGGTTTATTTTAGTAGTTGGAGTTAGTTGGGGATATGTCCAATCAACTCCCTATTCAGACAATCAGTTTTAGAGGCTTTCAGACTACAGTGTTGTTCAGACAGTTACTTCAGTTATTTTGGGTATTTCATACCCCATCCAGATGTTATGTTTTAATCAGTTATTCAGTTTGGAACCTTATGGCCTTACAATTTTTATTCCATATTTATACAGTATACTATGCAGTGTTCAGGTACAGATATTAGTCATGGGTTAGCTTATGGTCCTTCAGGTTAATGAGCACCGTGTAGCATTTCGGGTATCAGATTTGGGGCATTACAAACTTGGTATCAGAGCCTAAGGTTCAATAAAGTCCTAGGAAGTCTTAAAGCCGCATCTAGTAGAGTCTTGTACATGGGTGTGTTGCCTGCCATATTTATGTGCAGGAGGCTATGAAATGTTTTAGGAAAAGTTTCCCTTCTTTCAGTATTCATGTCGTGCCAGTGAGTGTGAGCTCAAATTTAACTCTCAGTCTAATCTATTTCTCCTTTTCTTCTACAAAACATTTCTCCAAAAAAAAAAAGAAATAGAAAATCAGTCAGCCCCACAACCCATTCAAGCAGATCCCTTGGACGAACGTGTTTCTCATGCAGAGTTCAGAGTTGCATTCACCACTCTTGCTAATTTTGTTGATGCTTAGAATGAACGATCAGCTATCATTCCAACCAACCTAGTTGCCAATTCAGCTACAGCCAAGATTTGAGATTTTACCTGAATGAATCCTTCATTCTTTTTTGGGTCTAAGTTAGAAAAGGATCCTTCGGAGTTCCTAGACTAGGTTCAGAAGGTTACGAGCATCATGGGGGTTAATTCTAGTGAGAGTGCTGAGCTAGCTGCATATTAGTTGTAGGATATTGCTCACACGTGCTTCAAATAGTAGAAGTCAGAGAGGTCAGTTGATGTAGGGCCTATTGAGTGGGAGGACTTTACCATTGCCTTCTTAGATAGATTTTTTCCCCTAGAGCTGAGAGAATCTAAGGTGTTAGAGTTTATCAATCTCAGGCAGGGCAGTATGATGGTGAAAGAGTATTCTCTTAAGCTTACTCAATTATCCAAATATGCTCCTCATGTGGTTGCAGATAGTAGGGACAAAATAAGTAAGTTTGCTTCTGGGGTAAATAATAGTGTGGTTAATGAGTGTAGGTCCGCGATATTGAACAGTGATATAAACATAGCCAGGCTTATGACCTATGCTCAGCAGATAGAAGAGAAAAAGATTTAGATGAGAGAGAAGTAGAATAAGAGAGCAAGGACAGGTAGTTTCAACTTTACTCAACCTATGTCAGAGGGAGAAAACCATTCTTAATTTTATCCTAAGTCATCAGTTTCAGCTCCTTCTTTAGCTAGTGCTCCAGTGCCAAAATTCAGAGATAACAACAAAGATAGGGCGCTAGGATCTAAATCTCAGGGCAGTGTTAGCAGTACCCAAACCTATCCTTTTTGTTAGATATGTGGCAAACACCATCAGGGTACTTGTAGAGAGGATAGTGGTATTTGTTTTGAATATGGCAAGCCAGGCTACAGATTCAGAGATTGTCCTCAGCCAGGTTCTCAGGGCCAACATAACTGTTCCTCAGCTCAGTCCGGTCTCCCAAATTAGCAGGGTGCCACCTCTAGTGCTACTAGTGGGCAATGCCCAAATTGACTTTATGCTTTCCAGTCTTGGTAAGATCAGGAAAAAATTCTCCTAATATGGTTACTAGTATGCTACATATCTTTTATTTGCATGTTTATGCCTTGCTAGATCCAGGAGCTTCTTTGTCTTTTGTTACTCCCTTTATAGCGGTGGATTTTGGAGTCAGTATTGAAATTCTAACAGAGCCCTTCTCAGTATCTACCCCAGTGGGTAAAACTATCATAGTCCGGCGGGTATACAGGAACTGTCCGATTATAATATCTTATAAATTCACTTCAGTAGACTTAGTCAAATTTGAAATAATTGATTTTAATATTTTCTTGGCATGGATTGGCTTCATTCCTGCTATACCACAGTCACTGTAGAAATAGAGTTGTCCAATTTCAGTTTCCTAATGAAGCTGTCCTAGAGTGGAAGGGTAGTACTTTAGCTTTCAGAGGTCAACTTGTTTCCTACCTCCAGGCATGGAAAATGATATCTAAAGGATGTGTCTATCATTTTGTTCATGTTAAAGAATCTAGCTCCAAAGTTCCCAGTATTGAATCAGTCTCTATTATGAATTAATATTCAGATATCTTTCCCGAAGATCTTCTAGAAATTCCTCCTGAAAGGGAAATAGACTTTGGCATTGATCTTCTTCTAGATACTCAGCCTATATCTATCCCGCCATACAGAATGGCACCAACAGAACTCAAAGAATTAAAAGAACAGTTGAAGGGACTCTTAGATAAGGGATTCATCATACCCAGTGTGTTCCCATGGGGCGCACCAGTCTTATTCATGTGAAAGAAAGATGGTTCTCTCATAATGTATATTGATTGCCTGTTAGCTCAATAAAGTCATCGTCAAGAACAAATATCCACTTTCCAGAATCGATGACTTGTTTGATCAACTTTAGAGTGCTAGTTATTTCTCTAAGATAGACCTCATTCTAAAAACAGCTTTCTATACTCGGTATGGTCACTTTGAATTCTTAGTTATATCCTTTGGTCATACCAATGCCCCAGTAGCTTTCATGGACTTGATGAATAATGTGTTCAAGTAGTACTTGGACATGTTCATTATAGTCTTCATAGATGACATTCTTGTTCACTTTTGCAGTGAGATCATATAGACCATCTGAGAATAGTATTGTAGACTCTCAGAAATCATCAGTTGTTCGCCAAATTTAGTAAGTGTAAATTTTGGCTAAGGATAGTAGCATTTCTTGGTCATATCATTTCCAGCGATGGTATTAGAGTTGATCCTCTAAAGACCGAAACAGTAAGAAACTGGCCCCGCCCTGTATCTCCATTAGATATAAGGAGTTTATTGGGTTTGGCTGGCTATTAAAGATGGTTTGCTGAGGGATTTTCTTTTATTGCATCCCCTATATCCAGATTGACTTAGAAGAAAGTTAAGTTTCAATGGCCAGATCTGTGCGAGAAGAGTTTTTAGGAGTTGAAGAATCGACTCACTTCAGCTCCAGTTCTAGCATTACTAGATGGTCTAGATGGGTTCATAGTATATTATGATTCATCCAGAGTAGGTTTGGGTTATGTCCTCATGCAGCATGGTAAGGTCATAGCCTATGCCTCCAAACAAATTAAACCCCATCAAAAGAATTATCCTACTTATTATCTTGAGTTAGCAGCCGTAGTTTTTGCCTTAAAGATTTGGAGGCATTATCTATATGGAGTTCATGTAGATGTCTTCAAAGATCATAAGAGCCTTTAGTATGTATTCTCTTAGAAAGATCTCAACCTCCATCACAGAAGGTGGTTAGAGCTCTTGAAAGATTACTACATGAGTGTCTTTTATCATCTGAGCAAAGCCAATATAGTGGTTGATGCTCTCAGTAGAATGTCTATGGGTAGTGTTGCTCATGTTGAGGATGTTAAGAAGAATTTAGATCAGGAAGTTCATCATCTTTCCAAGCTAGGTGTCCATTTGGTCAATTCTTCAGAGGGTAGTATATGGGTTCAGAACAGTTCAAAATTATCTCTAGTCTTCGAGGTGAAAGAAAAATAGGATAGAGATCCTAGCCTAGTTAAGTTGAAAGAGTTAGTCAAAGATCAAAAGGTAGAGGTTTTATCACAAGGGAGAAATGGTGTATTGCGTTGCCAGGGTCACCTGTGTGTACCAGGTGTAGATGATTTGAGGCAGTGAATTCTTGTAGAAGCACATGGTGGGCACTACTCTATTCATCCAGGGGCCACAAAGATGTACCGCGATTACGGGAGATCTATTAGAGTAGTGGGATAAAGAGAGATATTGTAGAGTTTGTGGCTAAGTGCTCTACATTTCAGCAAGTTAAGATAGAGCATCAGAAGCCTAGTGGGTCCATGCAGGAGTTCAGTATTCCTACTTGGAAGTGGGAAAAAATGAACATGGACTTTGTGACAGGTTTGCCTCGTACTTATTGCCAACATGATTTAGTATGGGTCATTGTAGACAGGATGACCAAGTCAGCTCATTTCTTCCAGTCCATACCTCTTATCAGCCAAGGATTATACCAAACTCTATATCAAGGAGTTGGTCAGATTACACAGTGTTTTATTGTCCATTATTTTAGATAGAGGTACTCAGTTCACCTGTCACTTCTGGAAAGCATTCTAAAAGGGTCTTGGTACCCAAGTTCATCTCAGTACAGCCTTTCATCCTCAAACAGATAGTTAAGTAGAAAGAACCATTCAAACTTTAGAAGATATGCTGCGAGCGTGTGCAATTAATTTCAAGGGTAGTTGGGATGACCACTTTCCTTTGATTGAGTTTGCATACAACAATAGTTATCATTCCAGCATTTGGATGAATCCATTCAAAGCTCTCTGTGGTAGGAGATACAGATCTATAGTTGGTTGGTTTGAAGTTAATGAGGCCTCAGTTATAGGGCCTGACTTACTATTCGATGCCTTAGAAAAATTCCAGTTGATTAGTGAAAGACTCCGGGCTACTCAGAGCCAATAGAAGTCCTAAGCGGATGTGTGCAGAAAGGATCTCGAGTTCGATATTGATGACTTTGTTTATCTAAAGATCTCTCCCATGAAGGGAGTGAAGATATTCAACAAGAAGGGAAAGCTCAGTCCCTGATATGTCGATCCCTTTAAAATTCTCAGTCGCTTCGGCAAGGTAGCTTATGAGCTTGAATTACCTTTAGATCTAGTCTCAGTTCATCCAGTCTTCCATGTCTCCTTGCTAAATAAGTGCATAGGTGACCCAACATTCGTAGTCATTGTTGAGGGCGTAGATATTCAAAACAACCTCTCTTATGAAGAGATTCTGGTCAAAGTTCTTGACTACCAGACTTGTAGATCGAGGAACAAAGAAGTCCTTTTAGTCAAAGTTCTTTCACGGAATTAGTCCATTGAGGGAGCTACTTAGGAAGCAGAAGCAGATCTGTGGACCAAGTATCCCCACATCTTCTTCGCTAACTCAGACTCAGCCCAAGGTAATAGTTTTTCTTAAGCTTGTTCAGTTATCATGTTAAGTATTATTACCAACTTGGTATTCAGTTTCATGCTCAGAATTCCAGTTATAAACTTGGTACTAAGTACCATAGCTTATTCAGTCATGCATTCATGTATCAGTTCAGTCATATAATCATGGATCAGATGTGCATTCTCATTATGAGAAACTCAGTACATCAGAAATCTAAGTCATGTATTCACAAATCAGATACTCATGTCAATCATGTTTCAGATGTTCAAGTTTAGTATGTACGTCAGCGTATCATTTCTCCCATCCCAGTCAGTCTCATTCGGGGATTAATGTTCCAAAGGGGGAGATATTGTAAGACCCCACAAATTTCTTAAGCTTAATTTAGTCTTTTAAGCTTGGTAAGGGGTCCCATACTTATAAAATCCTAGCTAAGCTTGTAGACTTAGTTTATTTTAGCCTTCAGAAGTTTGAAATCTCATTACGCGACCTTAACATCCTTAAAAGGGTCTATATTTTTATAAATCATGATTAGGAAGATCAATAGGTGTTTCTAAAAAAGTTTTGAAATTTTTGGAACACGTTTAGATCATGTTCGGAGTTCTAAAATAGTGGACCAATGCGATTTTGGCACGCTGCATTGCCAATTGCATTGGTCAGTATTTGTGTAGGCTGCCAGAGCTAAAACTTCTGAGGCTCGACGTAATCATGGCGCGGTGCGTCGAGTATCGCGTTGCATCCATCAATGCGCTGCGTCGCTTATGGCATCGGCACCCAGTTTTTTTACTCATTAAATGACCGCATCCTCAAGGGAAAAAGAGTTGATTTCCCATTCCTACATAAGCCCAAAAATACGTAATTCAACTATTTTTCACCCAAATTAGAATTGTCTCTCTCAAAATCCATCAATAACAAGCTTAGGGTTTTTTAATTGAGGATCCAATTTCAACAACTTCACTGTTAATCCTCATGAATCTTCCATCCAAGATATGCATAGTGTTTATTTATAGATCCTTTCATCCATAAAGCCCAAGAATTCAGTTTTAAACTATGAATTTGATATTCATGCTATAGGTTGATTATGTTCATGTGGTTGTTGTTGTATGATTCCCAAGTTGGAATTTTATGTATTTTGATAAAAATATGTTAGCATGTGAGTTGAAAATCATGAATTTTAGTTGGTTATGATATGTTAATTTGATGATTATGCCATGCCCTAAGTCATGCAGCCTAAGTGTTTGATAAAGTGCCTAAGAGACTAGAAATTATGTAATATAGTTCAATTATGACTTAAGTGATGGATTCATGTTTTACCCTTATGTTCAAATTACTCCCATGCTATTGATGTGCTATGTAGATGTTTGTTGAAATGCTCATGATACTAGAATATAGAATTATGACATTGATTATATGCATCCCTACCATGTACAAGATTATGATAACCATATACTTCATGAAATCCCCAACTTATTGTATTATGGATTGTTAATGTTGGTCATGTATTCAAGAGTGTCATGCCTTTTCAGTTTCTTTCTATTGAGTCCTAGGGGTTCTTGTACCCCAAAAATATAGTTGTGTACCTAGATCTAGTGTCATGTTTTCGAGATACTCTCAATCGAGCCATGAACCATAGAACTCAGTCAGTCTTGTGACTCAGGAAAACTCAGTAACCCCAGTAATATTAGAAAGCTCAGTAATTTAGTAAATCTCAGTAGTATTTCGTTAGTCACAGAACCCAAGGAACTCAGTCCAGTTCAGTTTAGTTAATCATGTTTAGTGTCTATTCAGATAGGAGTAGGATTCAACACCGAGTGAGTCCAAGGATGGGAACTCACCTGTTATTTGAGGGTGTGATTCTTAGAAGCAGTCCTTGTGCTCCAGAACTACGTAGCCAGCATAGGTTGAGACATCAAACCTGTTATTTTGAGGGTAGATGAGGTGGATTAACCTGTTATATAAAGGTCCCACCATTCTTCTTTGAGTACTTGCTATATGAGGGATCACTCACAACTTATCTTTACCAGTGGCGTGGTATTGACACCCTTCTAATTGGGGTTACAAATTGGGCCCCAACTCAGCTATATTGCTTTATTTGGGGCATGTCAGTTAGATGACTGCTTTCCACAGTATCAGTCTTAGTCTCAGTCTCAGTCTCAGTAAAAGAACTCAGATAGTACTTCAGATTCCAGGACTGTCAAACACAGTCACTCAATACAGTACGAAACTCAGCTAGTTCCATCAAAACCTAGACTGTCAGACATAGTCACTCAGTATCAGTATTAATTATATCAATTATATCAATTTTATCAGTTATCAATAACTCATATTGTCAATATTCAGACTAAGAAGTCAGTATCATCACAAATTCAGTTAAAGTTACTCATCCATCCATGTATTCTCATGCTTATGTTATTCAGTTAGTTAGCATAGTTCATGCATATGAACCCTTTTGCATTCAACCTACCTCACTTTTATACTAGTACATTCAATCGTACTAACACATTTATACTATGGTGTTTTACTTTACACTATAGGTTCAGAGACACGAGCTATAGAGCATCAGTAATATTTCAGATATTCAGCAGACAGACTAGTAGTAAGTCCTCATCATTCGAAGATGTTCTACCATTTCAATATTTTCAGTACTTAAGTTTATTTTAGCAGTTGGAGTTAGTTGGGGATATGTCCCATTCAATCCCTATTCAGACAGTCAATTTTGGAGGCTTTCAAACTACAGTGTTTGTCAGATAGTTATTTCAGTTGTATTGGGTATTTTATACCCTATCAAGATGTTATGTTTTTATCAGTTATTCAGTTTTAAACCTTATGGTCTTACAGCTTTTACTCCGTATTTATATAGTATATTTGAAGTGTTGAGGCATAGATATCAGTCATGGGTTAGCTTATGGTCCTTTAGGGTTATGAGCAGCGTGTAGCATTTCGGGTACTAGATTTAGGGCGTTATAAAATTAAACCCTAACCCTTCCCCAAGTTCAACAAGTTCAAGCATTTTCCCTTCAAGAAAACCCAGAAATTATTCTTCCCAACCCAAGAACGTTCAAAACAAGTTAATTCTCTTTCAAGATTAAAGATTTAAGATATGCGTGATGTTCATCCATGGGCCCTTTTCACCCATGGAGTTAAAGAATCCATTTTTAAGTTTTAAATTATTGTTTTTACATGTTATAATGAATTATATCCATAAAGATCATTTGAACTTTGTTTTCGAATCATGTTTACCATATGATTTTATTGCAACTATCCTTAGACACGTTTGAATGATGACTATTTTCATGTTAAATCCTTAACCCATGATTTTAATATTGCAATTATACTATCATCACATGTTTTAACTATTCCCATTCTTTAACTTATGACCCTCATGTGTTTGATGAAATGCCTAAGAGATGAATTTTGAACAATTATCCCAATTCTCATTTGTAAAGTTGTATATGTCCTTATTGATACTTCTATTCAGTGCTAGGGGTTATGAATACCCAAAACTTAGTTGTTTACTTAGTCGCAGTATCTTTAAGAATGGTTTTAGATATGTATGAGAATTATTCATTCATTCAGTTATCATAATCATTTAAACTTAGATCTGTTTAGTAATCTGAGTCAGTCAATTGGGAGTAGGATTTAGCACTGAGCAAACTCAAGGATGGGGGATCACCTGCCAGTAGAGGGTGTGACTCTTAGTAGAAATCCTTGCATTCTAGAACTACATAGCTATCATAGGTTGGAGATATTAACCTGCAAGTTAAGGGTTGATACATATGTCACCAGGGCACCTACCAGTAGAGGGTGACTCTTTAGTCCTCCGGGACTTCACTTTAGTGGATCCTTACAACTATTATTAGTACTCGTGGCACGGTACTAACATCCTTTTAACTGGGGTCATAGTTTGAACCCCAATTAGCTCAGATCGAGGAATGTCGAGTAGATGATACCTCCTACAGTCTCAGTCTAGTATTCAATATAGAATTCAGTTTTAGGTTTGTTTGACCATAGCATATAGATTTAGTTATTCAATTATCAGTATTTCAGTTAAAAAATTATTTCGTAATCATATTATATACTTGGTTCTGCATTCATAGATTTTACCATTTTCATGAATTTATATTTAGTTACCTCATGCTATTCATTCAGTCAATTATTATTCATGTATATGAACCCATGCATATTAGCCTAACCTTATCTCTCATACCAGTATATTCAAAGTACTGATCACATACTCTTTTCTTGCCCTATGATTTTTAATATCATAGGTTTATATGCTCAGGCTCCTAACCGTGCATAGAAAGTTTACTCTATCAGCAACAGTACTCATGGTAAGTCCTTATCTTTTGAGGACATGGTGGCTTATTTCAGTTTACTTTAGTATTTCAGTACTTTTTTTCAGTTTGTCAGTTGGAGTTTGTTGGGGCCTATCCCATCAACTCTTTTTAGTTAGTTTTAGAGACTTTCAGATACTTCAGACAGTCAGTTGGTTTGTTAATCTATTTAGTTAGATTTCAGTATGTTCGTTTATAGTTTGGACTTAAGAAATTCTATTGTATTAATATCAGTACTTAAAACCTTTGGCATCATTCAGTTATTTCCACACATGTGTATTTTATTACCATATTATTCAGTGCTCAAAATAGGTACCAGTTCATGGGTTAGCTTGTGATTTTTGGGACTGTAAGCTCTGTTACAGTGACCAGGGGTAGCCTCGGGTCGTGAAAAAACTTGGTATCAGTGCCTAAGGTTTTAGAGTATCCTAAGGAGTCTAAAAAGCCGTGTTGAGTAGAGTCTTGGGCATGGGTGTAAAGCATGCCACACTTATGGACAAGAGGCTGCAAGACATGTTAGGAAAAGTTTCCCTTCTTTTAGTATTCATGTCGTGCAAGTGAACATGAGCTCTATTTAATCTCACTTTATAATCTATCCTTTATTCCATTATAGAAAATGCTTCCTAAAAAGAATAACGGAAGAAGGAATGGGAATCAAACCGTACATCTGCCTGTTCAGCAAGATCCTCTGAATGAGCCCATCTTTCATGCCAAGTTCAAAGTTGTATTCACTATCTTAGCTCACTTAGTAGTAGGTCAAAACAATCAGTAGGCTGCTATCCCAGCCATTCCAATTGATAATACCGCCATAACTAGGATTCGGGACTTCACCCAAATGAATCCCCTCAGTTTTTAGGGTCCAAGTCTGATGAGGATCCGCAAGAATTCCTTGATATGGTTTAGAATGTGACCGACATTATGCATGTCACGTCTAGTGAGAGTGAAGTATTGGATACTTACCAGTTGTAGGATGTATCTTACACCTGGTATAAGCAATAAAAGGGGGATAGAGGCACAAATGCAGGGCCTGTAGGGTGGGAGAAGTTTGCCACAACCTTTTCAGATATGTTTTTCCCTTTAGATTTGAGGGGAAGCAAAGGTGCAGGAGTTCGTAAATTTAAAATAGTGTAACATGAGTGTGAGGGAGTATTCTCTTAAGTTTACCCAGTTGTCCAGGTATGCTCCTTCGATAGTGGGTGATAACAAGTCTAGGATGAGTAAGTTCGTCTCTGGTATAGCAGATAGTGTGGTCAAAGAGTGTGGTAGGATCGTAATGTTAATTAATGAGATAGAATTGTCTAGGATTTTGGTCAATGCTCAGTAGATTGAGGAGGAAAAGGTTAGGGAGAAGGAAAAAATGAATAAGAGGGCTAGGACAAGTAACTTTAACTTTGCTCAGTTGAGGTCGGAGGGTGGTAACCATCCTTAATTCCATTAGAAATCTTTAGCCCCTGCTCTGTCTTTAGCTAGTTATCCAGTGCCAAAGTTTAAAAAATATAATCGAGATAGAGCTCCAGGCTCTAAATCCCAGGGTAGAGTAAACAGTAGTCATACTAATCCTCTTTGCCAGAAATATAGTAGAAATCATTAGGGTGTATGTAGAGCCGACAGTGATATGTGCTTTGGTTAGGGATTTCCCAAAGAGTGGCCAGCAGGGTTAGTCCAGTCGTCCCCCAGTTCCATCCGGTAGCCAAACTTAGTAGGGTGCCACTTCCAGTGAAACCAGTGGTCAACGCCCAAACAAACAATATGCACTCCAGTCCCGACAATATTAGGAAAGTTCTCTTGATATGGTTATGGGTACGTTACAAGTCTTCCATTTACATATTTATGCTTTGTTAGATCCCAGAGCTTCTATTTCTTTTGTAACCCCTTACATAGCTATTAATTTTGGTGTCAGTCCCAAAATTTTAGTAGACCCTTTCTCAGTGTGTACCCAGTTATAGTATCTCAGAAATTACCCAGTTATAGTATCTCAGAAAGTCACATCAGTAGACCTTATGAAGTTAGGGATGATTGATTTTGATGTCATTCTCGGCATGGAATGGCGCTACTCATTCTATGTTTCAGTTGATTGTAGGAATAGTGTTGTTCATTTTCAGTTTTTGAATAAACCATTCATTAAATAAAGGGGTAGTACCTCAGTGCTTAGGCATCAGATGTGTTTTCAGATCCCTTCTCGGAATCTTATGACAACATATGATATAGAGTTAGAAGTATGAATCCAGAAGTTTAGCAGTAGTAAAGTGGGGATAGAGTTTATCTGGATTTAGTAGACTATGTATCCAAGGGGCTAGTTGTATGAAAGGTGGATCAGTACGCTTAAAATAGTTTATGGAAGAATTGATGTTTATTTATTTAAAATTTAGTATGATAATGTGGGTGTGATTTAGAGATATGATATTAGTAGGCTATGAAAGAAGTTGGTGTGGTTCATTAAATATTTGGGTATATCCATATTAAGTGTTAGAATCTAAGTTTGAATCTTTGAAGATTGAGCTAATAGAAAGCAGTGTTAACATTCTTGTTAGTGTGAACTTAGTGTATGGTGATACTCATAAGATTCTAAGTTAGGCATTGTTTAAATATATTGTGTAATGACTATTAGGATATACAAAGTTAAGAGTCGTATCTCAGGAGGGAGTATTAGCTGCGGGTTTTGCACTTTCAAGTGTAGTCTTTTAGGGTGAATTTAATTCTGATGAGTTTTTCATGAGCCAAACTAGGGCCTGGCAGAGATAGACATCTCGAACCATAAAGGCCCGGAAGGCCCTTCTCTATCTGGTAATCATACACCACATTCATATAATAAATAAGATGTGGAAACATAATCTGCTATGGAAACATGGTTAACTCTGAATTCATACCACCATACTGGTGACCTACGTCTTCTCCCATACAATGCCTCAAATGGTGCCATCTTAATAATGGAATGGAAAGTATTATTATATGCGAACTCTATCAATGGCAAGTGCTCTACCCAACTATATTTAAAATCAATCACGCAGGCCCTCAACATATCCTCAAGGGTCTGGATGGTGCGCTCAGCTTGCCCATCTGTCTGAAGGGGGAAAACTGTGCTAAAATTCACTTGGGTACCTAAACCCTTTTGAAACTATCTCCAAAACTATGAAAAAAACTGTGTACCCCTGTCAAATATGATGGACACAGGTGCCCCATGCAAATGAACTATTTCTGCAATGAACAGCTTGGCATAATCCTCTCTCGAATAATTTGTCCTGACAGGTAGAAAGTGAGCTGACTTGGTCAACCTATCAACAATCACCCAAATGGAATCATAATGGTTTCGGGACCTTGGAAGTCCTGTAATGAAGTCCATATTAATCATCTCCCTCTTCCACAAAGGCAAATCTATCTCTTGAGAAGAACCACCTGGCCACAAATGTTTTACTTTAACATGTTGACAATTCAAATACTTGGCAACATAGTTAGCCACATCACGCTTCATATTATTCAACCAATAAATGGTTTTCAAATCCTGATACATCTTAGTAGAGCCAGGGTGAACAACATACCTCGACGTGTAAGCTTCGTCAAGGATTCTCTTATTCAAACCATCTACATCTGGCACACACAACCTACCCTGGTATCTCAAAATACCATCACCACTAATTTCAAATAACATTACCTATTGTTGACCCATATGTTTCTTAATCTGCATCAAGATGGGATCTTTAACCTGCTTCTCTTTAACTTCAGCACAAAGGGAAGATTTATCCATCTCATGAACAACCACTCATCCATCTTCAGAATCCAAAAGTCGCACTCCTAGATTTACAAGTCGGTGAATATCCTTCACCATCTCCCTCTTCTCTTCCTCAACATAAGAAAGACTACCCATAGACAACCTACTGAGGGTATCGGCTACCACATTTACCTTGCCTGGATGATAGTGCAGGCTCATCTCATAGTCTTTTAAAAGTTCCAACCACCACCTCTGCCTGAGATTTAATTCTTTCTGCGAGAAAACATACTATAAACTCTTATGGTCAGTAAATATAGCAACGTGTACCCCATACAAATAGTACCTCCAGATCTTAAGTGCAAAAACCACAGCCGCTAACTCCAAGTCATGAGTAGGGTAGTTCCACTCATACACCTTCAATTGCCTAGATACATAAGTCACACCTTACCGTCCTGTATAAGAACACAACCAAGTCCCACGCGGAATGCATCACAGTATGCAACAAAACCTTTTGTACTCTCCAAAAGAGTCAAAATAGAAGCAGTAATCAACTTGTCTTTCAATTTCTCAAAGCTATTCTCACAAGAGTCAAACTATAAAAACTTCACCATTTTCTGAGTCAACTTAGTAAGTGGTGCATCTATGGAAGAAAAACTCTCGATGAATATTCTGTAATAACCCGCCAAACCCAAGAAGCTCCAAATGTCGGTTGGAGTCGTGGGTCTGGGCCATTTTATCACTACCTCAATCATTTTAGGATCAACCTTGATCCCCTCACTAGACACAACATGACCCAAGAACGCAATAACATTCAACCAGAATTCACACTTGGAAAATTTTGCATACAATTTATGATTCTTAAGGGTTTGAAGGATGATTCGGAGGTGATTGGCATGGTCCTCCTCGCTCTTAGAATATCCCAAAATGTCATCAATGAATATAATGACAAACAGATCTAGAAACTAATGAAAAACCTATTCATTAAATCCATGAAAACTGCAGGGGCATTAGTCAACTCGAAGGACATGACTAAGAATTCATAATGGCCGTATCTGGTTTGGAAAGCTGTTTTGGGAATATCCAACTCTCTAATTTTAAACTGGTGATATCCCGAATGAAGGTCTATCTTTGAAAAAAATTTAGCACCCTGAAGTTGATCAAAAAGATCATCAATCCTAGGAAAGGGATATTTATTTTTAATCGTGACCTTATTCAACTAGCGGTAATCTATGCATATACAAAGGGAACCGTCTTTCTTTCACATTAAAAGTACAGGTGCACCCCAGGAAAACACATTGGGGTGGATAAAAACTTTATCTAGAAGATTTGCTAGCTGTTCTTTCAACTCTTTTAGCTCTACAGGAGCCATCCTATATGGCGGAATAGAAATAGGACGGGTATCATCTGGCAATAAATCAATACCAAAATCTATCTCCATATCAGGTGGTATTCCTGGGAGATCATCTAGAATGACTTTAAGGAATTTATTGACTACGGGGACAGACTAAAGAGGAAGAATTTTGGCACAAGAATCTTTAACCCGAATAAGATGATACAAGCAACCTTTGGAAATAAGTTTACGGACCCTGAGATAAGATATGAAGTGCCCTCCAGGTGCTAGAGAATGTCCCTCCCATTCTATCACAAACTCATTCGGAGAAGAAAAAGTGACTCTTTGGGTCCTACAATTCAAGGTGGCATAGCACGAATGGAGCTAGTCCATCCCTAAGATGTCATCAAAATCAACCATATCAAGTTCTATGAGATCTGTCTTGGTATCCCGGCTGAAAATAGACACAACACAATTTCTATACACCGTTCTAGCTACAACAAAATCTTTCAACGGGGTAGAAACTAAAAAAGGTTAAGCAATCACATCAGGCTCAAACCCAAAACCAGCAGCCACGTATGGGGTTACATAAGACAAGGTAAACTCGGGATCAATTAATACATACATATCACGAGAAAAGATTTGCAACGTACCGGTGACTACATCTAGGAAGGTCTCCGCCTCCTGGCGGTTGGTTAAAGCATACAACCGATTCTAACCATTTCGGTGGCTGAAGTGGCACCCTTTCAAGGTGGTGGTACAGATGAATTCTCCTATGACTTGGCTTCTCCAACATTACTCTTTGCTGCCAAACAGTCTCTCTGGATATAGCCTAGTTGGCCGCATTAATAACACACCAAAGTGCCAAACTGAAATCTCCCTGGATGATTCTTCTCGCATCTCCCATAGTGCGGATTGGACCGAGAGGTTTGGGCTACACTTCCCTGCGATTGCGTACCCTGCATCCTTGACCCTTGGCAAGACTAAAAATTCTGGGTGCTCGATTCAGTTGTGGGTATGGACACTGGAGGACTAGCTGCCGACAGTGCATTACCCCAATTCTTTTTCTTTTGCCATTTTCCTCCCCAATTACCGCTCTGCTGCTGACTATGACTCTGGTCTGTCGCTCTGGCTCTCTTTTCCTACCTGTCCTTTTCCCCAGATTTGGCTATCTTCTTTTTCTTCTCCTCAACTTGATGCATGTGGGCTGACAGTCTAGCAAAGTCCATATCTATGTTCAGCATAGCTCCCTGACACTCAAGCACCAGATCATCTAAAAGGCTAGAAGCAAACTTCCTCATTCGGGCCCTCATACAACTCATTATCTTAGGAGCATAATGGGCCAACTAGTTAAAGTTTAAAGTATACTTCTGGACACTCATCTTACCCTACTTAAGGTTCATAAACTCCTCTGCTTTAGCTTTCCTCAGCTCCAGAGGAAAGAATCAATCAAGAAAAGCTTCGACGAACTCAACCCAAACTGTGGGCTCAGCACTGTCACTATTCGCATCTTCCCACTCGTTGTACCATTGGTTCGATACATCTTTTAGCTAGTATGCTACTATCTCAATACCCTCCACCTTATCAACATGCATTATTTTGAAAACCTTCTCTATTTCGTCGACAAACTCCTACGCGTCATCTTCTACCTTAGCGCCAGAGAACTTGGGCAGGTTTATTCTCACGAATTGGCCCACTTTAGTAACTTCTGAAGTAACAGAAGCTGACCCAGTATCCTCCGACCTCTAAGTCTATGTGGCTACTAGCTGTGCAAGAATATGAATAGATTATCTGAATTCAGTATTAGAAACCTCTCCTTTACGAGGCTAAGTGTGATTATCCCTCTTTCGGCGAGCTCTGGGAGGACTGGTCGGTACAGGAGGTATTCTCGAAGTAGGAACAGGTTTTGGGGTATGAGCTCTGTTACGGGTCCGCATCTCATGGTTGGGACGGACTTTATCATCCTAAGCATTAACGTTGGTATGACGGGGAGACTTTGCTGGTTTTCTAAAAAGTAAAAGGTCATTGATTCAGGGACATATTAGACTCTGAAGCACGAACTAGATCACAAAGAAGAAAAATATTCTTAAATGCCTAGTAGCCTCCTGCTTATAAGTGTGGTGCACTACACACTCATAAACAAGACTCTACCCGATGCGATTTAGAAGACACCCTGGGACCATGAACCGTGCTCTGATACCAAGTTTTTCATGACCCAAACTAGGGGCTGACCGTGACGGACATCCCGAACCATGAAGGCCCGAAATGCCCTTCTCTATCTGGTAATCATGCACAACATTTATATAATAAATAAGATGCAAAAACATAATTTTCTACGGAAACATGGTCAACTTTAAATTCAACATAAGTATAGAAACTGTAAATCAACTACATCTAAATAACATCTGACTCAGTCTGCAAAATCTCTACTACATGAAAATCTGACAACTGTCTGAAACTAGGACAAGGCCCCCAGTAGACTAAAACTGAAATAAGTGGCATAATCTGAAAAGACAGGCCTTCTGGAATAGAGAAGGCTCACCACTGCATAATCTGATTAGCTGTCTGAATTATCTACTGCTTATTTGGACCCCTAGACTGAGTCTTAGAACCTGAGAGATAGGGGGTCAATATAGATGTACTGGTACGCAGACCATATCCAAAATAATCACTTATAAATTGACATATATGAGAGCAATCAAAAACACTTCATAAGTATATCATATAGTAAAAATTCACATGGTCATTTTAAAGACTCTGTAAAAATCATCTCAACTCTGAGAAATCTGCGTTACTTTTGCGCTAGGTAGTATACCCTACAATTTTGAAAAATTCCATGGGCTATATGGAAACTGCCATTAACTTGGCAGTGAAGCCCCCAACCCAAGTATGCCGCAAGGGTCGGAGTCACTGAATCTACTATACCACATGACTGTCACCAACGTACAATAATAATCTACCCGTATCAAAAAATACGGTTTCAGTCTAGGAGTTGCTTGAACTCACGCCTTCTTCGGGTAACCACCTAGCCCTCTTTAAGCCCCTTTTTAAAACTCTATCAAAATATGCAGTCTCTGAAAAACATACTCTGAAAACATGCTCTGAAAACATACTCTGAAAACATATTGTATTATGGCATAAATACATATGGTATCGTCATACCATTACTTGCAAGTTACTTCTCTGAGTCATTATTAGTTTATCATAAATCTCTATTTTCAAGACACAAGTTTTGGGACCACCATTTCGATAATTCAATTCAAAGAAACTCATTCTGAAACCTCATGTAAACACATGCAAGGAACTCATCTTTGTCAAGCATTTCAATAGTACAAGGTGGTCATGTCAAAGTTCTCAATTCATATGCAATTCTTTCTCTTAAACACGAAAACATATTTATGTCAAGAAACACCCTCTCAATAATTTC
Organism: Capsicum annuum; assembly: GCF_002878395.1. Classification (NCBI taxonomy): domain Eukaryota; kingdom Viridiplantae; phylum Streptophyta; class Magnoliopsida; order Solanales; family Solanaceae; genus Capsicum; species Capsicum annuum. Next base: position 97,223,360 of record NC_061121.1, read on the forward strand.
AAATGATGCTCAAATGCTATAATATTGCAAAAATATCTTTCAAATCATAAAACCATAATCTTTAATACAATACACGAGAGAGAGTTCATAATTTATGCTCTCAACGATCTTAAATCTCAAATTCCATACATATAGGTATACATATAAATCAATTTAGGGGATAGAACCACAAGGTCAAAATAATAGTAACATTAAAACATTCGGAGTACCTAATTTAGAACATAGATTCTGAAACCCCTTTGAAATTCATGCATAAAAATCTAAAAATCATGTTCTAATGGTTTTATGCCCATGTAATTTTTAGGATAAACCCCACGTACCTCTATCTAGAAATTTAAAGGATGATTCTTGATACCCACAGCTTGAGAATTCCAAATCTTCAATTTATTTGGAAAACCCACAGTTGAATCTTGAGTTTCTTAGAGGAGAAGTATACTAACTAGGGTTTTTGTTTTGAAGAAAATCTTGAGAATGTCATATAATCTTCTTGTAGAGGTCTTAATCTACTGTTTGGACGTCTTAAGAGGCTTGAAAAAAGTCCAAATTACCCTTGTTAACTTTTGAATGAAATTGGAAAAATTAAAATGGGAACCCAATTTATGGGCCACCGCAATCCGCCACTATCGTGATGGCTCATTAGAAATTGACGAATGGGAAATTGAGATCCTACACGACGCATCACTATTGCGATGTCCTACTAGAATTTGACGAATGGGAAATTGGGATCCTCTGCGATGCGCCACTATCGCGATGTTCCACTGAAATTTGTCAATTGCTAATTAAACCCTCTCCGCAGCGTGCTAAACACCAGGATGATGATGTTTTTTGACTAGCACATAAAATAGCCATAACTTTTTCACCGAGTGTACGTTTTGGATGAATCTTATATCGACAGAAAGCTTATTCAACCATCTACGTAATTAAAAGTTGAAATATAAGGAATTCCACCGGAAAAAAGTATAAACTATACTAGAAGCCAAGGCTTGATATTTTAGGGACAAAAATTTAGCTAAGAAAAACTTTGGGGTGTCACAATTGCCCCCCTTGGGAACATTCATCCCCTAATGTTGACGCGGGATACAGACAAGTCTAATTTCAAGTATACTAAGGAGTAGAAAGAATAAGGCAAGGATAGTACCTTCCATTTCATCATCTATTGGATAAAAAAGGTTTGGGTATCTAGTTCTCATGTCAACTTCTGATTCCCAAGTCACTTCTTCAATTTTCTGGTTTCTCCACAACACTTTAACTGAGGCTATCTCTTTGTTCCTCAATCTTCTAATTTGGTGATCTAAAATCTCTACAGGCTCTTCTTCATAGGATAAGAAGTCTGTCACTTTGATTTCTTCGACAGGGAATACTAAAGAATGGTCTTCAATACACTTCTTCAACATAGATATATGAAATACCGGATGAATAGAACCTAAACTTACATGAAACTCTAACCATACGCAACTTCACCTATCCTTCTCACAATCTGGTATGGTCCTACATAGCGAGGACTCAACTTACCTTTCTTCCCGAACAGTATGACTCCCTAAATGGGAGAAACCCTGAGAAACACCTAATCTCCAACCTCAAACTCTAGATCTCTTCTCCTAACATCGACATAGGACTTCTGATTACTCTGAGCTGTCTTAAGTCATTCTCTAATGACTTTCACATCCTCTATTGCCTGATGAACAAGATCAGGCCCAAATATCTGCATCTCACCTACTTTATACCACCCTATTGGTGACATATATCTTCTCTCATACAATGCCTCAAATGGTGCCATCTTAATACTGGAATGGAAACTATTATTATATGCGAACTCTATCAATGGAAAGTGCTCTCCCCAACTACCTTTAAAATCAATCACGCAGGCCCTCAACATATCCTCAAGGGTCTGGATGGTGCACTCAACTTGCCCATCTATCGGAGGGTGGAAAATCATGCTCAAATTCACTTGGGTACCTAAACCCTTTTGAAAAGATCTCCAAAACTATGAAGAAAACTGTGTACCTATGTCAAATGTGATGGACACAGGTGCCCCATGCAAATGAACTACTTCTGCAGTGAACAACTTGGCATAATCCTCTCTCGAATAATTTGTCCTGACAGGTAGAAAGTGAACTAACTTGGTCAACCTATCTACAATCACCCAAATAGAATCATACTGGTTTCGGGACCTCGAAAGTACTGTAATGAAGTTCATATTAATCATCTCCCACTTCCATAAAGGCAAAGTTATCTCTTGAGAAGAACCATGTAGCCTCAAATATTTCACTTTAACTTGTTGACAATTCAAACACTTGGTAACATATTTAGACACATCACGCTTCATATTATTCCACCAATAAATGGTTTTCAAATCCTAAAACATCTTAGTAGAGTCAGGGTGAACAAATACATCAACGTGTGAGCATTGTCAAGGATTCTCTTCCTCAGACCATCTATATCTGGCACATACAACCTACCCTAGTATCTCAAAATACCATCACCACCAATTTCAAATGACATTACCTTTTGTTGACCCATATCTTTCTTGATTTGCATCAAGATAGGATCTTCAACCTGCCTCTTATTAACTTCTGCACAAAGGGAAGATTTTGCTATCTCATGAACAACCACTCCTCCATCCTCGGAATCCAAAAGTCGCACTCTTAGATTTGTATGTCGGTGAATATCCTTCACCATCTCCCTATTCTCTTCCTCAACATGAGAAAGACTGTCCATAGACAACCTGCTGAGGGCATCGGCTACCACATTTACCTTTCCCAAATGATAGTGCAGGCTCATGTCATAGTCTTTTAAAAGTTCATCCACCGCTTCTGCCTGAGATTCAATTCTTTTTGTGAGAAAACATACTGTAAACTCTTGTGGTTAGAAAATATATCAATGTGTACCCCATACTTATAGTGCCGCCAGATCTTAAGTACAAAAACCACAGCCGCTAACTCCAAGTCATGATTAGGGTAGTTCGGTTCATACACCTTCAACTGCCTAGATGCATAAGCCACTACCTTACTGTGCTGTACAAGAACACACCTAAGTCCCACTCGGGATGCGTCACAGTCTACAACAAACCTTCTATACCCTCTAGAAGAGTCAGAATAGGAGCAGTAGTCAACTTGTCTTTCAAATTCTCAAAGCTATTCTCACAAGATTCAGACCACAAAAACTTCACCCTTTTCTAAGTCAACTTAGTAAGTGGTGCATCTATGGAAGAAAAACTCTCGACGAATCTTCTGTAATAACCCGCCAAACCTAATAAGCTTTAAATATCAGTTGGAGTCATGGGTCTGATCCATTTTCTCACTACCTCAATCTTTTAGGGATCAACCTTAATCCCCTCACTAGACACAAAATGCCCCAAGAACGCAATAGCATTCAACCAGAATTCACACTTGGAAAATTTTGCATACAATTTATGATCCTTAAGGGTATAAAGGATGATTCGGAGGTGATTAGCATGGTCCTCCTCGCTCTTAGAATATACCAAAATGTCATCAATGAATATAATGACAAACAGATCCAGAAACTGATGGAAAATCCTATTTATTAGATCCATGAAAACTGAAGGGGCGTTATTCAACCCGAAGAACATGACTAAGAATTCATAATGGTCGTATCTAGTTTGGAAAGCTGTTCTAACAATATCTAACTCTCTAACTTTCAACTGGTGATATCCCGAACGAAGCTCTATCTTTGAAAAACATTTATCACCCTGAAGTTGATCAAAAAGATCATCAATCCTAGAAATAAGATATTTATTTTTAATCGTGACCTTATTCAACTGGCGGTAATCTATGCACATACGAAGGGAACCGTCTTTCTTTTGCGCAAAAAGTACAGGTGCACCCCAGGGAGATACACTGAGGTATATAAAACCTTTATCTAAAAGATCTGCTAGCTGCTCTTTCAACTCTTTTATCTCTGCAATAGCTATCCTATATGGTAGAATAAAAATAGTATGGGTTTCTGGCAATAAATCAATACCAAAATCTATCTCCCTATCAGGTGGTATTCCTGGGAGATCATCTAAAAAGACTTCCTGGAATTTATTCACGACAGAGGTAGAATGAAGAGGAAGGATTTCGGCACAAGAATCTTTAGCCTGCATAAGATGATACAAGCAACCTTTGGAAATAAGTTTATGGGCCCTAAGATAAGATATGAAGTGCCCTCCAGGTGCTTGAGAATGTCCCTTCCATTCTATCATAGACTCACTTAAAAAAAAAGGTGACTCTTCGGGTCCTACAATTCAAGGTGGCATAGCATGAATGGAGCCATTCCATCCCTAAGATGGCATCAAAAACAACCATATAAAGTTCCATGAGATCTGCCTTAGTATCCCGGCTAAAAATAGACACAACACAATTTCTATACACCCTCCTAGCCACAACAGAATCTCCCATCGGGATAGAAACCAAAAAAGATTTAGCAATCACATCAGGCTCAAACCCAAAACCAACAGCCACATATGGGGTCATATAAGACAAGGTAGACCCGGGATCAAGTAATACATACATATTACGAGAAAAGATTTGCAACGTACTGGTGACTACATCTGGTGAAGCCTCTTCTTCCTGGTGGTTGTTCAAAGCATACAACTGGCTCCGACCATTTCCAGTGGCTAAAGTGGCACCCTTCTGAGGTGGTGTTGCAGATGAATTCGCCTGCGACTTGGATCCTCCAATATTACTCTTTTCTGCCGGACAGTCTCTCTAGATATGGCCTAGATGGCCGTATGAATAAAACACCAAAGTGCCAAACTGACATCTCCTTGGATGATTCCTCGCGCATCTCCCACAGCACGGATAGGACCAAGAGGTCTGGGCTACACTTCCCTGCGACTACGTACCCTACATCTTCGGCCCCTGACTAGACTGAAAATTCTGGGTGCGTTGTTCAGCTATGGGTCTGGACACTAAAGCACTAGCTGCCAACTGTGGATTACTCAATTTTTTTCTTTTGCTATTTACCGCCTCAATTACCGCTCTGCTGTTGACTATGACTCTGGTCTATCGCTCTGGCTCTCTTTGACTGCCTGTCTTTATCCCTAGATTTTTCTATCTTCTTCTTCTTCTTCTTCTTCTTCTTAACTTGCTGTATATCGACTGACAGTCTAGCAAAGTCCATATCCCTATTCAGCATAGCTCCCTGATACTCAAGCACCAGATCATCTGAAAGGCCAGAAGCAAACTTCCTCATTCAGGCCCTCATACTACTCATCATATCAAGAGCATAACGGGCCAGCTGGTTAAACTTTAAAGTATACTCCTGAACACTCATCTTACCCTGCTTAAGGTTCATGAACTCATCTTTCTTAACTTTCCTCAGCTCCAGGGGAAAGAATCGGTCAGTAAATCTTTCACTAACTCGTCCCAAACTATGGGCTCAATACTGTCACCCTTTGCATCTTCCCACTCATTGTACCATTGGTTCGCTATATCTTTTAGCTGGTACGCTTCTAGCTCAACACCCTCCACCTGATCAACATGCATACTTTGAAAATCTACTTCATTTTGTCTACAAACTACTACAGGTCCTCTTATACCTTAGCGCCAGAGAACTTGGGCGAGTTCATTCTCATGAACTGGCCCACTCCACTAACTTCAGAAGTAATAGACGTAGACCCAGTATCCTCCAACCTCTGAGTTTGTACGGCTACCAGTTGTGCAAGCATGTGAATAGATTGTATGAATTCAGCATTAGAAACCTTTCCTTCACGAGGCTGAGTACGATTTATCCCCCGTCTAAGGAGCTTTGGGAGGACTGGTCGGTACAGGAGGTACTCCTAGAGTAGGAACATATTTTTGGGTATGAGCTCTATTATGGGTCCGCATCCCATGGGTAGGACAAACTTTATCATCCTGAGCATTAACATTGGTGCGATGGGGAGGCATCATAGGTTTTCTGAAAAGCAAAAGGTCATTGATTAGGGGATAGATTAGACTCTGAAGTACAAACTAAATCACAAAGAAGAAAAACATTCTTAAACGCCTAGTAACCTTCTACTTATTAGTGTGGCGCGGTACACACCCATAAACAAGACTCTACCTGATGCAATTTCATAGACTCCCTGGACCATGAATCGTGATCTAATACCAAGTTTTTCACGACCCTAACTAGGGCCTGGCTGTGACGGACATCCCAAAATATGAAGGCCCGGAACTCCCTTCTCTATCTAGTAATCATGCACAACATTCATATAATAAAGAAGATGCAAAAACATAATCTACTACGAAAACATAGTAAACTCTGAATTCAACATAAGTATGGAAACTGTAAATCAACTACATTTAAATAACATCTAAATCATTCTGCAAAATCTCTACTACATAAAAATCTGACAACTGTCTGAAACTGGGACAAGGCCCCCAGTAGACCAAAACTGAAATAAGTGACATAATTTGAAAATACAGGCCTTCTGGAATAGAGAAGGCCCACTACTACATAATCTGATCAACTGTCTGAATTATCTTCTGCTTATCTAGATCCCTAGACTGAGTCTCAGAACCTGAGAGGTAGGGGGTCAATACAGATGTAATGGTACGCAGAGCATATCCAAAATAATCATTTATAAATCAACATATATGAGAGAATTTTAAAAAGTTCATAAGTATATCATATAGTAAGAATTCACATGGGCATTTTAAAGACTAAAAATCATCTCAACTCTAAGAAATCGGTGTTACTTCTGTGCTAGGTGGTATACCCTATAATTCTGAAAAATTCCATGGGCTATATGGAAACTGCCATTCACTCGGTAGTGAAGCCCCGAACCCAAGTGTGCCGTAAGGGTCGAAGTCTCTGAATCTACTATGCCATAGGACCGTTACTAGTGTACAATAATAATCTACCCGTATTGGAAAATACAATTTTAGGCTAAGAGTTGCTTAAACTCACACCTTCTTTGAGTAACCACCTAACCTTCTTTAAGCCTCTTTTTAAAACTCTATCAAAACATGCAGTTTCTGAAAAACATGCTCTGAAAACATACTCTGAAAACATACTCTAAAAACATACTCTGAAAATATACTCTGTTATGGTATAAATACATATGGTATCGTCATACCATTGACTTGCAAGTCACATCTCTGAGCCATTATTAGTCTATCATAGATCTCTATTTTCAAGACACAAGTTTTGTGACCACCATTTTGATAATTCAATTCAAAGAAATTCATTCTCAAACCTCATGTAAACACATGCAAGGAACTCATCTTTGTCAAGTATTTCAATAGTACAAGGTGGTCATGTCAAAGTTCTCAATTCACATGCAATTTTTTCTCTTAAACACAAAAACATATTTATATCAAGAAATACCCTCTCAATAATTTCAAATCATACTCAAATGCTATAATATAGCGAAAACATCTTTCAAATCACAAAACCATAATCTTTAATTCAATACACGAGAGGGAGTTCATAATTTATGTTCTCAATGATCTTAAATCTCAAATTCCATACATATACGTAGACATGTAAATCAATTTAGGGGATAGGACCACAAGGTCAAAATAATAGTAACATTAAAACATTTGGAGTACGTAATTTAGAACATAGATTACAAAACCCCTTTGAAATTCATGCATAAAAATCTAAAAATCATGTTCTAATGGTTTTATACCCATATAGTTTTTAGGATAAACCCCACGTACCTCTATCTAGAAATTTAAAAGATGCTTCTTGATGCCCATAGCTTGGGGATTCCAAATCTTTAATTTATTTTGAAAACCCACTGTTGAATCTTGAGTTTCTTGGCGGAGAAGTTTATGAACTAGGGTTTTTGTTTTGAGGAAAATCTTGAGAATGTCATATATTCTGCTTGTAGAGGTCTTAATCTGCTGTTTGGACGTTTTAAGAGACTTGAAAAAATTCCAAATTACCCTTGTTAACTTCTGAACAAAGCTGGAAAAATTAAACTGGGAACCCTATTTTATAGGCCACCGCGATGTGCCACTATTGCGGTGGCTCATTGGCAATTGACGAATGAAAAATTGGGATCCTCCGCGACGGGCCACTATCGCGATGTCCCACATGAATTTGACGAATGAGAAATTAGGATCCTCCGTGATGCACCACTATCGCAATGTCCCACTGGAATTTGACAATTGCTAACTAAACCCTCTCTGCAGCGCACTAAACACTAGGATGATGATGTTTTTTGACTAGCACATAAAATAGCCGTAACTTCTTCACCGAGTGTCCATTTTGGAGGAATCTTATATCGACAGAAAGCTTATTCAGTCATTTACATAATGAAGAGTTGAAATATAAGGGATTCCACCAGGAAAAAAAGTATAAACCATTCTAGAAGCCAAGGCTTGATATATTAGGGACAAAAATTTAGCTAAGAAAAACTTTGGGGCATCACATGAGTATTGTAATATTTTGAACGTTAGAGTAAAGTGGATGCAGTTCAGTTTAGAGTTTATTAAAAGCGTCCCACAGGCTTAGAGTGATGTCTTATAAGTAAGAGGGAGATGATAGAATAAGTAACCAAGTCAGGGTCTCAAATTCTAGTAGTGATGCCAGTATGTTGTAGAACATCAGTAGGGTAGGATGATGCCCGACACATTCTTATCTCAGTGCAAATTTTTTTACTTTAGCCTCTACGATATATATACTCATGCCTTACATGTCAGCCCCATGATCATAGGTCATATTCGTGCACTTTCAATGGAGTCGTGTACGCTTCTAGTTCTTGGTATAAGGAGTTCCAGTTTGGTCAACTGTACAAATCATATTTCATGAAATTTATGAACTTTAAACTCAGGTCATGCAGCTCATGACTCATGTACTTATGATTTTTCAGTATGTTCAGTTTCAGTACTCATGTTACTCTTAATGATCATCGAAATTCAGATTATCTTATGTATACCCTCAGTTTTTATCTATGTAAGGAATCCAGGACATGGATACTCTATGTTTATGGATCATTTTTAGATTCTAGATATTCAGTTATGATTCAGTTCATAAGTGCCTCGTGTACTATCTCAGTCTTTCCTTAGTATTTCCACCAAGTCAGTATCATTTGGGGGACTAACTATCCCAAGGGGGAGACGTTGTAACACCCCAAGTTTTTATGTCTTAAACCTCTCAACTTTTCTTCATGAAACTAGATTCTGCCTGAGGTAATGGTTACTCCTAAGTTGACTATCTCATTTCTATCTCAGCCTTATAACTATTCGCATGTCATTGCATATATTTTAGGAGTCAGTTCAGTTTATAATATTCAGTTCACATATCATGTTTCAGACTCATTCATGTAATCATGTTTCTAGTTATGCATGTTCGGTATGTAATCTTAGTTCTTCTGTATTTTTAGCTTAATCAGTCTCATTTCAGGACGAATGCTCCCAAGTAAGAGATATTACAATGCCTCGTACTTTTCTTAGTTCAGTTCAGCTCATAGTGCATGCATAAGAGGCTTAGAACCTAAAAAATATTTCACTAGGTGTTGGGGACTTAGTCTTATTTTTGGCCTCTTAACTTCAAGGATTTTTAAACCGGCCTTCCCGACCCTGAGACATAAGTTTTGGAGTTAATTCATGTTTAGGGGTGTAAGGAGCATATGAAGTTTCAGATTTTTTAGGCTAGGATTGAGGTACGTTTGGATTTCATTTCAAGAACCTCACCACGATCTAATTGCGTCGCGGTGAGTATAGTAATGAGGAGTTCATCTCATTGTGGTGATGCTCAATTCGACATTTTAGTTACAAATTTAAACTCTAGAGGGGAAGTCTTGTCTTTTTCGATCATCCCAATCCATAAAAACATGGGATTAACCTTCAGTTAAAGCATTATATGCCCAAATTCCTAAATCTCTTTCTGAATTAAACCCTAACCCTTCCCCAAGCTCATCAAGTTCAGGCATCTTCCATTGAAGAAAACCAAGAAATTGTGCTACCCAATCCAAGAACGTTCAAGACAAGTTAATTTTTTTTCAAGATTAAAGTTTTAAGGTTTGTGTGATGTTCATCCATGGTCCCTTTTCACCCACGTAGTCCAAGAATCCATTTTTAAGTTTTAAATTGTGGTTTTTACATGTTATTATGAATTATATCCATAAAGCTCATATGAACTTTGATTTTGAATCATGTTTACCAAGTGATTTCATTACAACTATCACTTCACACGTTTGAATGATGATTATTTGCATGTTAAATCCCATACCCATGATTTTAATATTGCAATTATATTATTATCACATGTTTTAACTATTCCCATGCTTTAATTCATGACCATCGCATGTTTGATGAAATGCTTAAGAGATGAATTTTAAACAATGATCCCTATTATGATTTGTAATGTTGTATATGTCCTTATTGATACTTCTATTCAATGCTAGCGGTTATGAATACCCAAAACTTAGCTATTTACTTAGTCTCAATATCTTTCAGAATGGTTTTAGATAATTATGAGCATTATTCATTCAGTCAGTTATCATAATCACTTAAACTTAAATTAGTTCAGTAATCCGAATCTGTTTAGTTAGGAGTAGGATTTAGCATTGAGTGAACCCAGGGATAGAGGCTCACCTGCCAGTAGAGGGTGTGGCTCTTAGTAGTAGTCCCTGTATTTTAGAACTACGTAGCCAATATAGATTATAGTTATTAACCTGCCAGTTGAGGGTTGGCACATATCTCACCAGGGTACCTGCCAGTAGAGGGTGACTCTTTAGTCCTTTAGGACTTCACTTTAGTGGATCCACACAGCCATTGTTAGTACTCGTGTGATGGTACTAACATTCTTCAAATAGGGGTCATAGGTTAGACCCCAATTATATCAGTATTAAGTATAGAATTCAGTTTCAGGTTTGTTTGACCACAGCATATACTTATCAGTTATTCAGTTATCAGTATTTTAGTATTTCAGTTTACAGATTAATTTAGAATCATATTATATGCTTGGTCATGCATTTGCAGATTTCACAGTTTTCATGCATTTATATTCAGTTACCTCATGATATTCATTCATTCAGTTATTATTCATGCACATGAACCCATGCATATCAGCCTAACCTCATCTCTCATACCAGTACATTTAAAGTATTGATCACATACTTTTTTCTTGCGCCATGATGTTTAATATCATAGGTTTGGATACTCAGGCTCCTGACCGTATGTAGACAGTTCAGCCTATCAACAATAGTAGTCGTGGTGAGTCCTCATCTTTTAAGGACATGGTGGCTTATTTCATTTTACTTATGTATTTTAGTACTTTCTTTCAGTTTGTTAGTTGGAGTTAGTTGGGGCCTATCCCATCAACTCTTTTCAGTCAGTTCTAGAGGCTTTCAGACACTTCAGAGAGATAGTTGGTTTGTTAATCTTTTCAGTCAGATTTCAGTGTGTTCATTTATTTTTTGGACTTGAGAAATTCCGTTGTCTTAATCTCAGCACCTAAAACCTTTGGCATTATTCAGTTATTTCTGCACATGTTTATTTTATTACCATATTATTCAGTACTCACAGCAGGTACCAGTTCATGGGTTAGCTTGTGGTTTTTCGTGACCGTAAGCACCATTTTTGCGACTAGAGGGTAGCCTTGGGTCATGACACTCATTGACAACGTTATCTGCCTTGGTTGTTGGCTCAAGGTCTTGATAGTATGATTATGGTTTTCGAGCCTTTAGTTATCTACCTAAACTACCCTCACAACTACATCATTGAGCGGGGATGTAAGGATCTAATTCAAATGCATTTATATATCTTTTTGTATTTGAACCAAAATGAAGCGCTCTAAGTATATTCCTATCTTAGATGCTAATCAAATCTTTACTTAGTTAAAGATAAGAATTCATCCTTCACTTTCTTTGTTCTACCCTAATGTTTCTTCTTCCAACCTCACATATGAATTAAAAATGTATTTTAATGGCCACAAATTATTAAAATAGTAATTGCAAGAATGTACGAACAACTAAATAGATAAACATCATAAACAAACTCAAAATTAAGCTATACAACCATCACTACAAGAAATATAGTTTTTTGTGACAACTTTCAGTGACGATACAAATAGTTGCCACAAAAGCTAGCATTTTTGTGCTTACGCCACAGAAGATATAAGATTTATGGGCGATCGTTAAAGTCACCACTAATAGTGACATATTTAGTGGCGATTATGCATAGGTCGCTACAAAAGGTATAAGATTTAGGGGCGACCGTTAAAGTCGCCACTAATAGTGATATATGTAGTGACAAGTATGCGAAGGTCACAAAAGAAATAAAATTTAGCGGTCACTATACCAAAAATTTTAGTTCCCGCCTAACAAAATTTTTGGATCTATTTTTATAGTGGCAATAAATATAGAGTCGTCGCTAAATGTTACTATGTGGCGGCAATATAAACCCTAAAAGTAGTTAATTTTATTTTTTATATGGTAACCTTCTAGTACATATATATATATGTAAAAAGTTTAGAAAAAAAAATTAAAACAGTTCACCAAAACTCTAAATTCATCGTTGTTCATCAAAATTCATCGTTCTTCATCGAAATTCATCGCTGTCGTTTCCTTTTTGCTTTTTGGATAACCAAAATCTCGATTCTGAAAAAAATTGGTCAGATTTGTTGGTAAAAGCTGCTCAAATCTGTTGATTAAATATTGTTGGTCAAAGCTGTTCATCTCTTCAATTGATTTTTGCTTGAAATTCTTAGTTTTCTCAAATAAGGTTCTCAAAATTTGTGCTCCATAGTGTATGTGGTCAAAATCCTTTTGCGTATTATGTTTAACCCTTTAACAAATGAGCTTGAGCTTGGATTTTGTTATGATTTTGATGGTTGGGTGGTGATCATCGGGGTTCTTTTTGACATGGGTGTTGGTGATTTTCTTGATTTTTATTGTTGTTTGATGGGATTGGTCAACCAAACACATGCGTTAATGGAGTTAAAAGGGTTTTTTTCTCCCGTCTTTCCTTTTGTGTATTGTTGTTGCAAGTTTTGGGTTCGGTGTTGTTTCATCATATATTTTGGGTTCTGTCTTGTTTCATCAGTTATTGTTACTGCGGTTCTTACTAAATTATATACTGATTGTGCTCTACCAGATGAGATTGGTTTGGTTTTATGCTTGTGTAGTTGTTTTGTGGCCTTACTCTTTCCAGGACACCAACCATGTGTTTTGACTGATGTGCACTGATGGTATGTCATGAAACTATCTGTCCTTTGTATCTTTCTCAAAGTTTTTTCAGGATCTTGAGTTTGACTTGGCAACAAGTGTCTTTTGATTCCTAAATGCTTTGATATTTCCACAGTCGAGTTGGTTACCGGAAAACTCTAGGACGTTGAAGCCCCAATTTTGCTGCTCAAAGAAAGGTGAATACCCTGTCTCTTTTCATTATCTTTGATTTTGTGTTCGTATGGAATTCTATTGATGGTTTGAATATATGTTGTTATTGGAAAATTGTTTCGAATAATGGAAATTGTGTAAGTTTTCGCCATTGTTGTTTTGCCCTATGCTATGCTATCTCTACTCTATTCGTGTATTGAGCTGCACAACTATTTTACTGTTTTGAATGATATGTGGAGTCATTATATTTGTTGTTGAGATTTGATGTTGAAGTGAGGAATATGTATAGTGTACGTATTTGATTTTGGATGCTCGATATATAATTTTCTATACGTGGTGCTTGATGAAGAGTGATGAGAACTTGTGTTTTCGTTTGTACTTCTATCCATATATTGACTCCACCATCTTGCTTTACTGCTGGCAAGAGTGCTAGACATATTGAAAATGTGAATTGAAATTGTGTTGAAATTATAGAAAGAGTTAAATCCTCAATAGAGTGCCATCGGAAGGCAGCATTGTTACTGTTTTGAATGCTACAGGGAGGACAGATTGTTAAGATATTGTATGTTGGTGTTGCAATTTGGTGCTGATGTGAGATATATGGACAGTTTCGGTGTATGAATTGAAATGTTCAATCTATTGATAACAATTTTCTAATCCATTGATAATAATTTTCTATGTGTTGTACGTGATGAATAACAAATACTAATGTCAGATGTGATTAATGATAGCTGATGTTTTGGTTTATACTTCTTTCTATGTATTCGGATTTATGGGAAGTGTGAACACGAATTATACGAAAATAATAGGAAGTATAAAATTCCTTGTGTAAATGAGCTTAGTAGGGCGACTGGTGGAAGTAGTATTGTATCGATAATGTAGTGTTTGTTGGCATAATGGTGATTTGAGGCTTAAGTGCGAAGCTAATCTTGTTCTTGGGTGCTTTTGCTTCAATGTGCAGTAGTGGAAAACAATTCACAGTAGTGTAGGGTAGGATATATAAAAAACAGTCATTTTAGTTTGAGTGTCACATTTAGTTTGTTTATTTTCACTGATCTTTAATAAAAACAAACTTGGGGGTGATGTTATTTGGGGAACGTTGAGGTGCGGAGAAATGTCGTCGTTGGATTCATTTATTTGGAAACTTTCTTGGCAATTTAAATCACAGTCCTATCATCTTGCATTTCTTTTGTGGTTACACCTCTTTGCATATTAGGCTCATTTTAGTGAATCTAATTATGTTAAATAAAGTTCTCTTTATTTTGTTTCATTATTTCAATCTGTTCAAACTTCATAAGTATTCAATTTCTTGATGTGTTGCTCAACTCCTTTGGTTACGAATTCTACTTTGTTGTTCATTTACTCCATTTAAATTTGATTTTTAATTTTTATCTTTCCTTTGATGCATTTGACATGAATTCGAGTCCACTTGGACTCCATTTATCCTCGCATTCAACTTCGTCGTGTCCAAGCCTTAACCAAAGTCCCTAAAACGGATTGAGAGACAAAAAGCAAGGCTGTATATGCGTGTATACCGAAAATATACACCAGATATACAAATTCTGGAAAAGTATATTCATTATACCTTAATAATTTTTTTTAATACCGTGGTGTCCAGGCTAACTTGTGCGTACCTTGACTAATTCCACGGGACACCTACCACCTCCCCCACACAAAAATCACTAATAGGTGTTAGCCATTTTATAGTAGCAATATCTTTCTTGAATCTTGTTTAAGAAAAAAATGATATCGCTTTCAGACCTATACCATATTCTTACTGCTATAGTTCCATTGTACGTAGCAATGATCTTAGCTTATGGTTCAGTAAAATGGTGGAAAATCTTTACCCCTTATCAATGTTCAGGGATCGACAGATTGTTGCTCTTTTGCTGTTCCATTACTCTTTTTTCACTTCATTGCTTCCAACAATCCTTATGCAATGAACTATAGGTTTATTGCTGCTGTTACACTTCTTAAAATCATTGTTCTTTTTGTGTTAGCCATTTGGTCTAGAGTTAGCTCAAGGGGGTGTCTTGAATGGTCCATTACTTTGTTTTCACTTTCCACTTTACCAAACACTTTGGTTACGGGAATTCCTTTGTTAAAGGGAATGTATGGTGATGCATCAGGAAGTTTAATGGTCCAAATAGTTGTGTTTTAGGGTATCATCTGGTACACTTTGATGCTTTTCTTGTTTGAGTATAGAGATGCAAGAATGCTTAATGCTGGAATACTTTCTTTTAGAAGTTCGCTTGAATTGATCTGAAATATAGGTACTGATTTCATAAAAAATACAAAAGACCCAAAACAGTTTCAGTGTACACTGGAGAGGCTACTTTGAATCTAGTCTCGAGTAAAGGACCTAATGTTTCACTCCCGATTTGGTTAAGGAATTTGTTAGAAACTTATTTGATATAGTTCTGAAATAAACCTTGCTTTTGCGATTAACATAAGGATTTTTTCTACTATTAAGATTAGTATAAATATGGTCATACATTTTTCTCAATTATTTAAGTTCTGTGCGTGTTATGTTAAGTAACTATTGATATCTGTTTAGTTGAGACGTAGGGCATTCCTTGGCTAATAAGCTTCTTTTTTAATACTTAGTATGTATACATGTCTCTGCATATGCTCTTTATTCAATTTGTTCTCCAATCACCTGATTAGTTACTAATCTTTATCTTATCTTTATTTCACATGTGAACTGAGGAGTTGGAGTTCCATTGCGGAACTCCTTTTGTTTTTGTTATTTGTTGATATGGCAGTCTGTTTGATGAGTTTTATTTGGATGCATTAGCTTTGAGTTTCCATTGGAACTGGACAAGGCTACAACCTTCTAGAACCTGATTGTTTGTTATTTTTATTAACTTAAAGAAGCACAGAACATGGAGAAGTAGACTATTACCTTGACAATAACAAGCCAAGCGAGTATTTTGCGGTGAATCCCCCTATTAAGTAGTCACACATTATGGTTTTGAATGCTAATTCCCTAGCGTGCACTTTACTTCTCAGTTTTTCACTTCCGATAGACCTCCTTGCTTCTAGCCCCATGTGGCTTTACGCTTTCCTCTTTACAAACACTAGTTATTATTTTTTCCCTCCATTTTTTTATTGTTTCAGTGGAATTTTCATTTGTCATTGCAGAATGATCCTGAACGAGCACTGAGAATGACCACAAGACAAACATTGGTTGAGATATGTAGGTACTTGACTTCAGTATACTTCTTTTATCTTTGTCCGTAACCTCGTCTTCCTTCCAGCCCCCTATCTCTTTCAGATACTGCAATATGCTTTGATCTAGTTGGCAAAAGATATTCAATAGGAGCAGTGATGAGCTCTAATGAGTTGTTTGGTTTTATTTTGGTTTTCAGAAACCAATCCTTTTCTTTAGTGCGTTAATTGCTGATAGGATAATTGTTTTCTTTTCCAATTAAGTACGACAAGATATATGTATGGAGAGGATGTATTGGAAGGGGTGTGGGGGAAGAAAACTGGGAACTGAAGGGTTATGGGAGCCTCAACTCCTTAGAGATTATTTTGCTGAAAGTGTTTGAGGTCCCGTTAAGTGATGAACACTTCGCCAGTTACTCCTGGGAACAGATCCAGCAGAGACGAGAGCTCCTTGTCTTCCTTGCCTTTCATTTAAGAATGATGAATCTAAATGATCCGCTAGAGGTTCTGGAATTTGTATTTCATCTTGTTGTCCTTCTTGATTTATTCTTTTATTATAAGACAAAGTGATTGTTTCGTTAGAAACTAATTTTATCTATCTGGCTGCTTGGTAAGTTCTTAAGTTAGTAAAAAGAAACATCATTCCGTTTGATCAAAAAATGAACCTTGGAATAACCTTGTGTCTCCCTGAAATCAGCATCTTGCTGTTTGTTCAAATGCATTTTAAGAGTTAAAAGGTTTGTAGACCAGTGTTATTCAACAAACACATAAGTTTTTCATGATGTCAAATGATGCCAATGATACTAAGAAATATGGGCTTCCAGTTTGCTGGTAGAGCTGTTTATTCTGCAGTACAATGTGGGTTGTGTGTTTATGTGTCTCTCTCTCTATATATGTGTGTGTGCATTTCCTCTCATTTTTTCTAGAATCATAAAGTGATTCGGTGCTTTTTTAATGGCAGAGACGTTCTTAAATAATGGGTTGACCATGGAGAAGCATGAGGGCGTAGAATGCATTTTTGATTTTTGATCATATGTATGAATATGATAAAACTGAAGCACTATGTCGTTCTTAACATATATGCTGTTGACTTCTTATTAAGGAATGTACTTATAATATTTGATGGGAGGATGATTTTGTAAAACACTATTGGATGCTTTTATTAGCTAATATTATTTGTAGTTCTTAAAATTTGTTTTCAATTTTGTAAAATACTATTGATATTGATTTTATGGAGAGAGAGGTCGTTACTAATGCAGAAGTTTTAGTGCCAACAAATAAGTGGTCACAATTGATGCGCAGAAGTTTTAGTGGCGACAAACAAGTGGTCGCAATAGATGCGCAGAAGTTTTAGTGGCAACAAACAAGTGGTCACAGATGGCGATTTTGCGGCGATAAAGTTGCTGCTAATTCTGGTAATAGTCGCCACTAAAAACTTAGATTTCTTGTAGTGCATGTTTGTAACCGCAACACTAGAAAAGGGATTCTTAGCCACTCAGCCTAATTTCAAAATACTAGAATTTGATGTTTTCATCAAAATAAAAGAACTCAGAAATTAAATAGAGAAGAAACCTAATAGTCAACATTGTTCTCTGTTGTGTCTCCAAAAATAATCAACAACCTCCTCCAGAAATATGGAGAAGGATTTATATATAGTAATGAAAAAATAACCTCCATCTTATTAGGTCGAATTGCAAAATAGCTGAAAAATTAGGATTGGAACTGGCCTGCTGCGGTGCCCTAGAAAAACACTAACTTAGGTTGTTTGGAGTTTGGTTCCTGGAGCGGTCCTCAACCAATGAACCAACTTAGGTCATCTGGAGTTTGGATCCTTGGGCGGTGCCCCAGCCAATGCACCAACTTAGGTCGTCTGGAGTGTGAGCCCTGGAGTAGTGCTCCACTCAATGCACCATCTTGATTTTTCTCGAAAACTCATTCACTATTTTTCCAAAAGCTCCAAATCTTCCTTTCTGATTCCATGGGTTTATTTACACTATGATTTCCTATAAAACACCTAATCACATTGGTTAGTTTGCTATTCGGAACATTCATTTAAAATAAGCAACTACATGTCATCACCATTCTTAAAATTTGGACAAATGTGGGTAAAACACGACAAACGGGCGTATAAATATGCCCTAGATCACCATCCTATACTTAAAAGCCTTGTTCATACTCAAACAACTCTTTTATATCCCATGCTATATGAAAGCATTAACGTCACCAATCAATCCAAAATCACTCAAGGTAAGGCTACAAAGATTAACATAGATGTCAAGTTCTTATCAAGCATAATATATTTCACAAATTCAAACTCATAAACAACAATTTCAAGACCTCCCAGCCCCAAGAATTGACTACAGTATTTGCAAACTCGTGAAAGTCACCCAACCATGAAATTAAATAAGTCACCTTTTTTTCATCAATTATATACCTTCACAACAAGAGAGTTACCAATATTTACTTAGGGGTATACAATTTATTACATGAATGGGTATAAGAATAATAATATTCTTACTCTCACGATGAAGTTCACATGCCACATAGGATGAACCATAAGCTTGTCCGTAGTGTACTACTCTACTAACATAACAATATTTAAGTTTAATATCAAGTAGGACTTTTTGGATTACAATGTAGACTAAGGTACGAGTAGGAACTATTCTAACCAATAATAGTGACTATCTTTCCTAACTGCTTTAATACATCACAAATTTCTATTTAACTAACTTTCTTTGATCAACTAACTTCTTCCTGTACGCTTTCCATCCAGACTTTCTTTGTTTGTTCATTTCTTTTTGTAAGTTTATGTGTCACTAGTAAGGAGTGCTCAATTATCAAATACTTATTCACTTTTTTTTTTGTTTGTTTCTAATCTCTACCAATAACACGTGAACTTCTAATCACTTGCACCCTTAATCTTTTCTATAGGCTTCCCACTCAACTATATCCTTTTTTCAATTCTCCTCCATGTAATTCTTACTTTTCAATTAAAGTGCTTAGGAATTTGTATCAAGTTAACGATCAATTGAAAAAAAGTAAATACGCTTCATATAGACTACCAAAGAATAGGCTAAAGGATCAAGAGGGAAAACTAGGATTATCCATTACGGGTAGGAAAAGCAAAGGATAAAAACATGTCTAATAAAAAAAATACCTATATCATCTCCTAAACACAATGTTCTTCCTTTCACATTGCATACAATGGAAAAGTTCTTGACATCAATATGAAGACATGGAACATCACAAACACCAAACACTTATGACATATGTTCAATTAAAGAAGGATCCATATAGACTCTTAATCAAGCAACAACAAGAGTTCTTGTTTAAGCTAAAATCTCATAAGATTTAAGTTAATTGTCGTAGATGTCTCAAAATAAGTCATTTAGTTTTCACAACATGCTTTTGAAGTTAATGATCCTAGATGCCTCTAGGCCTAGCTAGCAACATAAGACTCTCTTAAAATTTTCATCCAATGGGACAAGGGACCCCACACTCAAGCTTTACCATGATCTTTAGCTTAACTTCAGGTACTCGTACTTCCCTAAGTTATAGAACTAATAAAATAAAAATAAAAAGAAGGTGATACAATAAAAATAAAAAATAAAATACCTTAAACATAACTTTGGATTGCCTCTTAAGTAGTGCCTATTTAACATTACGACATGACACATGTCACAACAATTCAGGTTTCTCTCGGCTTTTTTTTCCCTCTCGATCTTTATTTTTTTCTCATCTCTAGAGGAACAACCATTAATATTTTACCATTTTTTTTCTTTCAAATTCCTTTCAGGAAAATTCAGGCTTCTCTATTTCAAGCTTAGTTTTACTTTGCAGCTTGTGAACTTTATCGATTTTCACCTTAGGTCATTCAATAGTAAGTTCTATAGGTTGTACAGTTTTAAGCTTTCAGTGCTCCAACCCACACTTATCTTCTTGTACTATTCTGACTATACATAAATTTGGGAGTGTGGTGGTGTGTTGAGGGCTTTGTATACTCAAAAATTGACTTTCTGATCATTCATTTGTATTTTTAAGGTTCCTTTCCTCACATTAATCAAAGCTTTCTAGTCGCTAATAATGGACGTCTTAATATTATTGGCACCCTGTCATAAGTTTCATAGTCAACAATAATAAAATCAGTAGGGATTACAGACTTATCAACTTTAATGAACATGTTCTCAATGATCCCCTTAGGATCTACTCTCAACGTATTCGCAAGTTGTAGAACTACTTTGGAAGTTTTTTTATTCCCCAAGACAAGAGCACTGAACACAGTGAGGGGCATCAAATTCATAATTCCCCCCCAAGTCACACAAAGTCTGCATCAACTCATTTTTACTAATTTGTATGGAGAGGGTGAAACTTTCTAGATCTCTTAGGAAGTTTTCTTATTACCCTCAGACTCCACTCTTTCACGAGTTTCTCAATATGAAAATCTACAATCCACATCTTATATTTTATCACATCTTTGAAATACATAGCATATATAGGCATTCCTTGCAAGAAATCATGGTGTAGTTTTTTGAAAGTGTCAAAGAATTTCTTGAACATACATCCTCTTTGCTTTTCTGGAACCTTTGCGATAAAGGTGGTCATATTTTTTTCTTTTCTGCTAGCTTGACCATATTCTACGCAACTGGTTTCTCTGGAACCCGCAATGCAATCGAGCTTAGTCTACTCAACTTTGCTTCTAGCTCATGATTTTTCTTCTTTACAGGTACTTTATCTAATTGTTTACCACTTCTCAAGGTAATTGCAATAAATTGTCTTGGATTTGGATCTGTGTTACTTGGAAAACCCCCTTGAGTTCTTGTATTTTGAGCCTCAGTTAACAAGCCTATTTGATTTTCCAAATTCTTTTGAGAAGTTTGTCGATTATTTATCTCTACAGCTATCTACCTTTGGTTAGCCATAATCTTTTTCGACAGCTTTTCTATGTTATTGGCTTGAGATTAGCCAAATTTCCTTACTTCTACTACCAAAACTATTGGGTTTTGGCCCTATTTTCCACCCCATTAGTAATTGGGGCGACTCTACCAGTTATTTATAGGTATTACCAAAGTTCTGATTTCCTTTCTATGTATTACCCATAAAATTAACTGACTCAAGAGTTGCTCTACATAATGAACAGAGTGACTTATTACATTCATAAATTTTACACCAATAATGTACTTGTTGAACTACATTTACTAGGGCATGAGCCTGATCTACACTCAACTTGTTTAATTGAGTCATCATTTGATTTTGAAAAGAAGCCAATTATGTTGTAAATATTGTGGTACTATCTACCTCTAGCATACCTACAAGCTTCTTTACCTAACCCCTAGTTGCATCACCATGCGAATTGGAATTACTTTGTACAATATATTTAAGGAGAGTACATAACTCATTATATGTTTTCTTTAAAGCTTGACGACCAATATCTGATTCTAGAAAAATCTTTGTGTTATGGTTAAGACTTTTAATAAAAATGTAGGCTAGTATCTCGTTTGTCTATTGGTGGTGCAGGCAATTTATTTGAAGATATTTGAATCTCTCCCATGCAAGATACAAATTTTCAACTGGCTTTTGTTTAAAACTCAAAATTTTACTACGTAATCATGCGATTTTGCCAGACAGGAAGAATCAAATCAGGAAATTCTTAGCAAGGTCATCCCAAGTAGTGATTGAATTTGAAGGTTTTGCCTTCAATCATTTCTTAGCTTCTCCTAATAGTGAGAATGGGAAAAGCGTAAGCTTCATATAATCTGTGGAGACTCTAGTAAAAATAAATGTGTCACTGATCTCCATAAAATTCTACAAATATTATTATGGATCCTCATGTGATAGTCCTTTAAATTACCCGTTGGTATGTAGTAATTGCACTATATTTTGCTTCACCTTAAATCTACCTCCTAATTTTGTTCTGCAGATACTGGAGATGGTATTTATAGCAAGTAAAATTGCCATATTCCAAACTAATTTTGCTTCCATTACTTTAGGAACAACCTCATCTTGTTGATCCTTCTGAACTTGTTGTATGTCTTGCTTCTTTCCTCAATTGATGCATTTATTTCTTAAGTTCAGGGTGTGGTCCAGTCAAATCCCTTTCCTTGCTAGCTTACTATAAATCAATCCTGTACCTACTAAATCAGTGACTAAGATCAAGTTGTTAGCACATACATATTAAAATAATAAAACTAAAAATAAGAAATTAGTTAAATTTTCAATTTCTCACCAACAATGACAAAAAATTATTGAGACTAAAATCACACACAACCATAAATGATCGTACAAGTACTAAAGTGATTCTTGCAAGCCAGATGTCAATACCAGGGGTACTTGTGACTTAGCAAATGATCCAATTCAAGTAATATTGTAAAATTAAACAAGTTTAATTGTAACCTAAGAATTTGTTGGTTTTTGTAATTCTAAAAGCATTAATAAAAGCTAGTACAAAATTGAAAATTTTGTAAAATATTGAGGATGATTGCAGGATCAAGACATAATCCACAATCATGTATAGCACTAATTTCTTGAAGGCAAAGTTATCTACCTTTTTTGCTAGTTCATTGGATTGATTCTATGATTATGGTCTCCCTAGCCTTTAATCATCTACCTAAACTAGTCTCATATCTACATTGTTGAGCAGGAATGAGAGGATAAAATTTGATACATTTATATATCTTTTTATATTTGAACAAAATGAGGCATTCTAAGCATATTCCTATCTTAGACTCTAATCATATCTTTACTTTGTTAAAGATAAGAACTCATCCCTCACATTCTTTTTTCTATCCTAGTGTTTCTCCTTCTAGACTTACACAAGAAACAAAGATATATTTTAATGATCATGAATCATTAAAATAGTAATCGAAGGAATTTAACAACAATCAAATATGATAAACAACACAAACCAACTCAAAATTAAGCTATACAATCATATTTGTAATGCCAAGCCTAGAACAAGGATTTTTAGCCACTCATGCTAATAACAAAAATACAAGAATTTTATATGTTCATCAAAAGAAGAGACTAAGAAATTAAAGATAAAAGAAACCTAATGGTGAACTTTGTTCTCTACTCTATTGCTCCAAAATTAATCAACAACCCCATAAAAAGATATGGAGAAAGAGTTTATATAGTAATGGAAAAATAGCCCTCATCCTATTAGGTTTTGGATTGCAAAATAGTTGAAAAAGTCTCTTTCATTCACTTATTTCTTTTGCAATCAATGCCTCATTCTGTTTTTTTTTTTATCATTTCTTTCTTTTTCACCCTTTTTCATTGCTTAGCTCATAGGCATCCACTTACACTGCCATGACCTAAATTCAACTCTATCAAACTTACCACCCCCAACTTAGGCATTTAGCCTCAATTTTTATTTTTTATGTTCAAGAAGGGTAGGGTTCAAAAGAGGAAATTTTTTTGAATGGATCAGGGTTTCTAACACGGTTGCCAAAGAAAGGCTTGAAACCTTAAATTGGGTAACTAAGGGTACTATCCTAAGAATGGGCAGGCTATTTAGGCTAAAGAGGACTCCTAAGTTTACAAAGATGGCCTAGGATCATTTCACCATCCAAGCATAATCAAAATTAGCCTTGAGCAACTAATGGGGACAAGTTTTAGATAGAAAAAGTAGGCATGAGATTTAGACCAAATTTCTCACCACATATGGCATCCAAACTCCTCAAAGGGGCTCAATTACCCTTTCCACTAGAGACAAAATGGAGTATATACCAATTTTTACAAGCCAAAATTTTTGAGTCACAAAAAGAGAAAAAGTATTGTTATAAGGTCGGTCCACCGTTCCCTTGATTTTCGAAAATTTTTTGGACGGAGGGGGGTGTTTGCTTCACATTTGCACCACACACAATTTTCTATTTATGGCATCAAACCAAACCGATGTCTCACATTTTGGCTTTCATACGGGCAAACCATATGGATACTCAGAATTCACCATAGGTATAAGTACGATCCCAAATCCAAAATTCTGTAGGTGCTTAGACTTCCCCTTCATTTATATCTCCAAAATTCTACGGGTACTCAGACTTCCCCTGCATCCATGGCTCAAAACCCAATCACGATGATTTTTCCAAAAGAATGTCATCACTCAATCCAACAAAGGAAAAGGCTCATCTGATATCACCATAAGTAAAAATCTTAAAACAAACATGACTAATCCATGAAAATGTGGGAACCATCAGAGTGCCCAAATATTATAACCCAAAATAAAAATAAAAGTCATCCAAAATAATCAAAAATAACCAGAAATATCTAAATAATACAAGCCCAAATGAGAATAAGGCCCAAACAAGAAATAATTCAAAGACATGCACCTCCAACTAATAAATATGCAGTGTCCTAACTGCATAAACAATAAAGCACAAGAAGAGATAAGGGTGCTCCCTCAAACCGTATCAAGAGCTTCTCTCTGATAATGCTCAACTTACACGTCAATTTGAGTGTAAGGCGATCGTTGTCAATATATTTACCCAACTATAAGTCGGGGTCAAATCCACGAGGAACAATGTGAGCAGCGATTGAGTAAGTCCGAAATAAATGTTACTTGCTAAGTTTAAACCTATGATACAAAATGATTTGGTGGTTTGCAATGTTTGCTAATGTGAGAGTAATTCTTAGGCTTCTAAGGGACTAATTCGAGACTAAGAATAATAGAGTATAATCAATTAAAATAGATCTTAGGATTATGCTTTCCTAGGGGCAAGATATGCATGGAAACATGGTAATTCAATGCAAATTCTAATTGATAATGATCTGGTAGGCCAGGTTTAAGGTCTTTGAGGCTAGTTTTTCAACAAAACCTCAAAGATGTCACTCATTAATCCTTTCGATAACCTAACAAGTGTGTCAATTAAAGACACCCAATACCTCAATTGGGTATCCCTAGTTCTAGGATGATACCCGTGGTATATTTAAATTCACAATCGGCCTTATTTCTAAGATAGTGAAAATTTAGCAAACTACACACATAATTGTCTATCATTGCTTTGGTCTCCAAATCCCTCTTTTAAGGATAATGTGACTTCCTAAAGTTCACCCAAAACCCTTCTTTAGAAAATGGCCTTGAGCTTTCTAGAGTTTGGAACTTTCATCCATCAAACTTTAACGCCCTGAATCTGGTACCCAGAATACTATACGGTGCTCATGACCCCGAAGGACCACAAGCTAACCTTTGACTGATATTTGTACCTGTATACTTAATGATATACTGTATAATGCTGAAACATGAACTAAAAGGCCATAACGTTCAAACTGAAACATAATATCCGATAAAATATAACATCTGGGATGGGGTATAAATGCCCAAAACAAAATTGTCTAAATATATTGTAGTCTGAAAATCCTCTAAAACATAACTGTCTGAATAAGGAAATGATGGGACATGTCCCCAACTAACTCCAACTAATAAACTAATTAATGAGATAGTAAAGAAATGATCATGTCCTCAAAAGATGAGAACTTACTGCTAACTCTGACTGTGGAGATTGGAATGCTACTGATGCTCTGGAGCTCGTGCTTCTAAACATATAGTATAAGACACCATAGTGCAAATACGTCAGTACTTTGAATGTACTAGTATGCATGTGAGGTAGGCTGAATTCAAAGGATTCACATGCATGATCTATACTAACTGACTGAATAATATGAACGTGAGAACACATGCATGAATACATAATAACTGTAGCAAGAGTCATGATAACATTATTACTAAGTCTGAGTACTGATAACATGAGATACTAATGACTGTATAACTAAAATAACTGATACTGAGCGACTTTATCTGACAGTCTAGTTTCTGATGGAACTAGCTAAGTTCCACACTATTTTGAGTTGACTGTAGATGACAGCCCTAAATTCTATAGAACTATCTGAGTTCAACTAATGAGATTGAATGACTGTATCTGGTAGTCCTGATTCTGTAACCAAAACTGTAGAAAGTAGTCATCTAACTGACATGGCCCTAATACGCCATTATGGCTGAGTTGGGGTCCAATCTGTAACCCCAATTAGAAGGGTGTCAATACGATGCCACTAGTAAGGAAAATCTGTGAGTAACCCTCATATAACAGGTAACTCTAGTGAGAACGGTGGGAACCCTTATATAACAGGTTAAGCCACCTCACCTACCCTCATATAACAGGCTATGATGTCTCAACCTACGCTGTCTACTTAGTTCTGGAATGCAAGGATTGCTTCTAAGAATCACACCCTTATATAATAGGTGAGTTCCCATCCTAGGGTTCACTTGGAGCTAATTCATACTCCCATCTGAATAGACACTGAACATGATTAACTGAACTGGACTAGACTAATTCATGGAGTTTCGTTAGCTGACAAAATACTATTGAGATTACTGAATTACTGAGCTTTCCTGAGTCACATGACTGACTAGGTTCTATGGACCATGGCTTAACTGAGGATATCATGAAAACATGACACTAAATCTAGGCACACAACTATATTTTTTGGGTACAAGTACCCCCAGGACTCAATAGAAAGAAACTGGCAAGGCATGACATTATTGAATACATGACCAATATCAACAATCCATAATACAATAGTTGGAGATATTTCATGGGCATTTGATTATCTTAGCTTGGTACGCGAATAAGATAGCATGTATACATAGCATAATTTTATAAGGCTAACTCATGAGCAATCCCACAAGCAATTTCAATACATAAGAATAATAGGGAAGTCATTTTGAACATAAGGTTAAAGCATACATTGTCATTTGGGTCACAATTTAGCTATAGTGCATAATTTCTATCCTTTTAGGCATTTTAAAAAACATCCTACATGCACAACTTAAGGCATAGGTGAAATCATCAAATTTCACAAATCATAAACCACAAAATTTATGGATTTCAATTTATGTGCGAACGTAGTTTTCATAATTTCACATAAGGTTCCCAACATAGGAATCAAACAACAACCATCACATAACTTGAGCAACCCACAACATAATAATCATGATTCATAATTTAAAATAAGGTTCTTGAGCTTTATGGATGAAAAGAATCCATTAGTCAACACAATGCATACCTTAGTTCTTGATTTAGCGAAGATTGATGGAGATATTTTCTTGAAATTGAATCCCCAATTGAAACTCTAGTTTGTTCTTGAGAGAAAATTGAGAGAAACTAGTATATTTTGGGTGAAGAATGGCTAAATCATGTGTTATTGGGTTTAAATAGGGGTGGGAAATTAACCTTTTTAACCCTAAAATCGTCTTTTAAAATTAGTGAAAATTTCCCGACTTGGACCCCTGGTGTGACGGGGCGCTATCACGCCTTGTCACTTGAATTTGACAATTGGGAAATACGGGAATGGCACGATGCGGAACCATCGCATTGCCACTTCATTTGTACCCTGGAAGTTTTGCGCGATGTGGGAAAAATCACGCTGAGACACTGAAAAAAAAAGACAATTTCCATTTTAGCTTGTGGCGCAGCGCACCACTGACCAATATGACGCTATTTTATGATATGAACTTGAAATAGTCATAACTTTTTACCCAGTTTCCGGATTTGGGTGAATCTTATATCGATGGAAAGCTTATTGAATTTCCCACATGACAAAAAGTGAAAATCTTAAAAATTCCTTATAGAATAAACATCATTCCATTTAGAATTTAATACTTAACATTCTTGGGACGAAATTAGTTAAGAAACTTTGGGGTATTACAATATCTCCCCCTTGGGAACATTCATCCTCGAATGCGACTGGATGAGATGGGAGAAACGGCGAGCTGAAGTACATGCTGATCATGAACAAATAAAACATGATTGTCATTTCTGGGATTTATACTGAGCATGCATATCTGATGCATGATTTCATGACTTAATTGACTCATGAACACATGCATGAGATTTCTGATAACTTAATTTCTCACTAGGTGAATGCACGTCTGATGCATGAAGACATGACTAATCTGATGCATGAACATATGACTTATCTGATGCATGAACATATGACTGAATATGTAGTGGTACTTAGTACCAAGTTTAAAATGGAATCCTGAACAAGAGACTAATACTAAGACGAAACAAAAATCTGGACATGAACATTGAAAGCTTAAGGAGAACTATTACTTTGAGCTAGATCTAAGTTGTCAGAGAAGAAGTACGGATACTTGGTTCGCATATCTGCTTCTTCTTCCCAAGTAGCTCCCTGAACGGACTGATTTTGCCAAAGAACTTTGAATTGAGGAATTTCTTTATTCCTCTGTCTAC
This sequence comes from Capsicum annuum, assembly GCF_002878395.1. NCBI lineage: Eukaryota > Viridiplantae > Streptophyta > Magnoliopsida > Solanales > Solanaceae > Capsicum > Capsicum annuum. The sequence goes on from NC_061121.1 coordinate 97,252,052, forward strand.
GAGTCTAATAGTCTAGAATTTTAATTGAAATCTCTTCATAAGAGAGGTTATTCTAAACATCTATGCTCTGAATAGGGACTAAAACTGCTGGGTCACCTATGCACTTCTTGAGCAAAGAGACATGGAAGACTGGATGAAATGTGGCTAAATCTAAAGGAAATTCAAGCTCATAAGCTACTTTGCCAAAGTGACTGAGAATTTTGAAGGGACCGATATATCGGGGACTAAGCTTTCCCTTCTTACCGAACCTCTTCACTCCCCTCATGGAAGAGATCTTTAGGTAGATATAGTCACCAATCTCGAACTCGAGATCCTTTCTGCGCACATCTGCATAAGACTTCTGTCTACTCTGAGCAGTCCAGAGTCTTTCTCTAATCAACTGGACTTTCTCTGAGGCATCGAATTCTAAGTCAGGCACTATAACTGAGGCCTCACTAACTTCAAACCAACCGACTGGAGATATGTATCTCCTGCCATAGAGAGCTTTAAATGGAGCCATCTTAATACTAGAATGATAGCTATTGTTGTACGCAAACTCAATCAAAGACAAGTGGTCATCCCAACTACCTTTGAAATCAATTGCATACACCCTTAGCATATCTTCTAGGGTCTGAATGGTCTTTTCTATTTGACCATCTATATGAGGATGAAAGACTGTACTGAGATGCACTTGGGTACCAAGACCCTTTTGGAATGCTTTCCAAAAGTGAGAGGTGAACTTGGTACCTGTGTCTGAGATAATGGATAACGGAACACCATTCAATCTGACCAACTCTCTGATGTAGAACTTGGTGTAATCCTTGGATGAATATGAGGTATGGACTGGAAGGAAATAAGCTGATTTGGTCATTCTGTCTATAATGACCCAAACTGAATCATGGTGATGATGAGTATGAGGCAAACCCATCACGAAGTCCATGTTCACTTCTTCCCACTTCTAAGTAGGAATATGGAACTCTTGTATGGACTCACTAGACTTCTGATGCTCTATCTTAACTTGCTGACATGTAGAGCACTTAGCCACAAACTCTGTAACATCTCTTGTTATCCCACTCCATCAATAGATCTCCCATAAGTCACGGTACATCTTTGTAGCCCCTGGATGAATAGAGTAGCACGCACCATGTGCTTCTGCAAGAATTCACTGGCTTAATTCATCTACACCTGGAACAAAAAGATAACCTTGATAACGCAAAACACCATCTCCACCTTGGGAGAAAACCTCTACTTTCTGTTCCTTGACTGAATCTTTCAACTTGACTAGACTGGGATCTCTATCTTGCTTTTCTTTCACCTACAAAACTAGAGATGATTCTAAACAACTCTAAACCCGTGTATCACCATCTTTTATATCGACTAAGTGAATGCCTAGTCTGGTAAGCTGATGAATTTCCTAAGCTAACTTCTTCTTACTATCTCCAACATGAGCAACACTATCCATAGACAGTCTACTGAGAGCGTCGGCCACTATGTTGGCCTTGCCCTGATGATAAAGGACACTCATGTCATAATCTTTCAAGAGCTCTAACCACCTTCACTGATGAAGATTGAGATCTTTCTAAGAAAAGACATACTGGAGACTCTTTTGATCTGTGAACACATCTACATAAACACCTTATAAATAATGCCTCCAAATATTTAAGGCAAATACTATGGCTGCTAACTTAAGATCATGAGAAGGATAATTCTTCTCATGGGGTTTTAGCTGTCTGGAGGATTAGGCTATGACCTTACCATGCTGTATGAGGACACAACCCAAACCTACTCTAAATGCATCATAATACACTACAAACCCATCTGGACCATCTGGAAGAGCTAAAACTGGGGCTGAGGTGAGTCGAGTCTTCAACTCCTGAAAACTCTTCTTGCAAGGATCTGACCACTGAAACGTGACTTTTTTCTGAGTCAATCTGGACATAGGGGATGCAATAGAATAAAATCCTTCAACAAACTATCTGTAATAGCCAGCCAAACCCAAGAAACTCCTGATATCTAATGGAGAGATAGGTCGAGGCTAGTTTCTTATGGCTTCAATCTTTTGAGGATCAACCCTAATGCCATCACCGAAAAAGATATGGCCAAGGAATGCTACTGACCTTAGCCAAAATTCACACTTACTAAATTTAGCGAACAACTAATAATTTCTGAGAGTCTAAAGTACAATTTTGAGATGGTCTGCATAATCAGCTCACTGTTGGAATAGACCAGAATATCATCTATGAAGACTATGATGAACATGTCCAAGTACTGCTTAAACACACGGTTCATCAAGTCCATGAAAGCTACTGGGGAATTGGTAAGACCAAAGGACATGACTAGGAATTCGAAGTGACCATACCGAGTATGAAAGGTTGTCTTCAAAATGTCACATTCTCTGACTTTGAGCTGATGGTAGCCTGATCTGAGGTCTATATTAGAGAAATAGATGGCACCCTAAAGTTGGTCAAATAAGTCATCGATTCTGGTAAGAGGATACTTGTTTTTTATTGTGACTTTATTAAGCTGATGGTAATCAATACACATTCTGAGAGAACCGTCTTTCTTGCGCACGAATAAAACTAGTGCGCCGCATGGGGACATACTGGGTCAGATGAATCCCTTATCTAAGAGATCATTCAACTGCTCTTTCAATTATCTGAGTTCTGCTGGTGCCATTTTGTATGGCAGAATAGATATAAGCTGAGTATCTGGAAGAAGATCAATGCTAAAGTCTATTTCCCTTTCGGGAGGAATTCTTGGAAGATCTTCGAGAAAGAAATCTGAATATTCATTCACGACTGGGACTAAATCAAGGCTGAGAGTTTCAAAACTAGTGTCCTTAACTCAAATATGATGATAGACACATCTCTTAGATATCATTTTCTATGCTCGAAGGTAGAAAATAAGCTGACCTTTGAAAGAGGATACACTACCCTTCCACTCTAGGATAGGTTTATTTGGAAACTGGAACTAGACAATTCTGTGTCTGCAGTCGACTATGGCATATCAGGAATGAAGCCAATCCATACAGAGAATGACTTCAAAATCTGTCTTCTCTAATTCAACTAAATCTGCTGAGGTGACTTTCTAAAATATCCTAATCAGGAAGTTCCTGTATACCTACCAGGCTATGATGATTTTACCCACTGGGGTAGAGACTGAAAAGGGCTCTGCTAGAATTTTGGGACTGACTCCAAAATCAACTGCTATATAGGGAGTAACAAAAGACAGGGAAGCACCAGGATCTAGCAAGGCGTAAACATGAACATGAAAGATCTGTAATGTACCAGTAACCACATCAGGATAATTTTCTTGATCTTTTCGGGACTGGTAAGCATAGAGTCTATTTGGGCGTTGCCCACTAGTATCACTGGAAGTGGCACTCTGCTGATTTGAGCGATCGAACTGAGCTAAGGAGCGGTTTTGCTGACCTTAAAGACCTGGATGAGGACAGTCTCTAACTCTGTGGCCTGGCTTGCCACATCCGAAATAAATACCACTACCAGCTCTGCAAATACCCTGATGGTGCTTTCCACAAGTCTGGCAAAGAAGATAGGTGCGGGCAATGCTAATATTGCCCTGAGACTTAGAGCCTGGCGCTCTATCTTTATTACTATCCCTTAACTTAGGAGATGGAGCACTAGCTGAAGAAGGAGCTGGAACTGATGACTTAGGATGAAACTGAGAACGGTTTTCTCCTTCTGATTTAGGCTGCGCAAAGTTGAAACTACCTGTCCTTGCTCTCTTATTTTGCTTCTCCCTTATCTTAATTTTTTGCTCCTCTATCTACTGAGCATGAGTCATAAGCCTGGTTAAAGTCATGTCACTATTCAACATCACAGACCTACACTCATTAACCACACTATCATTCACCCAGAAACAAACTTACTCATCTTGGCCCTGCTGTCTGCAACCACACGAAGGGCATATCTAGATAATTTATTAAACTTAAGACAATACTCTTTCACCATCATATTGCCCTGCCTGAGGTTGATGAATTCTAACACCTTAGCCTCTCTCAACTCTAGGGGAAATAACCTCTCTAAAATTATGGTGACAAACTTCTCCCACTCTATAGGTGCTGCATCAACCGACCTCTTTAACTTCCACTGCTTGTACCAAGTGTGACGAACATCCTACAACTGATATGCAGCTAGCTCAGCACTCTCAACAGCTTAAATCTCTATAACATCAGTAACCTTATAAACTTGATCGATGAATTCTTGAGGGTCCTCATCTGACTTAGTCCCGAGAAAGGATAGAGGATTCATTCGGGTGAAGTCCTTAATCCTGGCTGCAGCTGAATTGACCACTGGGTAGGTCGAAACATCAACTGGTCATTTATTCTGAGTGGCAACTGACTGAGCAAGAGTAGTGAATGCAGCTCTAAACTCTGCATAAGAAATATGTTTGCCCAATAGTTTTTTGGGCTGAGGGGCTGACTGATTCACGTTTCTTCTTTTAGAAGGCATGTTCTATAGAAGAAAGGGAGAAATAGATTAGACTAAGAGATTGACTTGAGATTATGCTCATTGGCACGACATGAATACTGAAAGAAGGGAAATTGTTCCTAAAACATCTCATATCCTCCTATACATAAATATGGCGCACAACACACCCATGCACAAGACTCTACTAGATGCGGCTTTCAGACTTCCTTGGACATTATAGAACCTTAGGCTCTGATACCAAGTTTTTAATGCCTTGAATTTTGTACCCGAAATGCTACACGGTGCTAATGACCCCTAAGAACCACAAGCTAACCCATGACCGATATTTGTGCCTGTATACTGCATGATATACTATATAATGCAGAAACATGAACTAAAATTCCATAAAGTTCAAACTGTAACATAATATCTGATAAAATATAACATCTGGGATGGGGTATAAATGCCCAAAACAAAACTATCTAAACATACTGTAGTCTGAAAAACCTCTAAAATATAATTGTCTAAATAAGGAGATGATGGGACATGTCCCCAACTAACTCCAACTAATAAACTAATTAATGAGATAATAAATAAATGATCATGTCCTTGAAAGATGAGGACTTACTGCTAACTCTGACTGCGGAGACTAGGATGCTACTGATGCTCTGGAGTTCGTGCTTCTGAACCTATAGTATAAGACACCATAGTGCAAATGCGTCAGTACTTTGAATGTACTGGTATACATGTGAGGTAGGCTGAATGCAAAGGGTTTACATGCATGATCTATACTAACTGAACTAAATAATATGAACGTTAGAATAAATGCATAAATACATAATAAATGTAACTAGGGTCGTGATAACATGATTACTGAGTCTGAGTACTGATGACATGAGATACTGATAACTGTATAACTGAAATAACTGATACTGAGCGACTGTATCTGACAATCTAGTTTTTGATGGAACTAGCTAAGATTTGCACTATTTTGAGTTGACTGTATCTGACAGCCTTGAATTCTATAGAACTATCTGAGTTCTATTACTGAGACTGAATGACTGTATCTGATAGTCCTAATTCTGTAACTAAAATTATAAGAAGTATTCATCTAATTAACATGCCCCTAATACGCCATTATGGCTGAGTTGGGGTTCAATTTGTAACCCCAATTGAAAGGGTGTTAATAACGCACCATAGGTAAGGACAATGTATGAGTAACCCTCATATAATAGACAACTCTAGTGAGAACGGGTTACAGGTAAGCCACCCCATCCACCCTCATATAACAAGCTATGATGTCTCAACCTACACAGGCTACATAGTTTTTGAATGCAAGGATTTCTTCTAAGAATCACACCCTTATATAACAGGTGAGTTCCCATCCTTGGGTTCACTCGGTGCTAATTCCTACTCCCATCTGAGTAGAAAGTGAACATGATTAACTGAACTGGACTAGACTGAATTCATGGGGTACCATTAGCTGATGGAATACTATTGAGATTACTAAATTACTGAGCTTTCCTGAGTCACAGACTGACTGGGTTCTTTAGACCATGGCTTGATTAAGGATATCGTGAAAACATGACACTAAATCTAGGTACACAACTATATTTTTTGGGTACAAGTACCCCCAGGACTTGATGGAAGGAAACTAACAAGGCATGACATTATTGAATACATGGCCAACATTAACAATCCATAATACAATAGTTGGAGGTATTTCATGGGAATTTGATTATCATAGCTTGGTACGTGAATAAGATGGCATGTATACATAGCATAATTTCATAAGGCTAACTCATAATCAATCCCATAAGCAGTTTCAATACATAAGAATAATAGGGAAGTCATTTTGAACATAAGGTTAAAACATACATTGTCATTTGGGTCACAATTTAGCTATAGTGCATAATTTCTATCCCTTTAGGCATTTTATCAAACACCTTACATGCACAACTTAAGGCATAGGCGAAGTCATCAAATTTCACAAATCATAAACAACCAAATTCATAGATTTCAATTTATATGCTAACATAGATTTCAAAATTTCACATAAGGATCCCAACATGGGAATCAAACAACAACCATCACATAACTTGAGCAACCCACAACACAATAATCATGATTCATATTTTAAAATAGGGTTCTTGAGCTTTATGGATGAAAGAAATTCATAAATCAACACAACGCATAGCATAGTTCTTGATTTTGCGAAGATTGATGGAGAGATTTTCTTGAAATTGAATCCCCAATTAAAACCCTAGTTTGTTTTAGAGAAACTAGTATATTTTGGGTGAAGAATGGCTAAATCACATGTTATTGGGTTTAAATAGGGGTGGGAAATTGACCTTTTTAACCCTGGATACGTCTTTTAAAATTAATGAAAATTTCCCGACCTGGACCCCTGGCTTGACGTGCCTTATCACATCGTGTCACTAGAATTTAACAATTGGGAAATAAGGGAATGACGCGATGCAGACCCATCGCATTGCCACTTCATTTGAGACCTGAAAATTTGGCGCAACGCAGGAAAAATCGTGCTGAGACACTAGCAAAAAAAATTGCCATTTTAGCTTGTGGCGCGGTGCGCCACTGACCAATATGGCATTGTTTTACGACAGGAACTTGAAATAGTCATAACTTTTTACTCGGTTATCGGATTTGGGTGAATCTTATATCGATGAAAATCTTATTGAATTTCCCACTTGACAAAAAGTGAAAATCTTAAAAAATACTCATGGAATAAACATCATTCAATTTAGAAGATAATACTTGACATTCTTGGGACTAAATTATTTAAGAAACTTTGGGGTATTACACAAACCCATTTAGGCATGCGAGGCTTTCACCCAAAAATCCCAGCCTATTGAGTCAAGAAACAATAGAACGCATCATCAACAAACTAAATTCTACACAAATATATCACAACCCATGCACAATTGCTTCCTATTCAAACATAATTGCAAGAGGTAGATCTAGCAAATCATAATAAAAATAAACACAAATAAACCAAGATGTCTATTAAAGTTGTTCATAGGGAAAATAAAGAGAGGGCAAACCACCCTTTAGACTTGAATGAATCATCAATAGGGAAAGCCCAATCTATACTTGGAAGTCACTCTAATGTCTTCTTAGCTCAAATTAGTAAAAATTTGAGCTTCAAGCTCTAATAAATTACAAAACCCTAAGCTAAGGATGGGATGTAAGGTTGTAGATTGATTATTTGGATTAGGGTTCGAGTCTTCTTTTATTAGGAAAAATTGGGACAACTTCGTGCATTTACCATTTTGCCCTTGAGCTAAAATCCTGCTAGGCCGCGATCGCAGTGTCTTTAACACGACCGAGGTACAGTGATCGCAGGCAATTCCATGCGATCGCATAACTTTGACTTGCTTGACTCAGTGCAATCGTGGGCTGATGCCCGTGATCGCAATAACTGAGACCATGTTCTGCTCCAGGTCTTTAACTGCACTTGTTTGCTTCCTTTTATTCCTTTTTGTAGTTCCAATCCACATCTTTTCATCTCATCACCTTTGTGCCTACAAAATGTGGATATTAGTGCATTCAATCACAATTATGTCTCACTTATTCATTCAAAATAAGGGAAGGTGCACAAATGATGAGTGCAAACGAGTGGTAAAATTACCACTTATCAACACCCCCAACTTAAAGCTTTTGCTTGTCCTCAAGAAACACTACCTCTTACCATGAGACACAATCTTCTATGCCCAAACTTCATGCCTTAAAGATCACAATGACTTCAATTTTCGTCGCTACCTCAAGTAGCTCATTGCACATGGGCTAAGCTATTTTCTACTACACCCCTCATCATATAATGCAATATCCAAGGATGCACAAGACTTTGAAGAGAAACCAAGCAACTAAACTTTACACTCTAAAAGTGACTCCCTTTTAACCATAACTAAGCTATACTCCACTTACCTCATTGTTCAAGAGATGACAATATCACTCGCTTTGACTTGTTCACGTGCCACCTCACAAGAAAGAAAATTTCACACACCAAGCTACCACATATGCAATAAGAAATTTAAGTGCAAAAACTCTCTCCTTAATAAAGGAACTCTCTATGTTAACAAGTGTCATACCATAGGCTTGCCCCTATTTTCTATCGCCACTATAAAGAAAGTATATAGTTGGAGATCTCAAAGGACTTTTTAAGCTTATAACGTAGGTTCGGGTTAGGGTAGAATATCATTTGGGACAACATGACTACACCCCCTCTGAACATCTATATCATACTATTTAATCTGCTTTTTTGACTATGGGCCACTTCTCTTTGTTTTCTTTTTTTTATATATGCCTACTTTTTCCCATTGTTCACCTATTTTTTTTCTATTTCTATATCTTGCAAAGTTTCATGCAATTCTTTTCAATGCTTAGCACTTAAGCATTTCAGTAAAAACTTTGTAGACCCATACTTACTTCCATCAATCTTCCCACCCCCCAACTTAGGCTTTTAGCCTCAAGTTGTATTTTCAAGTTCAAGGAGGGTATGGTTCAAAAGGGGAATAGAAAAATGGTTCACGACTTGTAATGTGTTTGAAAAAGATAGGTTCAAAGCCTCAAAATGGGTAACTAGCGCTTACATTTATGCATAGGTAGGATTTATAGGCTAAGTGGGCTTTCAATGTCGCAAAGATGGCCTAAGATCATTTCTCCAACCAAATACAATCAAAATTAGCTTTGAAAGACTAATGAGGCAAGTTCTAGATATCACAAGTTAAACATAAGATATAGACACATTAGCTCACTACACATGGCATGCAAACTCGCCAAGGAGGCTCAATTTCCCGTCCCACTAGAGACAAAAATAGAATATCTACCAATTTTCACAAGTCAAAAGTTTGGAGTCAGAAAGAGAGAAAAAGAATTGCTACAATATCTCTCACGTCCATGCCCTTGATTTTATGAAAATTTTGGACATAGGGGGTGTTCATTTTGCATTTTCACCATGCACAATTTGCTAACCATGGCAAAAACCCAAGTCTTGGTCTTGCATTTTGGCTTTATATGGGCAACCTAACCCTATGGCTACTTAGACTTTGCCAATGGTGTGAGGGCAATCCCAAATTCACAATGCAATAGGTACTCAGACTTCCCTTGTATTTATGAACTTAATGCTACGGGTACTCAGACTTTCCCTATATCTATGGATTAAAACTCAATCACAACACTTTTCCCATAAGAATGTCATCAATCAATTCATCATAGGGAAAGGCTCGTCCACCATCATTATTAAAAGTAAAAGAAAACTAAAAATGAAAATAATTTATTCTTAAATTTTCATGCTTCGTGTAAACTAAATTTAAGTATTGCAAACCAATATGTACTTCACACAAGGGTGGGACCATAATACCCCCCAAAAAAGGACTTGTAGTGACCTCACTACATAACTCAAAAGCATAAGAAGGGTAAAAGGGATCCTTGAAACCACATTTATTAACCATGCTGAAAGCTGGACCAAGTGGTGAGATCGTATCATGAATGGTGCGATTGTGGTACCGCGAGATCCTTAGGCCACAATCATGGTACCTGAGGACATCTACTCCCCGGTTTTGCCCTGTTTTCCTGCATGACTGCCATATTTCTAGACTTTTTTTAATTGTTTTCCAATCTGCCTAAAGCACCTGCAAGGCATGAAAATTATGTGAATTATTCCAAAAACATAAAAATAAAAATATGAAAATGATGGGTTGCCTCCCATGAAGCGCTTGATTTATCATCGTGCCACGACACTTTTTTTATCCTAATTTGTATCTCTACTTAAAGGATTTGAACATTTTTCCCAACTTTTGATTATTCCATCTTTGAGGCTATTTGGGAAAAAGTCAGGGCATGATGACACATGTTCTATCACGCCACTTTAAAGTCTTGAACCATTTGCCTAATTTTGTATCGAACTTTCGTGTGGGCTCATTGGACAACGGTGAGAGCATTAGAAGGCCACTAATTGGACATCAATCCTTAAGCTTATTTGCCTTTAAAGTTTGGGTCTTAGCATACCCTTTTAGGAATAGAAACTCCAAGATATAAGAAAATAGTTCACTCTCAGCCCCATTCAGTATTTGCTCGTGTGGATCGATTATTATTAACTTCACCGATCTTAGTATTTAGAAGTGGTTAGAATGAGGTCTTTTTCCTAATTCCAGAGTTGTTTAAATTTTTATTTCCTCACCCCAAAATAGACTAGAGTTTTCATAAGGGATTCACTCAGCTTCTTCTTCCGACTCTAGTACTATTTCTTCATATTTGTCATTATCTATTATGTTTGGTTTGGTTGGTTGGGAAATCAGTGAAGGTTTTTCAGTATCAAGCTTATTTAGATGCATGGGCATGGTTATGGTGTTTGAATGATTAACTTCCATGCCAATATCTTCTATCTTCAAGGTTTTCTCTCCAAATGCCTTGTTGGATTGGAGTATAAGAGTTGATTCCTCCTCCACCGTTGTTGTTAACTCCAAGATAAGTTAAAGCATTTCTTCAACATCACTGTTTCCTATGCATCATTCTTTCCTTTCTTCATCATAAGACCTATCAAATCCACAAGAAGAACTATTATTTGGGTCAGCATAATAAGGGGAGGAGGCTTTTGCACAATCACTCCAACGTTGTAAATCATCCTCCATTGATTTCACCCGTTCTAAGATAAGTTGAAGCATTACCTCAATACAATTATTTTCATTGCTTCATTCTTCCTTTTATTCATCATAAGACCTATCCAAATAAAAAGAAAAACTAGCAATTGAGTTAGTATAAAGGGGGGAGGGGCATTTTGACAATCACGCCCATTTCTATCTAGACGATTACATAGAGAACAAACATACTCCCTATAAGATCAAGATAGTGCACATATCTCTCTCTGGGAAGCATATCTATAATCTTGCCAAAAGTGGGGTCCATTACAATATGGTCATGATAGGATTTCTAACCACTAAACTCACATTCATTCCAAGATTCCATAGTAACAAATAAACAAAAATAAAAATCTACCTAAGGCAAGAAACAAAATAAAATAACAAACAAATATTTACAAGTTTAAACCAAAGTAAGTAAGCTAAAATTCCAAACTAACTCAACACGCCAAATTGTTCACTAACAATGATACAATTTTTGATAACGCTCAACTTACACGTCAATTTGAGTGCAATGCAATCGTTGTCAATACATTTACTGAACTAAGAGTCGGTGTCGAGGAACAATGTGAGAAACGATTGAGTAGGTTCAAAATAAAAGTTACTTGCTAAGTTCAAACCTATGATACAAAATAGTTTGGGGGGTTTCAATATTTGCTAATGTGAGTGTAATTCCTAGGCTTCTAAGGGACTAATTCGAGACTAAGAATAATTAGAGTATAATCAATTAAAATGGATCTTAGTATTATGCTTTCCTAGGGGCAAGTTATGCATGGGAACATGATAATTCGATGCAAATTCTAATTTATGATTATGTGGTAGGCCAGGTTTAAGGTCTTTAAGGGTAGTTTTTCAACAGAACCTCAAAGATGGCACTCATTGACCCTTTTGAGTACCCAACAAGTGTGTCAATTAAAGCCACCCAGTACCTCAATTGGTTATCCCTATTTCTAGGATGATACCCATGGTATAGTTAACTTCAAAATCACCCTTATTTCCAAGATAGTGAAAATTTAGCAAACTACACACATAATTGTATATCATTGCTTTGGTATCCACATTCCTATTTCAAGAATGATGGTGACTTCCTAAAGTTCTCCTAAAACCCTTTTTTTGAAGATGGCCTTAAGCTTTCTAGAGTTTGGAACTTTCATCCATAAAACCCATTTAGGCATTTAGGGCTTTCACCCACAAATCCCAACCTATTCAAACAAGAAACAATAGAACCTATCACCAACAAACTAAATTCCATACAAATATATCACAACCCATGCACAATTGGTTCCAATTCAAACATAATCCCAAGAGGTAGATATAGAAAATCATAATAAAAATAAACACAAATAAACCAAGATGTCTATTAAAGTTGTTCATAGGAAAAATAAAGAGAGGGAAAACCACCCTTTAGACTAGAATGAATCCTCAATAGACAAATCTTAATCTATACTTAAAAGTCACTCTAATATCTTCTTAGCTCAAATTAATACTAATTTGAGCTCCAAGATCCAAGGAATTATAAAACCCTAAACTAAGGATAGGATGTAGGGTTCCATATTGATTATTTGGATTAGGGTTTGAGTCTTCTTTTGTACGAAAAATTTGGGACAACTTCGTGCATTTATAGTTTTTCCCTTGGGCTAAAATCCCGCTAGGACGCAATCACAGTGTCTTTAACGCAACCGCAGTACAGCGACCACAGGCAATTCCATGCAATTGCGGTACTTTGACCTGCTTAACTCGGTGCGATCGCAGGCAGACTCCCGCGATCACGATAACTGAGTCTATGTTCTACTTCAGGTCTTCAACTGCACTTCTTTGCTTCCTTTTGTTTCTTTTTGTAGCTCCAATCTATATCTTTTCATATCATCACCTTTGTGCTTGGAAAATGTGGATAGTAGTGCATTCAATCAAAATTATATCTCACTTATTCTTTCAAAACAAGGTAAAGTGCACAAATGATAAGTACAAATGAGTGATGAAATCACCACTCATCACTCTCTTTTATAGACTCTACATCATCTCCATCAACATCAGAATTGGACCACTCAGATGGGGTCTCATCATCACTCTCCACTCTATAAAAAGGTAATCTATCTCGGGGTTTGAGGACCTTTAATAGGCACTTTACCCCTTCCATATCTTGCTAAAAAATTTATCTCTCTTCTTCTTCCTTTTCTTTATCTTCTCATGGGAGTCTTGAAGCTCCTTGTGAGACTCTGCTAATGATGAGTATCCCCTCTCAATCCTACCAATGGTGGATCCCTATGACTTTTGCTCCTTAAAATACTTCTCATAATATGATCGAGTGACATATGAATGACGGGTAGTAGAGGGCTCTCCCAGTCCCTGTGATAATTCTCACACAAGCTCCTTAATGGCCCTCAAATCAACACCAATATCCTCAGAAGGCCTGGCTATGGATAGCCTACAAGACTTAGGCTCCTTATATGTTGACTTTCCCAAGTCAATCTTTCTTTATTTTCTCTTCCCCGATATTTCCTCTCCTTGTATTTTTAGAGGATAGATGGGGGTGCTTGGGCGTACCCAAGTATCACCAGGGTACTCCTCAACCTCGACTCTCCTATATAACTCAGTAATTAAAGAGGGAAATATGAGATGCACTATGGTTCCTGAAGAACTTCATTTCCCACATGACAAGTCGACCTATATTCAAAGAAATGTTGTCTAATATGCAAGAAACTATCCTAGCATGTAAACTCGAGCCTCTACAGTGAATTCATCCAAAGAGATGTTCCTCTTGGTAGCTTACCAAGGTACTTTCTTGGTCGGACATAGCCTCTCCGCTATCCAGCTTTCCAGCTCACATCCCTTTTCTTCAAACTCATCCATGTTTGCATTCGGGAGCCCATATATGTCATTAATTTGCTCCGCCCCAAAGTTAATCTCTTTCCCTTGGATCCTAATGATTGGGTATGAGAAAGATACTACTCTAAGATTAGCGTAGAACTTCCGTACCCACTTCTCATTTGCCCAACAAGGATCCAGAGAGAAACAACTCTACTCGGTGGCTATGAGCCTTTCATTAAATTCCAAAAGTTCTTTCAAAACTTTATCCAAACATATGCCCCTCTCTGGAAGAAACTTTGTCTTTGAAAGCTCATCATAGTATTGGTTTTGACACTCAGGCATCAAGAACTAGACTTGGTCATAATTTTCTATGATGTAAGCCTAAAAAACATAAGGACAACACAACAACATTTATCATTGATATTTTCATGCATAAACTAGACTATATTGTCAAATAAAGCTCATGGGATGGTTAATTGGTGGTATTTGAACAAGAAATGGAAGAGTAAGATTTTTTTGGTCCAGGCTGAAATTCAGCCTCAGATATGACAATCACGGTGCCACTATCGCGATCCAGTAACCGTGATCGCAATATCTGAGACCATTCTGAGACAACTTTTTCAAAAGTTTAGAGTTTAAATTTCAGGGCCAAATCATGTTCCAAAATAGTAAATTATCATTAAGGAAGTGAACAAGGTTCCTAAGTACTCGATCATGCCCGTAAAATGTGAAAACAACTAGTTAGGCATTATTTAGGAGTTTGATTGAGCACTTGGTGTGCACACTATATTTCTCATAAGTTTGAACACAATGTGGGTACTCAAGACTTCCCCATGTATGAGAACACCATTCATATCATCTAACAACCACACAATTATGATTCAATCAAAGAGTTAACAAAGGAAAGCAAAAGTTTTGGCCCTACCTAGTTCATGCATTCTAAGGCCTACTCATAACGACTATAACACGAATTCAAAGCACTTACCGAAGGAATGATGTAGGATGGATGCAAAGATGCTTTTAAATTCCCAAAATATGACCAGGAGCAGGTACAATTTAAGAGAGAATTTGAAGAGGGAGTGTGAGCAAATGGTAGATCAATGGTCATTTTAAATAGACTTGACCATGATCTCGGTCCGAGGTCTACGATCACGAAAAAGTGGTGACCGTAATTTCAAAGGCACAGGGCCTACGATCGCGGTAATTGATGGCATTTCTACACCTTAATTTCCCCTGTTCAGCTTATTGCTAAATTTTTACACATATTCCCCTGTTTAGTCCAATATGCAAAAATTTCACTTTCCCCTTCTCAACTGAATTAAAAACACTCCAAGGTGCCATAAATGTATGGATTAATCAATGAAAAATTAAAATCTATGCTACTAAATTAAAAACAAAGGATACGAGCCACTTTCATGGAATTTGTGAGTTGCCTCACACATAGTACCTTAGTTATCGTTGTGGCACAATGTCCTTCATCTTTTTTAAGTTGGATCCTCACGGGACCCATCATTCACTTCCTTATATTCGATATTGATAACTGATACCACTTGAAGCTCCATGGGTTGTTTCTTCATTTTGCATACTCAAAAGGAAACTTCACCATCATGAACTCTAAGGCTTATTTCCCCAAGATATAAATAGACAAGGTCTCTTTCGATAGCAAGGAAAGGTCAACCAAGAATAATAAGCACCTATTGTTCCATCTCACAATCGATCACCACAAAATCCACCGAAAGGATGAATCTATCTACTTTCACCGACACGTCAAATAAAATACCAATCGGTTTCTTGATAGACTAGTCCTCCATCAAAAGCCTCATCAACATCAGAGTAGGGGTGCTCAAGCAAAGCCTCCGATAAATTGTAAAGGGCATGAGATTAATACTTGCACCAAGGTCACATAAAACTTTTTCAGACTTATGCGTTCCGATGGGCATGGAATTGTAAAGGCCCTGGAATCTTCCTTCTTTTCTGCAATTGTTCTACTCATGATTGCATTACACCCATGGGTTACTTTAACTGTGTCTCCTTCAACACGTTTTTTCTTCGACATCAATTTTTTATAATCTTAGCATGCTCCAGAATCTCTTGGATGGCCTTGAGCAACGGGATATTGATAGAGATATTTCTAAGCTTAGCCATGAATTACTTGAGCTTTTCGTTCTCCTTTTTTTTCTTAACCCTTTGGAGAAACGGGAGAGGGATTTGAAAAGTGGGCAATACATCACTTTGTGGCTTATCATTCTCTACCACCTCTTCATTAATTTCCACAAAGTTTTCTCATCCCCTTCTTCTTAAGATTTCAGAGCTTCTTCTTTTGGCTCAACCACAACCTTTTTCTTCATATTCATGTGCTCAATGTTTGGATCTTTTACACCCACACTTTATCCCTCAAATTTTCTCAAATGATCCCCAAGGGTCTTGCCACTCCTAGTGACTATGGCTAAAACTTGAGTATCATTTTTTGGATTCATGACTGTGTCACTAGGAAGACCTCCTTTTGCCTAGCATTAAGTTGAGTGGAGATTTGCCCAATTTGAGTCTCTAATTTCTTAATAGAAGCGGAGTGGGACACAACCGTTTGTTTGATTTATGAAATGTCACCTTTCAATTCATGGACCATCTTTTCCATTTCCTCCACTTTCATTAAAATTCTAGCCAAGACATCTTCAATTTCGTATTTGTTAGGGTCGATGGAGTTTTTTCCTTTGCTCTTTACCCGATCATAAGGGGGCACATAATGATCATACTCTCTATCTTTATCCCTCTAATCAAAATCATGATCATGATCCATCCAACCTTGATTCCCACCTTTTCTTTGATAGGCAAGGCGGGAACCCTCCGAATAATTAGCCAAATACCGAATCTCTTTATCAAGATTCTTGGCATCTTCATTATCATAGGCCTTGGATTCCACGACATTCACTGTTTTTTTGGGCGCATCCATCACATTTTTTGTCAAAAGATCCAATTATGACATCATTTTTGCCATGTTTTCTTCCCTCTCTTCATCTCTCTTCCTTTTCTCTTTAACAACAAAGGAGGTAGTAGGGGATCCTTTTGGTACCTCGGTATCATGGGTGTGCCATCCCCAATTTTTCTTGGTAACGTTCTCAAGAAAATTTTTAACCGCATGATAAGTTAACTTTACAAGAAAACCCCCAACCGCGTTGTCTACCACGGTTTTGTTGAGCGGATAAAGAGCTCGGTAGAAGATTTGAAGAAGCATCTTATCTGGGACCTCGTGGTTGGGACATTGCATGAGTTTTCCATTGAATCTTTCCCACACCTCATACAAGGGTTCATTAATTAATTACCAAAAGTTAATGATTTCATCACAGAATTGTAGCATTTTGGAAGGTGGGAAATACCCGTCAAGGAAAGCCATGGTAAGTTTATCCCATGAAGTAATTGATCTGGTCGGAAGAGACTAAATCCATAATACCACCTCGCTTGTTAGAGAGAATAGGAAGAGGCGTAGATGGATGAACTCTTAGGCAATATGTGCAATATCAAATGGTGCACAAACCTCTACAAAATTCTTTAAATGCAAGTTGGGGTCCTCATGGTCTTTCCCCCAAAAAATTCCCTTCATTTATAGTATATACAATATGATATTTGTGACATGAAAGACACTATTCCCATGAGTAGACCGGATACAGATGACACTTGAATGACCAACGCCATTGAGTTGCTTTTCATCATTAAGAGGATAGTCAAAAGATTCGGTTTGACTTGTTTTGTCACTCATGGATCCATGTACACTACGAAGATCACCTAAGAATGAAGAAAAAACAACAACAAACATAAATATATACCACTACGGTAATACCCTAACTAAAAATCAACACCGCACAAGTCAAAGCTAAATTTCACTCCCAGACAACAGCGCCATTTTGATAATGCTTACCTATTCCATTCAAATTGGTAGAGGACGGTCGTTGTCAATAGCTCAACTTATGTTGAGGTTGAATCCACGAGGAGCGAAATTAAGTTTCTATTCCTATGGGTGTTAATAGTTACTAACAAGATACCTGTAATGTAAACAAAGTAAAATTCATGATTTAAATAGGGGGTTGATTTGAAACAAGGATTTATCAATATCAACTCAACCCAACAAATTAAAGAAACACTTATGATTTAAAATTCAATATGAGAACGATCTTGGAATTATGTCAACCTAAGGGCAACTTATGCATGGGTGCATGAAGATTTGGTACAAATGCTAGTTATTAACGATATGGTAGGCTAGGTTGAAGGCCCTTAAGGCTAGTTTGTAATCAAAGCCTCATGAATATCACACATTGATCCTCTCGAGTACCTAACGAGTGTGTCAATTAAAACCACCTAATACCTCAATTGGGCATTCCTATTTCTATAAAGATGCCCCAAAAATACCTAACTCTCTATTCACCCTTACTTCTAAGATGGCAAAAGGTAGAAAACTACATCCATTATTATCCTCTATATCTTTGTCACCCATATCCCTCTTTCAAGAATGATATGGGTTCCAAAAGTTCATCCACACTCTTCTTTCAAGGATGGTGTGATCTTTCAAGATTTTGTGGCTTTCACCCATAAATCCATTACAGGTGTTTGGGATTTTCACCCACAAACCCCAACCATTTCAAATAAGAAATAGTGAAACATATCATCAACAAACTAGAATCTACACAAATACATCACACCCCATGTATAATTTCACCTTAGGTCAACATAATCCTCAGTAACTCCTTGATGTACTTCTCTTGGCAAATCATTGTCCCTTGAGAAATTTGTTTAATCTGCAGGCCTAGAAGAAGCTCAATTCACCTATATACTCATCTCAAATTCACTCCCCATTAGTTTAACAAATTCTTTACCTAGGGATTCAGAAGTTTCTCCAAAAATTATGTCATAAAAATATATCTGGACAATCAATAGGCTACTACCTCTGGTCTTTAAAAATAGTGTATTATCTATTTTCCCTCTTTTAAAGCCATTTTCCAGGAGAAACTTTGAGAGTCTCTCATCCTAGGCCCTTGGTGCTTTCTTCAAACCATAAAGAGCTTTATCCAATTTAAGTATATGATGAGGAAAATCTATATCTTCAATACCTGGAGATTGTTTGACATATACTTCTTCTTTTGGGTTTTAATTAAGGAAGGAACTTTTTACATCCATTTAAAATGTTTTGAATCCCATATATGCAGTAAATGCAACAAGAATTCTTATTACCTTTATTCTTGCTACAAGGGAAAAAAGTCTCATCATAGTCAATCCATTCTTTCTAGTTATAACCTTGAATGACTATCCTTGCCTTGTTTGTTTTGACAGTTCCATTCTCATCTTGCTTATTTTTTTACACCTATTGGGTCACAATAATTGTTTTATCATCGGGCCTGGGGACTAGATGCCAGACTTTGCTTTTTTTCGAATTTCTAGAGTTTTTCCTGCATTACATAGATCTAATTAGCATCTTTCAGAGCTTCTTTCACATTTTTGGACTCAGTTTGAGACAAAAAGGCTGAAAATGGCATAATATTTCTAGATCGGGCCCTTGTTTGAAATCTAATTTCCAAAGGTGTAGTTAGGTTCTCAAGGGGATGAGAGGATTTTGCCTCCAGTTTTGCCTTCTGAGATTGATACCACTAGGACCAGTCCTTATGAATTCTAACTAGTTTCCTTTGGTTCTTCTTCTATTGGAGCTGGAATTTGTGACTGAGATCTTGGATCACCATCACTGTCATCACTCTCATCTGCATTATTTTTCCCTTGATCATCATCTTCAGTAATATCATCCCTTTGAATAAGAATGAGTTCTTCAACTTCTAAATCTTTACCATCTTCTGAGTTTATTTGATTTCCTAACTCATTAAAGATCACATGAAAACTTTATTCAACACATAGAGTTCTTTTATTGAAAACTCTATAAGTCTTGCTTGTTGAGGAATAGCCTACAAACACTGCTTCATCACTTTTAGAGTCAAATTTTCCCAATTCTTTCTTGCCATTGTTTAGCACAACGCATTTGCATCCAAATGGTCTGAAGTAGCCAGGCTTAGGCTTTCTACTGAATACCAGCTCATATGGAGTTTTATTCAGAATTGATCTAATTAAGCATCTATTAGTCATATAACAAGCAGTATTTACTGCTTCAACCCAAAAACTCATTGGAAGACCACTATCAATTAGCACAGTCCTAATAATCTCTATGAGTGTCCTATTTTTCCTTTCAACAACTCCATTTTGTTGTGGATTTCTAGGAGCAAAAAAGTTGTGAATTATTTTATGCTCAACGCAAAATTCATCAACTTGAGAATTTTGCAATTCAGTTCCATGAATATACCTGAATTCAACAATTTTACAATTTAGTTTCACTTGTATTTTCTAGTTAAAAGCCACAAAAACCTCATATGTTTCATCATTGGTTCTTATAAACATTGTCCAGGTGAAACTGGAGTAGTCATCTACAATAACCAGCACATATTTCTTCCTTTCTCTACTTTGGACTTTAATAAGTCCACATAAATCCATGTGTAGTATTTTAAGAGGTATGGAAGTACTCACCTGCTTCTTCAATTTAAAGGAGGATCTGGTCTATTTACCTTTAACACAAGCATCACAAACTTTATTTCTAGAAATTTCAGCATTGGCAAACCACGGACTAGGTCCCTTGAAATTAACTTGTTTAACAAAGAGGAACTTATATGTCTCAGTCTTCTGTGCCATAAATTAGTATCTTCATCTTGAGCACTTAAACAAGTAATTTCCCCATCATCCACTGACTCCAGATCAGCTACATACATATTTTTTTTATCCTTTTGTCTATGAGAATAATTTTTCCAGATTTCATGTTTGATACAGTACATCCATCAATGAGAATTTCACCTCATTTCCTTTGTCTAAGATTTGAGATATTCTTAGAAGATTATACTTAAGGCCATTCAAATAATACACATCCTCTATTGCATGATGAGATGATTTTCCAATCCTTCTAATACCTTGGATATACCCTTTTTACCTTTTCAAGAACACGCACCTCCCCCTTGAAGTGTGTTGAGGGGGAGAAAACATTCAACCCTTATAGTCATGTGTTTTGAAAAACCATTATATATAAATTAGTTTTCGATGAAATCCTTTTTTTCTGTTGCACTTTCTTCTTTATCTTCATTAGTTGCCATAAGAGAAAACCAGGAACCTGAGAGGATTTTCTTATTATCTTTTTCAGCATGAAACCAACTCCATACTCTTTATATTTCTCAGATTCATTGGAGGAGTCTTACCATGCAGCCAACACCTTTTTGATTATACAACTAGCTGCATCCTGTCTCTTGATTTTTCAAGATATTGCTCCTTCTTTGGCATTGGGAAATTCCTAATAAAATCTTTAGGACCACCACCTTTGTAACATACATCAATTTTGTCATTCCTTTTAGTAAGTTGACAACTTTTGTTCATTGCTCTAACAATCTTTGTTGCCAGAAGTGCAACATCAGTGTCTTTCTCACTTGAATCAAACTCTAAAGCCTTCAAAGTTTAGAATATCTCCATTTTTGCTTCCTTTCTCTTCACCCCTAGCTCAAATATAGAATTTGCTTTAATTTCCCAGGATTTTGGAATAACTCCCAATATTGTTCTCAGCTCTTTGTACAAGGGAACCTTTTCTCTTATTTCCTAAATCAGTGAAGCAGCCATGATGACCAAAACACTCTAGGTATGAATCTTTTTGGGTGAAACGGCTATAATACCAATTGTTGGAACCTTGGGGTTGCACCACACAGTGAGGGACCTAGTCCCTCAAAATCAATCACAGGTAATAGAACAATAAAGCAACTGTGAAGTGCTTGAAATACCAAAGGCTTTGTAGGAAATTAACAACACAAAGATTTAACGTAGAAACCCCCTTTCTCAAGGGAGCAAAAACAACAGCTTGACCTAACAAGCTTTTTAAAAATTCACTATAAACAACCTCTTCATTATAGACTCAATTTCAACCTAACTCTAGGCTCCTCCTACTTATAGTAACTCTACTATAGCCTCACCTTGACAACTCAGCCAAGACTCACTTAATACGGGTTAACTCTAACCAGTTATAGACTTAGGAAACTATACCTAAAGACTCTCAAAGAAACAATAACAATACATTACTCTTATAGAATGAGTACTATAATTACACAAAAATATCTAACTCAAGAATGTTTTCACTATCAGCACACTAAGAGCTTGAGCTAAAATTAAGTTTTTGCCTTTTTCTCTTTTCACTCTTTTGAATTTGCAAAATCCACTTAATGAAGAAGCATTATTTTCCTTTTATATTTTATTGGTGATTAGGGTTGAAATGCTACTAGACCAGGTGTCCTTAATAGTACAAACAATAGCTCATAATTTCTTACAGGACAAATTTGTGCTGACGTGTGCCAACTGTACTGTTGCCTTGAAAATCTAGGGACCTTGTCCCTTGAAGTCATCTACTCATCATCAAAATAAGATACAACACTACACATTTTTCATTAAGGGTAATTAGGTCTTTTCTCTTTCTTTACACTATTCCCACGACTTAAAACATTCCCTTAGCCCTACTTCCAGCCATAAAACAAACATAAACACTCTTTTCTCTATCAAATTCCCAAGATAAGAACCAAAGTTGGGGTTTCTAAGGGTTGGTCCTCTAGGGGTCAAAGTGTAATTTTTTCTCCAAATTCTTGGTGTTTTCAAGCATGTATCTCTTTCCTAGTCTTGTATTTTTATCTTGGCATACAATGGTTTGGTATTTATATGGTTTTAATGTGTGGTTTTGGAATTTGGGTTGAGGGTTTGGATGGTTATTGTTTGAATTGTATTCCCATGGTTTACATGTAATTTTTTAGGCTTTATTAATAAATTCGGAAATCAATGGGTGCATAGATACAGATAATGGAATGGGTGTCGTGTATTCCCCCAAATTGTATGGATTTTGGTGTTAAAATTGGTAATAAACTCAACCAACCTTATGAAATTGGCTTTGAAAAATGGCCATATGCATAATCTAACCATTTTTTAAACTATTGTATTAATGACTAAATAGATAAAAATGGTTTTGAAAGGCCTTGGTGGCCATGGATTGATTTTAAATTTGAACTTTTGAGTCGTATGGCTAATTGTTTTGGTTTAGCATAATGGAATTGACTTGCAAGCATAATTAATTGGTATGATGATACCATCTGATTAATTTGTAAATGGATGACTCCTTGGTTAAATAAATGGGTTATATGTAAATGTTTTATTTGGGCTTAATGGTGGTTGTGTAGCTAGTTGTGTAGGGTGGAGGTTCCGAGTGGACAGATACTGGAAAACATATTTTCCATTATAGGGGTCTTTATGACTGTATGCATAGTTCACACTTTATATATACTTTGGATTGGCTAGGGTCGAGGCATTCCCTTGCCCTTCCTTGGATTTCTCCAGTTTATGTGGCTAACACACACTGGGCCCTTCCGATGGGAGAGATTGACCCATATAGCTCGTGGGTATTTTAGGATGGTTGATCTACACAATGCAGGATAATGGTATTAAATCTTATACTAAACCTTTTTCCATATCTCATCATCTTATATATATATATATATATATATATATATATATATATATATGTATACATGTATGTGAACATGTACATAGAGTTTGGACTTGATTTTAAAATGACATTATTTTATCCCTATCCCGTGTTAAATTCTAACACTCACCTTTCTAAATTTCCTAGGATGCTACATTCTTTCATAATGTAGCGTTCGAAGACACTTCTTTTATCCATGTGCAACATTATGTGATCTGGCTCATTGGTTGGTTTTACGATAAAGTAGTGAGCTTCCATATTTCAGAAAGCTTGGTCACTCTATTCGATACCTTTACATATATTAGAATTAAAGGTTTCACATTAAAATTATCATTGTCATTATGACTTTCTTGGTCTGGAGCATGTCCCGACTTAGTTTGATATTCAGATTAGTTTAGAGGCTTTTGTGGACATACATGGGTTGGATGATGTTGTTGACTCTTAGAGCTTATTTTTGAGTTACATTAACTATTTTATCTTTCTTCTTTAGTTGTCTTTTTATTTTTTATTATTTGGATTTTGCTCGATTAAACAAGCTCTGGAGTGGTCTCAGGTCCTCAGTGGGCTTGAGATACCCATCACGACTAGGCCTGAGGTCAGGTCATGACATGTGGTATTCTCCAAATTTCGAATGTAGGTCAGATTATCATCTGCTCAAGATTATGGTAGAGGACATCTCAAAGACTACTTTTCAAACTCGTTATGGGAACTACGAGTTTTTAGTTATGTCTTTTGGCTTGACCAATGTCCCAGCTGCTTTCATGAGTCTAATGAATAGAGATTTTAAGTTGTTCATGGATTCATTAATTATTATGATAGTTGATGGCATATTAGTTTACTCTAAAAATGAAAAAGAACATGAAGCTAACTTACATACGGTGTTGGGGTTGCTTAAGGAGAAGTAACGACATGCTAAATATTTTAAATGTGAGTTTTGGATTTTTTTCAATGTCCTTCTTGGGGAACATGGTTTCTAAGAAAGGATTTATGGTGGACCCATAGAAGGTTGAAGTCATTACTAATTGGGCTAGATCGATAACTGTGATAGAAATTTGTAGCTTTGTGGGATACGATAGTTATTACCATATTGTTAAGGGTTTTACTACCATTGTTTCATATATGAACTCCCTTACATAAAAGAAACTTTCATGCATGGGATGACAAGTGTGAAGAGAACTTCCAAAAGCTCAAAACATTGTTGACTTGGGCCCCAATACTAACCCTTCCTATTGAGGGTACAGATTTCATTATATATTATGATGCCTCACAGTTGGGTTTACATATTGTTTTAATGGAGGATCAAAATGTGATTGCCTATACTTCCAGACAACTACTGAAGACCTTATAAGAAAAACTACCCCACACATGATTTAGAATTAGCAGTTGTGGTATTCGCTTTGAAAATTTAGAGGCACTATCTATATAAGGTGAAGTGAGAAGTTTTCCCAGGCCATTGTAGCCTACAAAATATGTTCACCCAAAGGGATCTAAATTTAAGATAGAGAAGATAGATGGAATTAAGTAAAGACTATGATATCTAAATCCTAGATTAGCTAGATAAAATTAATGTGGTAATGGATCACTATTTTAGAAGCTAGTGAGAATATGATGTTTAGAATGGGTGAAGGTGTCCTAACACCCATTGGTGAGAGAGGCATAGTTTCTTGGATAACGATTTTCTAAGATTATAGAAAACTAACAAAGAAAAGTTATTTGTGCATTGGAAGTCAGGTCCATATTTTACGACCAAATCAAAAGCAGGTAGTTTGAGGAAAAGAAGCTAAGCAACTTCTGAGAAAAGGTGTTACAAGGGGAGACAAGAAAAGACATTTTTGATGATGAGGTGCATTAAGAATTTTAGGGTAAATATGGGTACCCGGTTAAGCAATTTGATTTTGACTATTCTATTAGAGGCTTATAATTCTAAGTACTATTTGCATTCGGGTTCCAACAAAATGTATAGAGACTTGAGGCAACATTATCGGGATGAAGTGGACATTGTGGATTTCATAACTAAGTGTTAAAACTGCCAACAAGTAAAGTATGAACACTAAAAGACTAGTGGTATGTTTTAAAGAATGCCCATTTGATAATGGAAATGGGACAATATAACCATAGACTTTGTGGTTGGCCTTCCAAATACTTTGGGAAAGTGTGACTCTATATGGGTCATTCTTGATTGGTTGACTAAATCGGCTCACTTTATTCTAGTATTAGTAGATTACAATTTATCTAAGTTGGAAAAAATCTATGAGAAGGAGGTTGTGAGGATACATGGGGTACCAATCTCGACTGTGTCAGATAAAGGTACTCAGTTCACCTCTAATTTTTTAGAGAAATTTTAGTTGGATTTGGGGTCAAGATTAGATCTAAGTATAGATTTTTTCCATCCATAACCAATGACTAGTAGGAGCAAACTATCAAGTGCTTGAGGACATGTTTGGGGCTTATGTTATGGGCTTCAGGGATCAATGGGACTACTACTTACCATTGTGAAAATTTAGCTACAATAATAGCTACCACTCTTGTATTAACATGGCCTTTTTTAAGACCTAACATGAAAGGGGATGTAGGTCTCTAATTTGATAGTTTGATGAATTTAAGTTGAAATTTTAGAGCTCTAACATTCTCAAGGACACATGGAAAAAGCGAGATTCATATAGCAAAAGCTTGTAGTGGCTCAAAGACGACAGTGCAGATAATAAGGTGAGAGATATAAAGTTTGAGAAGAGGAGAAGGTACTATTAAGGTGTCACCCAAGAAGGCTGTAATGTGGTTTTGCAAGAAGGGAAAGTTAAGCCTAAGATACATTGTACCTTTTAAAGTTTTAAAAGGAGTGGGGTCGGTAGCATACAAATCATCCTTACCTCCTATTATGTCTGAGATTCACCTGGTATTTCATATTTTTATACTGAATTTGTATCATTGGAATGGTTATTACATCATTCATTGAGACCCTGAATTATTTAATACAAATTTTTATATCAAGAGGAACTAATTGCTATATTAGATAAAAATGTGAGAAAGTTAAAGACCCAATTCATTCCTTATGTGAATGTTTAATTGAGAAACCATACTATTAAAGAGGCAACTTGGAGACAGAGATGAACATGTGCAAGTGATATCTATACTAATTCATTGACCCCTGTACTTTTCCTTTGACTTGTTATGTATTTTAGGGAAAATTATAATTTGGGGATGAACGAGTGATAAATTGATTTTTAATGTAATGACCCAAATTATTTCTATTTGAAAGGGGGATAAAATTGCACTTAGTCTTTTCTTAGTTGATGTTTGAGAAATTCAGGGTCAGTCCAGGATTGGATGATTCTTGAGGGTGTGCTAGTCTATAGAAATATGGTAATAATGTGATTTTTGGTAGAGATGTATGAGATGATAATTCGATAAATAATGAGTTTAGGAGCCATAGCAACTTTTTGCACTTGAAATAGAGTTGTCAAACTCTAGTTATAGAGTTTAACATCTAAGGGTTGATTCGCAATGTCGTAATTGATGAAGTGTGCTATAAAATGAGCATAATTGAAGAGAGATCCTGAGTTTCTGCCTCAGACCACTATAGCAAAAAAATTGTCCTCTACATAAAAAATAAGTACCACCACAGTAGCCTTTATATTAAGGTGCAAATTGCTACAGTGGTAATCTAACCACTGCGGTGGTAATTAACCATTGTAGTGGTAACGTGCCGTATTTGATAATTTTAAAATCCAAAAAATATTTTTTACTCCCTACTTTTGGAGTTTTTCATCTTTGGAGGTAAGTTGTTACATTTTAAACTTAAATTACTTCACATAATCTTGGAAAATCATTAGAATAGAAGTTTGTGGTGGAATTTAGGGTTTTTGAGCCAGTTCATGAAATTGAGGTAAAGTGTTGAGAAAAAGCATAAAATTAGTAGATGATGATCCTAACGTGTTATAAAATACTAATGGGTGTAGAATTATGGTCATTCATGTGAATTCAAATAGGCTTCATGAGGTTTAAAGGATAAAAATTCTAAGATAATGAAATAGGGTACGTTTGTAGCTAAAATTAGTATATATCGATTTTTACTTGTTTAGGGGATTTAATATTAAAAGGGGAATGTATTCATGTTGTTATAGATCAGAACAAGTTGAACGGGAAGAAAAAGGCTAAACGTGGCTTAAAGGTGACTTTGAGCAAGGATTCAAGGTAGGTTAAGGTTTATTATAGTAATTAGACTTGCTATACTTTGTGCTTATATGTGAATTTGAATATTGTGATGTCTTTTGAGCACTACTTATGATTAATGATCTTATTGTACTACTTATGATTAATGATCTTATTGTATACTTATTCATACTGATATTATTGATAGTGATGGTGATGATGTCGATATGCAACCCGTAATATTCATAAGGTTGGTACTGATTGTGATGTTTATGATATTATGATGATGTTAATGAGCTAATATTAATGTTGATAAGAATGAGAAAAGAAAGATATTATGCTCACATCTTGCATTCATGTATTCAATATGTGCATTAAATAACCACTTAGAACAATATTCTGTGGTGGAACTACTTGTTGAATTTAACTACGTGTAAAGTTACATGGGTGTGAGCTTATATTTTTTCTTAAAGTGAAATACCATGATTTCCTATTTGTCATTTATTATGAGTTCTTTGTTGATTGCTTCACATCTATTCGATTTACTTATTCTTATGGTGTCGTATTGAGTCGACATATGATGCCTACAAGTACCTATTATTGTACTAATGCTACATGTGCTTTTCTTTTTATTGAGTTCAGAGTGTGTTTCGGTATTTGAGAAAAGACCTCGACTTTAGTTAACCGTTCTAGACTCAGTTTCAAGTGTGAGAACTATGATCGGGCAACTTTTGGATCTTCTTATCTCTACTTATGTCCCTTATTTCAACTTAAGATATTCCTTTATTATTTCAGTTTTGATATTTTATCAACTATCTATTTAGACATTCTTATATGTTGTTATATAGTGACTTCCGGTTCGTAGAATATAATAAGTAGAGGATTTTGCACTTTATTGGATATTGATATTTATGTAGGTTTGGTGTTTTAATTATTGGTAACATGTAGTAATTCTTACTTGTTTAATGAATATGACAATAGTACTTGAGTTAGTGATATTGAAATTAGTATAGTTCTCCCGCTATAGGTTAGGGAACCATTTGGATCATGACAATATCCTCCCTTAGATTTTTTTGGTGCCTCTCCTTTTCCCTTTCTACCACTTTTAGGAGCTTATCTAACAGCATGCTTTCCTAACTTTCTTTCTAATACTTACCTACATCTTTAGGAATTTAGAAAATTGTCTCTACCCAATTCTTTGTTTGTAAAGACTCAGTGTCTTATTTTGTAACTGTATCACAGTTGTTTTCTACTTGAGATTTATCCACACACTGCTTCTCCTATTCCATCTACTTATTATTGTTAGCCTCTATTACTTTCTCCACACTAATACCTTGAATACTTTGGCTATTAATCCTTGCAGGTAGTTGTTCTCGATCATTTTTATCTTTGTTACAATCATTAGCTCTTTATGAGACCACAACATCTTCCATAAATGGAACATCATTATTTGATGATGACTTACTCATTTGTTTCTTACCAATATCAAGTTGATAGTTGGTCATAGAACCCTTTTTGGGACCTTCCTTTTTGTCAGTGTCGCCTTTGGGAACTTTTTTTTTCACTCTATCCTCATAATGAATAGTCTCCAAAGCTACAAACTAATTTTGTGACCCAATAATATCTTTTAAATTATTAGTAACCTGTGAACTCTAATTATATTTTGTCTTTCCTTTCAAGTTTGCTACTTCATCCCAATCTTCACAATTCCAAACAATTTCCTACTTTTAATTTTCTAGGAAGGAAACCAGTAGGTTGTTGCTATTGTGTCTTTCCCTTTTCACTTGCCCATTTTTCTTACTGTTCTCAAACCCAACATTAAAAACTAGTTCTTTTTTACTGTTCTACTATATTATTTGTAATTCAAGGTGAATAACTTTACACTCATATCCATTATGCCTCTTTAGTTTACATTTATTGCAATATTTTGAAAGATAATCACATTAGATGTTCCTTGTCAGTTCTTATTGCACTCGTATGTTCATCCTCTAAGTCCATACAAACATGGTCCAAATACTAGCCATTCAGTAAACTAAAACTTAACTTTGCCATAACTAGGTATGGTTTTGTTGATTATGTCTATCTAAATGTATAGGAGTCCCTACAACTAAAGCTAATAAGAATAACGAGCCTTCAACAAAAAGGTTGGTAACAAGTTTGGGAACAAGCATTTGTAGTTTCTTCTCAGTTGTAAAGCTTGAGACATATATCAAAGGTCTCATATATCAAGATCACCCCCTATGATTTTATATTGTTCAAGGATAGTGATGCACAATTCCTCCAAATCAAGAGAACTACAGGAGAATTTTTCCACAGTAATATATTTTAAATTTTCTATTACATTCATTTTCAAAACATTAGATTTAGACACTTTATGTATGGTCCTCCATGTAACATTGTAATAGTGTAATACCCCAGGTTTTGGACTCTAAAATTTCTTAAGTGAAATTGGCCATTGCTCAAGCAATGACTCAGATTTGAGTCCTAAACACTCGTCATGAGTCGTATGGTGCCATTCGTTTCCTAACTAGTAAGGTATTCCTAGGTCACTGTTGTGGTCACTACTAGACCCTCACAAGTGATAGGTTAAGGTCACGAGTTATGGTGAGGAACTCATGACTATAATAGTGTGAATACCCAAAGCTTCTTCTCAGGCCATGAGTTCAGGTAACGACTCATGGCCAGTCACCACGAGTCGCTACCTGACCCTAACAATTGGGAGAAATTTTTCTTGTACATTTTCATTAAGGGTAGTTTGGTCTTTCTCCATCCTTTACACTTTACCCACAACTTAAAACACCTCAAGGCTCCCTATTAACATAAGTTAATCAAATTAAATACTACTCTCATCATCTTAAACACCCCAAAGTAATATAAAACTAGGGTTTTCAAGGAATTAAATCTTGAATCCCTCAACTTTTGATTTTCTCCCTATTCTTGTATGTTTCAGACATGTCTCTCTCCCTAACTTGTTTTTTATATAAAGTCATATGTTTAATCATTGTTAATGTGAATTTAATTGTGGGTTTGTAATAGGGTTGAGGATTTTGGATTGTTTACTATTGAAATTGCTTTCCCTATGTTTTGAATATTATATTCATGCTATAAATTATTGTTTTTGAATTAAATAGGCACATGGTTATGGTAATTTGAAATGGGGAATAAGGTTTCTCAAAATTGTTGCATTTTGGATTGATAATGGTAATATCCTAAACCCACCTTCATGAACTTTGGTTTTAAATGTGGAATTTGCATGTTTCAACCTATTTTTCAAACTATTGCATTATTTTAATGGAAAATAGATTAAAATAGAGTTGAAGGGCCTTGGCGACCATGGTATGGTTTTAAAATGGAACTTGGGAGTCAATTTGTTTATTTAGATTGGAATAGAATAATTGGACTTAGCTTGCAAAAATAATTGGTATGGAGACACCAATGGTAAATTCCTTAATAAATGACAAATAGGTTAATGGATGAGATTATGTGTAATTGTTTGAATTTGGACTTAAAGGGGGTTGTGTAGCTCACCGTGAAGGTGGAGGTCCCGAGGGGCCAATACCGAAAACCATGTTTGCTGGTGTGGGTGTCTTTATGACTGTGTGCATAGTTCACATACTATATATATATATATATATATTGGAATGGCTAAAGCCTTGGTGTCTCTGGATCTTCCTTGAATTTGCCTGGTTCGTGTGGCTAACATACTCTAGGACCCTTTCAGTGGGAGAATCTAAACAATTATAGCCTGTGGGTTCCCTTAGGACGGATAGAGCTACACAGTTTAGGTTGATGACATAAAAATTTTATGTTTATGACCCTTCACCCTATCCCGACATCCTATTTATGTATATGAATACATGTGTGCATGGTGGGTTGACTGATTTTGGATATGTAATTATTTTATCATTCTCCCTGAGTTATATGTCACTGCTCATCCCACTAACCGTCCTAGGATGCTACATTATTTCATAATGTAGAGTCCGAAGATATTTCTATTACCCCTATGCAGCATTAAGGGGTGTGGATATTGATTGAGTTGCTATGAAGTGGTTAACCTCCATTATCCAAAATGCTTTACCATTTCATTAGGTTTCTTTTTAGATTTTGGGAATTGAAGAGTTCATGTGTCATGGTCGGGTGTATGTCCCAACCTAATTTAGTATTTTGGGTTTTGAGGTCTTGTGGACAAGTGTGGGGTTGTTTGGTCATTTTGTTTGACTCGTATTCTGTCTCTTAGTTTAATGCACATATCTTTCATTGGTTTGGTTTGCTTCTTCTTTATTATTATTATCATTATTGTACTCTTGAGGTTAGGATAAGGGGGCAGTCTCTAGTCCATGATGGGCTTGAGATACCCGTCACGACTAGGCCTTGGTTTTGGTCATGACAAGCTTGGTATCAGAGCACGTTTTAGGGTCTTTGGGTGTCCACAAAGCTGTGTTAAATAGAGTCCCTTTTATGGATGTGTAGCATGCCATACTTATATGAGGGAGGCTACAAGGTATTTAGGAATATTTCCCTTTCTTGAAAACTCTCTAACTCTCAAACTCATGTTTCATATCATGCCTCCCAAAATATATGATGTTCGTTCCCCCTTCGTCCATAGGTATTCTTCCAAGCACCTTTTGCTGTAAAAAAGTCTCCTCCACCAATCCATCCATATAAATTTAGACCAAGGGAATTTGTATTGGTTCTATTGTTGTTTGCTACATTACGAGGCTTCAGAGGCTTTTCAAGAAGTCTATTGTGCCATTAAAACCGGTCCAATCACTATTGGATATTTACACTATCGCTAAAAATTTGAACCTTTCTCCAAAATTGACACAAAAACATATGCGTGAATCATGTCATTAAATTGTAACGGGGTATCGACACCACCATCTTGGAACCCTTCGGCCTTATCAGTTCACACCTATCAAACTAAACTGTACAATTTAGGATCTTGTTTGAAGGATCAGTGTCTAATCATCGGTAAAAAACTGCATTAACAAAATCATTGCACTTTATGTGTGTCTTCACTGTAGCCTGATCAATAATATACATAACTCGCATGCATGAAAATGGGATCCATTGCACGCATCTTATTCTTCCTACCCCATTAGGACATGTCAGTGTTGTTTATTCATCTACACAAATGTGATGACTATTAAAATGGAGATATAAAGAGTCATGAATTTTTATCTTAACACATTCAAAATAGCTGATGAATCGAAATCTCCATATGTTGCAACTGACGAATCAGTTGTTGGAAGAAATCAAAATATCTTTTCCAACATATGGTCCATCTGTTGCAACAGATAATCTATATGTTGCAACAGATGGTAAATCTGTTGCGATAGACCTAACTTTTTTTTAATTAATCTG
This sequence comes from Capsicum annuum, assembly GCF_002878395.1. Classification (NCBI taxonomy): domain Eukaryota; kingdom Viridiplantae; phylum Streptophyta; class Magnoliopsida; order Solanales; family Solanaceae; genus Capsicum; species Capsicum annuum. The sequence continues at coordinate 97,285,015 of NC_061121.1, forward strand.
CACGCATGTGATTACTTCTTTCTAAAAATGTTTGTTTCAATTTGGTTTTCCTATTTATAAAATCAAGAGAATTTTATTATATTCTTCCAAGATTACCCCTATTATTAAATGACTACATAAAGTATACTATTCACATTTATACTTTCTAATTAGAATTAATAAGGCCAATTTGGTAAATAATCACCTAATTTATATTTTTATTAATTGGTGTGCCAAGTCCATAGGGCCCAACTAATACGTAACGGAGGGACTATTAAAAAGAGGTGAAGACTTTTTATCTAACACATTCAAAACAGCTAATGAATTGAATACTCCATCTGTTGAAATTGAAACTGATGAATCAGCTGTCAGAAGATATCAAAACATCTCTTTTATACATACTGTCCATCTGTTGCAACAGATAATACATATGTTGCATCAGATGTCTTATTTGTTTCATATACAAATCATCTATTGTAACATATGGTAAATCTATTTTGACAGTCGTCTGTTGCACATTTAATCTATCCATCTATAGCAACAGATGCTAAATTTGTTAGAAATGCTAGACGATCTATTGCAATAGCTCAATAATAACGGCTTTTATCGAGTCTCAAACCACTATGAAAAGGTACGAAGTAATTAGTGTAAAAGAAAAGGTCGCAACTTTTCACAAAAAATAAAATGCCACCAGTTTGAATGTAATTAATACAATGGAGCTGAACAGTCCTGCCTTTTAGCCTGACAAGTCCAGATTATACTATAGGTCCCTCCTTAATCTTTATTCAACTCTATTTATTTCTTGCATTTTTTCCTTTCATGTGACATCTTCAACCACTTCTCTTCAAAGAGCATATTCCTTTCTCGTTGAGGTAAGTTTTTCTCTGCCGTAAATTTACCAGTTGGTTGTATACGTTGTATTATATTGTGAACATTTTTCTTTATATTTGTCAATTCATGCATGTTCTAGATATGATTGATCCTTTTCCAGACATTGCTATTCTACACAACACAGTGCGGGAACTTCAAAGGCAGGTTAATGACCTGCAGAGCAAGTTGGTCGCTATGAGAGCGATAATGTTCAGAGAGATGCAGAGGCTGATGAGAGCCCTGCTGTTGCGAGTTGATTGGTCGGCTGTCATTAATGATGATAATAATGATAATGATATTAATTAGAAAATATATTTTTTATTTTAGCGTTTGTATTTTAATTTTTCTATATCGGATCTATACCCAATGTATTTTATTTTTCATTTAATAAAAAATTTACTTTTAGTTAGACTTTGGCGTTTTAATTCTTATTCAATTTTTATTCTGTCTATTTCTTCTAATCTAATACATGCTAACATGTCGACGGTTGGAGGCAATGTTGAATCCAGTAGCACTAGCAATTTTGGCTTTTGAGTTCTTTTAACAGATGGACCATGTGTTGGAACCGATTGATCATCTGTTGGGTTTCAACAGATTATCTATCTATTTTAACAGATTTTCATCTGTTGGAGGAAAGCATTCCAGTTGTTTGTGCAACTGTTGAGAATAATTGTGGTCTGCTGTATTATTTAGTTCATCTTTTGCCTCATTTTATTGATGCACAAGTTATTTAAAAAAAAGATATTTTATATATAATAAATGATAACATTAGGTTCAAAACAATGAGTTAAAGATATAAAAGTACACAACAAACAAACAAACAACAACACAAGTTTATACAATTACAACGATCATGGTGGATTATGATTCGGGCATGTAGTTCTGTTGTGGCCAGCGCACTTACATATGGAGCACTTGTTTCTTCTTGATGAAAATGATTCTCCAACTCCACGCCTCCTTTTATATGGCTTTCTTACCAGTTTGATAGTGCTCGGCTCAATATACGGAGGAGGTATTAATCTCCCCATAAGCTCTACTGGAACAACCCAAGATTCTTCGGGAGGCACCGGAGTAATATGCCCACTATATACTATTTTCTATTTTTTCACCGAATAATATTGAGAGGAGTGCTCGTAAACTTCAGGTCCATATTTATGGTCGTATTGAGCTCGAAGGGCTACCATAGCATGTGGACAAGGTATTTTGTACAAGTCAAAAACTCTAAACGTACAAGATTTTATTTGAAGATCGACCATGGCAGCATCACCATAACCGGTGATACAAAATTTGTAATCTGCTATTTTATGAGAGAATAACCTATTCCACAAACTGATGTTCGTTGATATTTTCTTTTCGATTTCGAGAACAAATCGGGTTCTTTTTTCTGGGCACTTGAACTGCACACGCCTTTCGTTAAAAAAATTACTATATTTCTTGCTTATTTTTTCAAACATAGCCTTGATGGGAAATTCTCTTTCATCGCCAAACAATGAATTCACCAATTCAGCTATGTTTGATGTCATAATACTGTACCTATAGAAAAGAATCACTTAGTACGACATCAAACTAAACTTATAAATCAAACAAGACATTAAATTCATAAGAATGTACCTATTTGCTGGACAGAATGCCCGGCTCCATCTCTCAAAACCGACACGTGCGAGAAATTCTACTACCTTGGGATTCACATCCGCTATTTGATTGAAATGGTCTAAAAATTCCTCTCTACTATATGCTTTAGCTTCTCTATAAAAAAGGGTGACAACCCTTTCATTGTGATAGTTGTTTCGAATGTTCTCTCCAAGATGCCTAATGCAACAACCAAAGTAAGCTGAAGTGAAGAAAAGTGAACCCATCTTTGGAATACTTGGATGCCTATCCGATACAAAATACAACTCTTCGACGTAGCGTCAGAGTTGTTCAAAAAAAATCCATAAGAGGCATCACATTCCTTGTCTGCTATACAAAAAGTGACATAAAAGATGTGATTCTCCACATCCTGCGCCACCACCGTTAGCAGAACTCCATTATACCTGCTCCTCAAGAAGGTACCGTCGATGGCTATGCCTTTTCTCAAATATCAAAAACCTTGAATCCAAGCACCATAGGATACAAAAAAGTACTTGAACCTTCCGTTTTCATCCAGATGCAATGCAGTCTTACTTTTGAGATTTATGGACTCAATTATGTAACGGTAAGCATCCAAGACTTCATACCCATTCTCGAGTTTTCCCCGAACCAGGTCCTTGGCAATCCCCATGACCATATATACCTTCCAATAACTGACCAGGACACCCAAATTCGTAAGGATTTGATTGCCCATAAGCCTTGTTGAAGGGCCTTTGCCATCGGGGAAACTACTCCTGAAATATTCACCAAGGACCTTTGTCGTGGCGTGAGGATTTTAGCCTGAGATGTGCTCCGAACCACATGTGTGATTATTTTCATATTTATGAATACCGAATCTGTCAGAACTTGCGTACTTCACCGCTAACCACCACTTGCAGTTCAAATTAGCACATTTAAAGTAAAAGACACTGCTCGAATTAACCACCTTCTTTATTCTGAAATCTTTTTTCACGTAAGAAATAAACAAAGTGTTAGATAGTTCATTCTTGTCCTTGAATGACATTCCAATTAAAAATCCGGTCCCGTTGTCTTGAAGATTTCCAGATTGTGTCGATTGAGAAGAATTGCACATTATATTGGTTGTATCAACGGGTGTAGGTGTTTGATCATCATCTGGAATATTCATGTCTAGATCATCCAACCTATCATCAAAGAAGTCTTCTTTTTCTTCTTTTTGTACGTTCTGGTTCTTATTCTCTTTCGTCTTTTCAACCATGTACACCCTTAACACTGGCCTGGTTGAATCACTTAGATAAGAATGGAACCGAACCTGATCGATTATCTTGAAAGGCAGTACCCTCTAATTTTCAAAGGAGTTGTGCATGTAGCTGATGGTGAATTATTCTGGTTAACAATTCAGTCCACAAAAGCTGATGATTAAGTTCACAAAATCATCACATGAAACATCACTTTGGACTGTCATAGCTATCTTCTCTAGTATTTCACCCTCTTTCCAACGCCATACATATCGATTGCTCTTCTAGACTCATTGACCATGACAATCCACCCCTATTGTTATTAATCCCTCCACTAGTGGTACCTACATAAAGTCATTTGATAAAAAAAGTTGATAGTAATTTCATAGTGCCGTGAATGAATCCCAACAGATGTGTTATCTATTGCAACAGGTAAGTGATGAGTCGCAACAAATTCTTACCTGTTGGGATATATGTTACAGGTCTAAATATTTGTTGCAACAGATGAATCGCCTGTTGGAATTAATGTTATAACTAAATTACCTTTAAAGCTGATTCCAACAGATGAGTGACAGTTGCAATAGATAATTAACCTGTTGTGACAGATGACTTACCTATTGCAACAGGTTATTAATCTGTTATAACCTATGTTAGAATTGTGTTCAGGTTCTGTTGCAACAGGTAACTAATTTGTTGCAACATATATGTCAAATATTGCAACAGATGACCCATCTGTTTAAACATGAATCCAACATATCAGTCTTCCTTTGAAACAGATGTCTCATCTGTCGCAACAGATGATTTATCTATTTAAACAGATGGATTTTATGTTGGATTTATGATTGTGTTCTATCCATTATTGGAAAACAACAACACAATAGCAGTTACCTAGATGACAAATTCAACTAAAAATCATAATTTGACTTACCAATGTCTCCTTTGAAGTAATGCCAAAGTGGAAAGTAATGTTAGAAACAAAATTTAACCTAAGAAATTGATCAAATAGCAACAGTACCGGTAACAACAACAACAAATGGTCAACAAGAATAAGATGAAGATGATAATGAAGTAGAAGATGATGATAATGAAGCAGAAGATGATGAATGAAGCAGAAGCAACAATGAACAACAAAAATCGCTAAGAGAGAGAAAACAACAATGGGTGAGAAGAGAGAGAAAGACATCTTTTTTCCCTTTATTTTTCGTTATATAGGCTAACATTTAGATCAAAGTGTAAATTTAAAAACTTATGGGTTATTTTCAAACTTCCCCAACTTTCTTAATCCATAATAAAGTATTTGTCACCTCCACCTAATAATTAAGACTTGTGTCACCTGCACCTCATTTTAAAACTCTTTTGTCACCTGTGGCCCAAACTCCCAAATAACACAATGTACTTTAAATCACATGACATTAAACATTCAATAAAGTAGTGATTGACATACATCAAAATTTAAAAAAATATAATGCATAACATAATAATTAAAAAAATTATGACAATAATTTAGTAATCTGGTAGGTCCTATCCATCAACACCACAAGAAAATTTTGAATTACATGAGATTTTACTTGGGGATTTCATTTGCAATTTTTTCCTATGAATTTTCATGGAAAAATCTGTAATTTTTAAATTCTAGTAAATTTTAGCTGCAAAAATTATTTTCTTAAGAAAATTCGTAGGTAAATTTGGCGTTATTTTGTGAAAAATATTACCTATATGTGGAAAATTATTCCCCAAATTTCATTTCCGTAAGTGAATCCATAAGTAAAAATAATAAAATAAATTTCTTTTATAAATTTTAGAAAAATCCTAAGGTAAATCTACCTCTGAATTTACTTAGGGATATTATATGAGAATTTATTTAAGAATTTCATTTCTGGGGATTTATGTGGGGATTTTGTTTATCCAAATTTAGCTTGGAATCCTTTCTTGAAGATTTACCTAAGGAGTACATTACCTGAAAAATATTTAGGGATCTTTTTATTGTGAATTTAGTGAGAGGTTTTTCTTGGATATCTTCATGAGAATTTTATTAAATTGGAAATTGCTTGGGGATCTTTGTTGTTGCGAATTTACCTTGAGAATTTGCTGAGAAATTTACCTGAAAACTTTATTACGTGAAATTTTTTTTTTTTACAGATTTAACTTAGTATTCAATTTTAGAAATTTATTTGTGTATCTTCTTTCAAGAATACATACTTTGTTATGCGGTTTTGAAAAGGTTTTATAAACTTTTAAATATTAATACTTTCGATTTAATAACAAGGTTTAAGAAAAACTAAAAACTATATTCTCACTCTAATAAGATGTTGAAAAGAAAATGTTTGAAGCAATAATTTGAACATAATTATTAATGACGTTATAATATATTATTAAATTTATATATGATTAAAATTATTTTCTCATCTTCATATATCAATTAAATTTATTTAACTTTGAACAATAATTTAATTTTTTTAAAATTATTAATAATATTTGTGTAATATATTGGATAAATTAAAAGATAATTTATACATTAACGTGGCAGAATAAATGTACATATGGTACTTACAGAAGATGTCCAAGAACTAGTATTCATGGCATGACTAGTTTTAAAGATGGGGTTTTTGGGCGGCAGGTGACAAAAAAGTTTTAAAATGATTTGTAGGTGACAAAGTCTTAATAATTGAATGGAGGTGATAATTACTTAGTTATGGATTAAGAAAGTTTGGAAAATTTTAAAATAACCCACAAGTTTTTTAATTTATATTTTGATCCAAATGTAAGTTAATATAATAGGAAACGAAGGAAAAAAGGTGTGTTTTTCTCTCTGCTCATCCGTTGTTATTTTTTCTCTCTTCGTGATATTTGTTGTTCATTATTGTTGTTGCTTTATTCATCATCTTCTGATTCATTATCATCATCTGATACTTCATTATCATCTTCATATTCTTCTTGTTGACCATTGGTGTTGTTGTTTCCGCAAATGCTACTCTTTGACCAATTTGTTATGTCAAATTTTGTTTCGTACATCACTTTCAACTTTGGCATTTACTTGAGAGGAGACTTTGGTAAGTCAAATTATGCTTTTTAGTTGAATTTGTCATTTGGGTAACTGCTAGTGTGCTGTTTTTTCAACAATAGCTAGCACGCGAACATGAATGCAACATAAGAGCAATCTGTTTAAACAGATCCATCATCTGTGGCACCAAATAAATGTTCTGTTGCAACTGTATACTCATGTTGGATTCAAGTTTATGGTTCTAGGTGCCCGTAATATGTATTGAATAGATGGGCATTCTGTTGCAACAGATTAAACAATATCTATCTATTACAACATATAATTATTCTGTTGCAACATATGAACAATCTATTTTGAACAACAAAATACAGCTCCTGTCACAAACCCAATAGATAACTCAACTCAAATGTTGATCTCTTGCTATTGATACTGGATTCAAATTATCCCTTAATTGTAGACATGTCAATTATTGAGAAAAAAATAGACAGCATGAAAATTAAATAAGAATTAAAACGTCAAATGCATCAAACATAATTTTTTTACTAAACAAAAAAAAAATAAAAATACATAGGTAAATAAAAAAAGGCTTAGTTTTTATTATCATCATTATATTTGTATGGTCAGCCGGCCAATCTTCAACCGGCAGCAGCAGCGCCCTCCTCAGCCTACGGATCTCCCACAGTATCCTTACTCTGACGGCGGCTAACTCCCACTACAGGTCATGAACCTCCATCTGTAGTTTCCGCATGGCATCTCATAAAATATCCACATCCAATACTAGATCAGCCATATCTAGAAAACGCATAAGTTGACAAAACACACACGTAAAAATAAAAGTAAAGAAAAGAAAGAATTTGAATGTAATACAATGTATATTTACACAAAAATCAAGAAAAAAACTTACCAAAGACAGGAAAAAACTATCAAGTCCTTGAAAAAAAAGTAGTTGAAGGTGTAAAAAGATCAAGGAATAAATAAAGTGTAGTAGAATGAATGATTGAGTAAGGAGGGACCTATTTATAGAGGATTAAACTTGAATGTGTTAGGCAAAAAGTTGCAACTGTTCACCTCCATTTATTAATGACATTTTTTGCTTATTGTGAAAAGTTATGACTTAATTAAATTATGCAATATTGTGATAAGTCATGACTTTTCAACTTATTATTATTAATAATTAGTTCTTTTCAGGAACCATTTTTATATTGAGTTGTGACAACAGATTATATATCTGTTGCATTAGATAACCCATATGTTGCAACAAATATACGATCTGTTGCAACAAATCGACCATTTGTTTTAGGAGCTTTTTTGATTTCTTCTAACAACTGATTCATCAGTCGTAACAGATAAAAAATTTGATGCATCAGCAGCGTTGTTTGTTTGTTGAATGCGTTTAGACAAACAGTCACAATCATGACTATTCAACTTTTCCTTAACAATCATCATATAACTTAATTAATCCAATGTTGTGACTTTTTTTAAATTAAATAATTTTTCTTTTACGGTTATAAATTGTGTATATCATTTAGTTCCTTATTATTTATTAACGAACCATTTTTAGGAGAATCATGACTTTTCACCACCCTCTGTTGCCATAAGTGCTCAATTCCTACCTCCAACCGTCGACATGTTGAGAATAGGGAATAAATAGAATGATAATTAAATATTAAATAAGAATTAAAAATTCAAAGTCAACCAAACCAAACCAAACAAAACATATACATAGATTTTTGAATCCTTTCTAGGTAGATCCGATATAAAAAGGAAAAATACATACTCTAAAAGAAAGAAAAAATATAACCTAATTATTATTACTATTGTTGTTATTATCATTACTATTATTATTATTATTACAATTATTATTGTCAATCGGACAATTTTCATCCGGCAGCAGCAAGGCCCTCCTCAGGCTTGCTCTGAAGTTGGCCAAATCCCGCTGGAGTTTCCACAAGGACTCGATATGAATCTTCTTGTACAAATCTGGATCATCCATATTTGTATTATAAGTGTAGTAGAATGAATGAGCGAGAGTAAGGAAGGGAGTAAGGAAAGGAGGCCGGAGGAACCTATTTATAAATGATTGAATTAGAAAGGGGTAACTTAGTCAAACAAAAAGTCACAACTGTTCATATCCCATAATTAAATAAAACTGGTGACTTTTCGAATATGTAAATTAAAAAAATAGATCTAAATACAACATTTTATCTTTTTATTGTATTTCAGAAATAAAAGAAAATTGCTTTAAAATAAATCTAATAGATGGATAATCTGTTGCAAAGTATATTCTATCTATCAGATAACTTACAATATATTGATAATTTGTTGCAACAGATGGATATATCAGTTGGCTTTTCCAACAGATATGGCATCTGTTGCAACTTGCTAGTCATCTGTTTATTCAATTTAAGCCATAGATGGGCTAGGAAGAATAAGGTGCATGCAGATGGATCCACTATCATATGTGTGTGAGTTAAGTAGTATTACTGATAAGGTCACCAGGACAACACACACAAAGTACAATGTTTTTGTGAATACAGTTTTTAACCGATTAGGCATTGATCATTCAAATAAGATCCTGCATTGTACAGTTAAGTTTGATGGGTTTGAATTAATAAGGCTAAGGGCCTCATAAATATGGTGTAGATACCCTATTAAGAATTGCTTATGGTTGTTACTCGTGTTTATGTGTGTCAAGTTTTGAGAAGGAATCAATATTTGGTGTCATTGCAGAGAACCAATAGGGATTGGACTTAACTTTAAGTGTGTATTAGAATCTGAGAACACTTTCAAAGCCTCACACTGCATCAAATAAGAATGAAAAAACAATAAAAATTTCCCTGGCCCAAATTTATATGGAAGGGTTGATCGAGAAGATGATTATACACCGGAAGGAGCCGAACGAGAATGCCTGCAAGGGAAAGGGGAGTTGATGAAAGTCTATATCATCTGAGAGCTAATTGAAGAAGAGACATAGGATATAACTTCTAGCGAATCTGGCCGATGAAATTATCTTAAAATGTGAGAAATCTGAATCAAGTGTAAATATGAAAGTGTATCCGTTAATGTAAATTCGTTTGTTGTCCTCTAAAATAAAAATAATGCGGATGGACACTTTGCTAGGGAGCTACGACTAGGTAGCATGGTCGAGATTATCACCTAGATAGAAAATAGTTGAAGACTAAGAAATCAACCTTAAGGGCATCGAGGGTTGAAATGATATACAGTAACAATTGCAGTTAAAGTAAGGAATCTAAGCGAAGGCGGCAATTTTTGAATTTTAAATTGCATATCATGCCTTCTTATTTGTGGTTTCGATTAGGTCCACTGCTGTTGACCTAATCGAAACCAAAAACGTGATTGAAAGGCAAATTAAGTATCATTACTTCCTTAGCAATATGGATTAATTGATTGTGTTTTATAGCCCTAGCATGCTTTCAACATTTCTTGGAGAAGATCAGAGGCTTGCTCTAGCTTTGAATTTTGATAATTTTTAAGCTTGCCTCCAACAATATGAATTCTGTATTCAAACTAGTCATTGCCGTCTTCGAAGTTGGTATAAAGTTCCTGATCTCTATCAGGAACACTACCTTTAAAGTTGTGGTATTGAAGAAGGCCTTCAGAACACGTTTTGTATTCAAACTAGTCATTGCCGTCTTCGAAGTTGGTATAAAGTTCCTGATCTCTTATGATCTCTATCAGGAACACTACCTTTAAAGTTGTGGTATTGAAGAAGGCCTTCAGAACACGTTCTTCAGAAGTCTTAAAGGTTACATAGAGGGTTGTTGTGCTTGTTTTAGGTCAAAATGTATTGATACACACAGAAGATGTGGTCCCAACAGTTGAACAACACATTTTTATCAAACGTTGCTCAATGCATCTTGATCAACCAATTTGATAAATTAATAAGCAAGAAGTTACGTAGCATGTGATCTAAACCGACTCTACCAAGCCTATCAAACGTTACATAACTCCAGGTTTATTACCCTATCAAAAAAATTTGACCGAGTTAGTGCACAAATCAAATGAGCTCAATCTCTCAGCCTTTCTATTGATCGCTCTTCTCCAATATAGATGACAAGATATCTGCTATGCAAAGTCTACACCGTCGCCAGAAATGCTTGCCAAGGCACAAGTTTTCAGAAAACATCAATGGTAATCTCTCAATATCAAGTCATATTGAGAGATTACTAGTCATGCCTTCTCAAGACGTTCGCTATGGCAAAAATTTCTGCTGATGATAAGATATCTGACATGCGAAAGTCTACACTGTCAGCAAAAATTCTTGCCAGAGCAAAAGTCTTCAAAAGGAATTATTAGTAATCTCTCAACATCAAAGAAGTCTTGTACGAAAGTCTTCAGAAGAAAATCAAAAATAAGAAAGTTTTTAGCAATGACTACACATAATTATGGCATCAACAACCTCACCAGATTCACTCCTCATACAAAAAGAAGGCAAAAATATTTTCATTTGCATTCGCATGTTATTTATTTAACAAACCAAACAAAGATGAACTAAATTCATCATTTAATTCATCTTTATTTGGTTTGTTAAAAGAATAACATGCAAATAAAAATATTTCTACCTTTTGTTTTATACAAGGAGTGAATCTGGTGAGGTTGTAGATGATAATTATGTGTAGTCACTGCTGAAAACTTCCTTATTTTTTAATGTCTTCTAAAAACATTCATACAAGACTTCCTTGATATTAAGAGATTATTAATAATGCCTTCTAAAGACTTTCGCTCTGTTAAGTATTTTTGTTTATGGTGTAGACTTTTGCATGGTGAATATCTTGTCATCAGCAAACATTCTTGGCGTAGCAAAAGTCTTGGGAAGGCATGACTAGGAATATCTCAATATCACTTGATATTGAGAGATAATTGTTGATGCCTTCTAAAGACTTGTGCCCTGGCAAGCATTTCTGGCGATGGTGTAGACTTTTGCATAGCAGATATCTTGTTACCTATATTGGAGAAGAGCGATCAGCAGAAAGGCTAAGAGATTGAGCTCATTTTATTTGTACACTAAATCGAGCCAATTATTTTAATAGTGTAATGAGCATGGAGTTATGTAACGTTTGATAGGCTTAGTATAGTAGGTTTATATCACACTCTACGTAACTCCTTGCTTATTCATTTATCTAATTGGTTAAGCAAGCTGCATTGATCAATGCTCGATAAAAGTGTGTTGTTCAACTGCTGGGACCACATCTTGATTATGCATCAACACATTTTGACCTAAAAAAACACAGGGACCCTCCATATATCCTTTGAGGCTTCTGAATAAATTGTTTTGAAGGTCTTTTAAAATGCCACAACTTTGAATGTGGTATTCCTGATCGAGCTCACAAGATATTAGGATAACTTGAGAAGGAGAAGGAGGATAACATTTTAGTTTGGTAACTATGGCAAACTTCTTCCAACGAAAACAAACAGGCATGCCACAGTAATTTATCCATACCTCATCTATCTTGTCTTTGTTTTCATACATAAACCTACACTTGAGAAGATCATATACCATTTTTATCTGAAAACGAGCATTTTTGTCCTCCGATAAATCAAGATATTTCCCAAAGCAGCTTTCCCTGAAATAAGCATCCAATTTTTGTTCTTGAAGTATTTTTCTGAAAGTGTCGAAAGATTTCCCATGGTTGACTTAACCACAAAATCACCCGTTAAATTTGTGGCACTATCGCACTGCATTCTTATAGGATAACGATCAATGCTGAAGGTTTTGACCAACTCTTCGACAAAAGGGCTATTAGCATTTGGATCATCTCTTTTGATACATTCCTCCTCTCCGTGTTCATTATCTTCTGCTCCTGATTGAGATAACGCTTGTAAAGTAAGCTCATAGAGTGGTGGATGTAGCCGAGCTGCTGCACTTGTTTCTTTACTTGGACTTGATTTGGTCTCTTTTCTTTTGGGAGTCATATTATCTTAAATTAACAGAAACATAAAATATATTATAATTGATTAATGCATCATTAAAAAAGATAACAGTAAATCTAATATGCACAATGGTAAAATAACAGTTCCAACAGACCACACATCTGTTGCACCAGGTATGTTATCTATTGCAACATATAATCGACCTATTGTAATGGATGAGTAAACCATTGAAAATAATAAAAATAGATCACTAATCTGTTGCACCAGGTATTTTATCTGATGCAACATATAACTGATCTGTTACAATGGATGAGTAAACCGTTGGAAACCATAAAAATAGATGAGTAATCCATTACACCAGGTGGTTTATCTGTTGTAATATATAACCAACTTGTTGTAAGGATGAGTAATCCATTGGAAATAGTAAAAATAGATCACTAATCTTTTGCACCAGGTAGTATATCTGTTGAAATATATTACCAACCTATTGCAAGGATAAGTAAACTGTTGGAAACCATAAAAATAGATCATTAATCTGTTGCACCAGGTATTTGATCTGTTGCAACATATAACCAACTTGTTGCAGTAGATGAATAATCCATTCGAAACCATAAAACAAATCACAAATTTGTTGCACCAGGTAGTTTATCTATTACAACATATAACCAACCTGTTGCAACGAATGAGTAATACTTTGGAAACCATAAAAACAGATCTCTAATTTATTGCATCAGGTATGCTATCGGTTGCAATAAATAGCTGATCTGTTGCAATGGATGAGTAATCCATTAGAAACCATAAAAATAGATCACTAATCTGTTACACCAGGTATGTTATCAGTTGCAATATATAACGAACTTGTTGCAACAGATGAGTAAACCGTTGGAGACAATAAAAATAGATCACTAAACTGTTGAAACATATCACTCGTCTGTTGCAAAATGAGTTATCTGTTATATCAATATTGTTTAGATTTCTTCTAAACAGAAGAGTCGTTTGTCGTAACAGATGAATGATTTGTTAGATTATTCATTTATTACATCAGATTTTCATAGTTGCATCAGATTTTAATCTATTGCAATAGATGTTTTCATCTGTTGCATCAGATGTCTTTATCTATCGCATCAGATGTTTCATCTGTTGCATCAGATTTTTCATCTATTGCAACACCATTTTTACCATGACAAATAACAAATCAACCCAGCAACACCAACATATCACACACACATACACACTAAGAACATCAACTGTGAACAAACATTACCAACAAATCTAAATCAACAGTACGGCAACAAAAACAAGAAATGCCAGAAATTAGAGTTTTATTTAGTTCATATTTCAATACTAGAAGAGTAGTTGGCTCAAGTTCCTCTGTTTCTTCATAATTTTTTACCTGTGAAAAATAAAATGGGACGACGAAGAACTCGAAGTTGTTGTCACCAGAGAAGTCTTCACGTCGATTGACGGTTGAAAGTCAAAAGGGAACTCGCCCGACTATTTTTCACCGGAGGTTGAAGTTGTCGGGAATTGAAGGGAGAATTTTGCAGAACTGTTGGTTGGGAGAGAGTTGAGAGAAGCTGTCAAGAGAGAGAGGAGAGAGACCGGTTAATTTGGATTGAAGAGGGGTGTGGGTTGCTTTGTATTTGAAAAGATTAGAAAGTTTTGAAAATATTAATCAAGTTCATAATTAACTTAATCAAGTTTTCTAATGATGTTTGACCTTTTAAGTTGGTCAATGTCACCAATCCTTCATTCAAGACTTAAAAGATACATTTCCTTTAATTTTCTCTACTAATTAGGTATGAGAAACCAAATATTTTTATTCTGAGTATTTAATCCGTGCGAAACAATATTTTCAAAATGAATTAGGCTTCTTTTAGCCCCTTGCTTATTTCTATACTAAAATTATTTTCGTAAAAAGATAGTTGAAAAAAGATAAAGTTAAATTATTTTTTTCATGTGAGATAAATCTTTGTTAAATTATCAAAAAGGGAGAATAAAATTTTATAGGATGAAGTGTAAAATTGGAAAAAATAGATCAAAGATAAAGAAAGAATTTTTTATTAAATAAGCGTTCACACTAAAATATAATGAATGAAAATCAACTTACCTTTCATAATATTTTTCCTTTTTATTCACCATACAATTTGATTGTATACAAGAGAGAAGCCACACATATTGAAAAAGCGGTGCTTTCGATCACTCATGGATCTATTTAACCCCAAGGGACAATTCAACAAACACCTACTATACTTTTCCACAACATAATTTCTCAACTCCACACTTTCTTCACAACCTTATTTATTCTACTGGTGTCTATACTTGATATTCCTTTGAACGTATATTTTCATATATTTTCCTCTTATCATATTTTTAGGAGTCCTTCATTTTTCATAATTCCTCCCACATATTTTATGAGTCAATATTGTTGTAGTTCTTACATAAAAAAGTAGTAAATGAAAAGAATCCTTAATCCATCGCTAAATTAACATAGCAAATAATATTTTTTTGATAATTCATAACTCATTCATCGCTAATCCTTGCTAAATAGGATTAGTGACGAACAAAATAATATTTTACTACAAATATTGGTACTTTTAATATACGGAAAAGGGCCTAAAATATCCTTCAACTATGTGAAATGGTGCAAAAATGCCCTCCATCTACCTATTGGGCCTAAAATGTCATTCATGTCTACCTATCGGGCCTAAAATGCTTTTTTCATCTACCTATTGGGGCAATTTTGTCCTTTTTTTTAAGAAAAAATTATATAATACGACTTATCTGTATCAAACTACATAAAATCCCTATCATTTTTATTAATATTAATCAACTAAATAGTGCACAATATTAATTTTTACATATACATAGCCGTATTAGTTGGTTGCTAGATATAGCATATAAAATATTTTCTTTTATAACAGATTCTAATATATAGAAAAATAATTATATGTTGAATTCCCATATTTCTTATTTATTGACTAATTTTATGGAAGCCTTTGTTCATTTATTTTTTATATACTAAATCAAAACTTTATGTTTTTCATTTTTATTGTCTGCTATCACGATGCCTCCATAAAAAATATATGGTATATTTATACCATAAAAATTCATGGTGTATTTATATATTATACAAATTATATTTATATCACAAAAATGTATGGTCTATTTATACCATACAAATTATATTTATACCACATAAATTATATTTATACCATAAACATACATGATATATTTTAAATATAAAAAGTTTATACCATGTAATATTGAAAATATATATTTATATTTAATAAATAAATTTTTAACAAGAAAAGTACTTCCGACATAATGAGATATACCATGAATATTTTTCCCCTAAATTATATCAAAAATATAGTAATATTAATAACAATCTAACTTTGTCATAAATTATATTTATACAGTAAAAATACATGGTATATTTGTACTTCCAACATAATGACTTTTATTTCATAAATATTTATTAATAAAAAATTATGGTTAACCCATTACATTAGAATTAAAAATACACGATAATAAAATAATACTACATGATTAACATATATGAAAACAAAACGAAACATACACGGGCAAATGATGAAATACTTAGTTTATTTAAAAATATTTAAATTTTGAATATAAGAAAGAAAGATTTGAAAGCAGGGATTATCTTTTTCACTTTTAATTTGAAGATTGAAAATATATCTTTTAAATTAAGGTGAACTGATAATTAGTTATAATATTAAATTAGGAATTATTATTATCTTTTTTTATTTTTTTTTAAATGGCTATTTATGTAAAAAATAATTATTTTTGTAATATTGAAAAAGTACTATTATTTATGTAATATAGTTTTAAGGATGACCTTTTTCATGTAATTTGCCTAAATAAAAGGATAAAAAAAGGCCTAATAGATAGACAAAAAAGATATTTTAGGCCCAATAATAGGTGAGAAGGGCATTTAGGCCCAATAGGTAGACGAAAAAGATAATTTTAGGCTCAATAGGTAGATGGAGGGCCTTTTTGAACCATTTTACATAGTTGAAGGGCATTTTAGGCCTTTTTCCGTTTAATATATACGAAAGTTAGAAAATTATCTCAAGTCACAACTAAATGGCATACAATGTAGTTACAGGTATAGAAGATATTAGCTTCTTAGCTCCTCATTCATAAGAACTTATTTTGCCTAAATAAAATGATAAAATAGGCCTAATAGATAGACAAAAAAGATATTTTAGGCCCAATAGTAGGTGAGAAGGGCATTAGGCCCAATAGGTAGACGAAAAAGATAATTTTAGGCTCAATAGGTAGATGGAGGGCGTTTTTGAACCATTTTACATAGTTGAAGGACATTTTAGGCCTTTTTCCGTTTAATATATAGGAAAGTTAGAAAATTATCTCAAGTCATTACTAAATGGCATACAATGTAGTTACAGGTATAGAAGATATTAGCTTCTTGGCTCCTCATTCTTAAGAACTTATTTTGATTTCAAAATTCTAACTAAATCCTTAACCTAAACAAAGAAAGATACATAATGTAATATTGGTTAGTTGGTACTTGGTAATATGTATGTATAAACTAATCCTAAAACTTACAACAATAATTAACAAACTATATAGTAATTAACATTAACATTGACATTGGCAATGCATAGGAGCCTAAACAAGAAAAGGCCACATGCAGTACATTAGAATGTCTAGACAGTAACTCGCTACAGTATCAAAATATGCAGAGAAACAATTTATATTTAGTAAATTAAAAAATTAAAGGAACGAAAGTGCAATAATAAAAATTAATATACTTTGATTTCTGAAAACACCAGAGGGACTTGAAGCCATATCTTTTTGAAACCTAAAGAAACAACCAAAACATAGTAGTGTAGTATCAGTATCACAAGTGGGATCTGGCGAGGGTAGAATGTACACAACCTTACCTCTACCTCATAAAGATAAAGTATAGAACTCATCATGAGCTAACTCTTAACTCTCAATAGCACTTTCATGGACACCAAAAATATTCTTACAAAGTTATATAAACGCATTAAAAACAGAATTAACAATAAACTAAATCAAGTAAAACGACTAAAGACTAAAGAACAACCAAGAAATAATAATACTTAAAGAACTTGATTGTCATGAAGCAATCATATCTCTTAAAGAAAAAAGGAAGGAAGAAAAGTGTTAGATTTAGAAGCATACCTAGGATTTTTGTGGGGTGGTGGTTTCTCTTGAGAAAAGTGATTTAAACAAAAAAAAGAAGTGCGCACATTCACGGAAGAAGAAGAAAACTGTCGAGATTATAGAAGCATACACGAGGATTGAATTTCGTGAAGTTGGTATTTTTCTTTTTTTTATATATAGGTGTCTTAATTAAGGAAAAATTATACAATATTTGGTGAGTTGACATATTAAGTAAGAAAAAAAATACAATTTTAGATGGTTTAAATGTCCTAAATATTAGAAAAATAATTATATTACTATTCTTAAATATTTAAAAGTAACCTTAATAAAACCTGCATCACCTAACTTTTTCTCTTTTTGGTTAAGGTGATGTTTTCCTTGGTAAAAATTTAATTCCAAATTAAACTTCACAATTTTTTGTTAAAAATCAAGTCCAATTGAAAATTGGTTACCAGAGAATGCACCAAGTTATGGACTTTCAATAGGAATCCAATTCTCAAAGGGTAATGATGCAACGTCAAAACCTTGTAAAAATATATCTTACCATAGATTTTCTCTTACCAAATATTTTATGATTCGTTAATTTTTAAAATATATTTTTCTCTTACCAAAATATTTTAGGATTCCTTAATTTTAAATATTATAAAAAAAAAAATTTGAAGAAAATAACTGAAAAGACAATTTTGTCTACTTCAGAGTCTTTTGATAAAGGGTAAAGAATTCAAATCACTTTTCTAAGGGCCTTCACACTTTTAATATATTATATAGATTATAGATTATTATAGATTATAGATAAAGATATAGATAAATTATAGATATAGATAATTGGATTTCTATATTTTTTTCCTTAAAAGTTTATCACTTTTTTGTAGCTTTTAATTTTTTGTATAAATTATTTATGTACATTTTTGTATAAATAAT
This sequence comes from Capsicum annuum, assembly GCF_002878395.1. Taxonomy (NCBI): domain Eukaryota; kingdom Viridiplantae; phylum Streptophyta; class Magnoliopsida; order Solanales; family Solanaceae; genus Capsicum; species Capsicum annuum. The sequence continues at coordinate 97,303,681 of NC_061121.1, forward strand.
TTATAGACCTTTTAAGTAAACGCTATGTCTAGACGAAAGACTGATAAAGTCATTTAATGACACTATTACTTCGAAAGAGTTTTAAGATAACTTTGAATAATAATTTCTCTAAAATAATAATTCAAATAAGGAAAGACTTTGTGCTTATACAAATAGAATCTTATTTAATATTAGATTTCTAAATATTAGGAATTCTGATATGGATTGATGTAGGAGAAAAAATTAATTGTCACAATTTTATTTAATTTGAAAGTACTAAATGTTAGGTAAAAGTTAAATGAATAATTTATATAGTGTACAACAACAACAACATAATGGGTATCAATTGTTTCATTTCATAGGTTTGGACTATCAAATTTCTTTGACCTCAATTTCAAGAACGTGTCACGTGCTTCTTCATTATCTTCTTGGCAAGACTTATATGACATCCTCGAACAACCATCAGGAATTCTCTTGGACTTATAGTTTCTACAGAATCAAGCTCACAGAGCAAACATTTGCATACTAGTCCATGATTGATGTTACAAATGCTAAACTTCCCATAATATTTATACAGATCAGATGTATCTTTTGGTGTTGACCACGTCAAAGGCCATCCTCTTATCTCATTGTACCAATTGTAGAATTGTACTTCTCCAGAGGAGTTCATTAAGAGTCTATACTTAGATTATTGAATGTTCTTGTCTATTCCAATGACTTATTGACAATGTCATTCTCAATGAAGTTGGACAACACGTATGCTATAAAATTAGGCATCTCACTGAAGCTAAAGTGTTCAGAAATAGCTAATTTCACAAATCTTTTCCAGCGAATTACACCCTACTTCGAAAGTATAATATACTTTCTCCTAGAAAGGTTTTTCAGTTCTTGTGTTTGTTATTATCTTCTTATTCTCTCTCAGTTGCCTATCCTTTCTAGATGAGGGGGTGTCTCTTAGTAGTAGCTTCCAACTCTTAAAATTGACCTCCTCAAGCACCAGATATGAATATTTTCTGAATTTCATACGAAAATTTTTACTTGCATTAAATGCACTTTTGGCTTATCAAATTGTTAGGTGTACATTATATTATTAAGTACTAAATTGAAAAAAAAAAGTAAATCTTTTAAGATAAGAAGTATACATAAAAGGAATATAATAACTCACCATCACACAATAATTAAGGAGTAAAATTAGATATAGTGAACAAAATTTTACTATTGATATCTAAAGTCAATAATTCAGGAAAGAAAAAAATTGAATTGCACAAAAATAGAATTTCAAGTAGATAAAGAAAATTTAAAGTGGCAGAATTTGAGAGATAATCATTATAACATAATCTTAATTTCGACATGTATCCACCTTTATATGGCATCAATCATTAGTCGTTCTCTCAATATTTCATTGATTTGTGCTTACAATCCTTCCTATTGATCCTTACATAATTGTCCTAGTATTTCCTCTTCATATATATGAAAAAGACTCTACTATCGATCTTTAATTTATAACATATTATATGAAGTAAAACAATATAATAAATGAAGTTACCTTGCTATAAAAATCAAGCAACAAACACTTCTAAAACTTGATGAAACTCTTGATCTTCTTAAGCTTACTATTCTAAGTTACTTCATATTGAAGAACGCGCACACACATGTATCTTTTATTTTTGTTTTGGATTCTAAATTAAATTGTATTATAGCTAGTGGTGTTCACGGTTTGATTTTTAATCAAATCGAACTGTGATCCAAACCAAACCGATTAAAAAAACCAATATTTGATTAGGTTTAGTTTGATTTGGTTTTGAATTTTAAAAAATTGATACTAATTTGGTTTGGTTTGGTTTTACTCTAAAATAACCGACAAGATAACCAAACCGAATCGATATATATATGTTACATCTTATATTTTAACCATGATTTAACTTTAGTCGTAACACATTCAGTCATATATCTTCATCCAGTTGACAGTACGTTATGAGATTCTAAATGAATTTTGCACTTTGAATGAAAAATGAGACTAATTGTGAAAATAATATCTTGTTGTATATTGAAATTTACAGCTAAGATTCATTAGACTATAGACAATCACTAATTTTAACTTTCTTTTTGAACCTTGTTGAGAAAGAAGTTTATGTGTTCACCTTTTGGGGTTTATCATATCATTCTGTTAAATGTAGTTTTTAAATATTTTTTTAGAAACGTTCGTATGGTGTTGTTCATGGATTTACCGTAGTATAAAATTCAGTTGACATCTTAGTTTCAAGTCTGAGATACAACACTACATCTCATATGTTAGATTGGATTTTTTTTTATCATTAGCGAAAGTTATAAACTGAAAAAACCTAACCAAACCAAACTAAACCAACAAGAACCAAACTGACAGTTATTTTTTTGTTTGGTTTGATTTTAGAAATTTAAAAACCAACTAAGTTGGTGCACGACCCGAATGAGGGCCTGGCCGTAACGGACATCCCGAATAATGAAGGCTCGAAACGCCCTTCTCTATCTGGTAATCATGCACAACATTTATTTAATAAAAGAAGATACGAAAATATAATCTGCTACAAAAACATGGTCAATTCTGAATTCAACATAAGTATGGAAATTGTAAATCAACTACATCTAAATAATATCTGACTCAGTCTGCGAAATCTCTACTACATGACAATCTGACAACTGTCTAAAACTGGGACAAGGCCCCCAGTAGATCAAAACTGAATTAAGTGGCATAATCTGAAAACATAGGCCTTCTGGAATAGAGAAGGCTCACCACTGCACAATCTGATCAGCTGTCTGAATTATCTACTGCTTATCTGGACTCCTAGATTGTGTCTCAGAACTTGAGAGGTAGGGGGAGGGGGGGCCAATACAGATGTACTGGTATGCAGAGCATATCCAAAATAATCATTTATTATTCAACATATGTGAGAGCAATTTGAAACAGTTCATAAGTATGTCATATAGTAAGAATTCACATGGGCATTTTAAAGACTGTTAAAATCATCTCAACTCTGAGAAATTTGTGTTACTTCAGTGCTAGGTGGTATACCCTACAACTTTGAAAATTTCATGGGCTAAATAGAAACTTCATTAACTCAGCAGTCAAGCCCCCAACCCAAGAAGCAAAGGTCGGAGTCTCTGAATCTACTACGCCATACGGTCGTCGCCAGCGTATAATAATAATCTATCCATATCGACAAATACGGTTTAAGGCTAAGAGTTGCTTGAACTAGCGCCTTCTTCGGATAACCACCTAACCCTCTTTAAGCCCCTTTTTAAAACTCTATCAAAATATGCAGTCTCTGAAAACATACTCTGAAAACATGCTTTAAAAACATACTCTGAAAACATACTCTGTTATGTCATAAATACATATGGTATTGTCATACCATTGACATGTAAGTCACATCTCTGAGCCATTATTAGTCTTTCATAAATCTCTGTTTTCAAAATATAAGTTTTGGGACCACCATTTCAATAATTCAATTCAAAGAAACTCTTTCTCAAACCTCATGTAAACACATGCAAGGAACTCATCTTTGTCAAGCATTTCAATAGTACAAGGTGGTCATGTCAAAGTTCTCAATTCACATGCAATTCTTTCTCTTAAACACAAGAACACATTTATATCAAGAAACACTCTCTCAACAATTTCAAATCATGCTCAAATGCTATAATATTGCAAAAACATCTTTCAAATCACAAAACCATAACTGGGAGTCTCACTGGAAATTGACCATCGTCATTTACACCCTCTCCGCGACGTGCCAAAGACAGGAATGACGGTGTTTTATGACTAGGACTTAAATTACCTATACCTCCTTCATCAAGTGTCCGTTTTGGATGCATCTTATGTTGACAAAAAACTTATTCAATCATCTACGAAATGAAAAATTGAAATCTAAGGGATTCCACCAAAAAAAAAGTATAAATCATTCTAGAAGTCAATGCTTGATACTTTAGGGACAAAAATTTAGCTAGAAAAAACTTTGGGGCGTTACAGTTAGTTTGGTTATGGTTTTGACCAATAACCAATCCAAACTGACTCATGAACACCCCTAATTATAGCTATCAACCAAATTTGAAGGCTATTTCACTATGAATCTAAAAATTTTCACTTTTAGTTATTTTTAATATCCTAAACATTAGGCCAAGTCATAAATAACTACAAATTTCATCAAAAAGATAATTTAACTTTGATAAGGCTTAAAATCCATCTAATATTTGAGGAATGTTTTCAAAGAATGTGTGTTGCAACATATGAAATTTATTTCAGTAAAAAGATATTTAGTTTTTGCAATGAATAAAAGTCGTCTAATGTTTGAATGATATTTTATATGAACATCCGTTATATGAATATTCCTTGCCAATAATTGTAGCATTATGTTAAAAATAATTAATTGTACTTGCATATGATCACTTAATATTTAAATTTAAGATAATTAAATATTGTTAATACCTTAGAGCAAATCATATTTTATGTTTGCAAGACATAAGATGACATAATAAATTCTCACAAGCCATTAAAATATTTTTTAGATAAGTCTAACATATATTTTTAAACTTAAAATAATGAATCTTGGTATAATTAGTGTTCATCTATGATTCATAATCTCTATCCAAAACTTGAATTTGTATCCTGTCAAAAATATATAAATTCTGACTAAATTAACGTAATTGGAATATAATTAATATATGAGACCACCTATGTAATCTAGCCTTTTGCTTTTTGGTTTCCCATCCGGTGTCTGGTGCCTACTTGGAAGCCTCGACTAATTTGAATTGCACGTTGCAGGGTCCATTAAGGTGACAGTGCTCCCAACAGAGTTTTCTCCATACCCAGGGTCGAACCCTCGACCTCTGGTTAAGAGTGGAGTAGCCCCATCCACTGCACCACAATCAATGTTGGTTGCAGTCTGGCCTTTTAATTCGTAATAGTATAGATTTTTTAATTTCAATTTAAAGTCCTTGAAAAATCAAACATGGAGTCTAAATATAAAAAAAAAAAAAAAAAAGTAGACCACCAATTTACAAATCTTGATGCCAATTCTAATTGAAGGAATCTTATCGCTTATTTGGTCAAATTTATTTTTTTTTCTCAAAAGTATTTTTTTTTCAAAAAAATATGCTTGTTTTTAAAAATTAAGGTGAGCTTTTGAGACAAAATAAGTGCTTTTAGAGAGTTCACCTTGATTAGCCTCCCATTTTAATATTTATCTAATAATGACAATTAATAATTATTAGATATTCCATAACTTACGCATGCCATGTGTTTCAGCCATTCAATCCACAATATATCAAATATTAAGCTCTAAATAAAGCAGAAAATTGACATAATATTAACAAAGCATTCAGATTACTCCACTGTCTTACACAGCTTTAGAAAACCAAACTGTACTTCATTCCACAGAAGACATAGAAAACGTATCATATCACTGAAATAATAAAATACTCAAAAAGAAGAAAAATTATATCGCCCGAAACAATCTAAACATAATATTCTTACCGAATCACTAAAATAAGGCCTTTGTTCATGTTTTGCTCAATCAAAGTTAGAATAATCACACAATGTCAGCATATAATCATATTGTTCCCTCATTGGCCTTATATTAGATTATTTAAAAATAACAATTAATGCAAAAAGGGCCCAAATTTGATCTATTGAACATAAAGCATACCATCTTTTATTCCCCACTTTGAGACCTATCAATTATAATTACTCGCATACTGGTTATCGAATCGTCTTTGTTAGGGAAGATTATGTTATACTAGGATGAAAGTTTCACATACACGGGCTCCCATTCTATGACGTTGAAATCCTAATATGAGACTTTTTAACACGAATTTAAATTTAATTGAGTTTAAGTTTTAAATATTTTTTAACAGTAATACTAAATATTAATAAATTAGAGGGGGGAGAGTTTGATCTTTTACAAAAACTAAGTTGGACAGAAGAATAATTATCACCAATTTTCTTTCCTATTTTACTTAGCACAAATAATACAATTGTCATGACCTTCTGAAATATGATGTAAAACGATTATGATCTAAGACTCTTAAAAAGATATTAATAATACTATTGACGATCATTATACAATAAAAGCAATTCTAATAATGGCCAAAGAATTACTAAGAATTCGGTACCTACCAAACAACATCATACCTCAAATAATAAATAGAAAGAATTAACCAATAAGAAAAACATAAAAGGCCAATATTAATTTAAAGGAACTGTAAAGATTAATATCTCATAATGGCACCTATATATTAAACGAAAAATTTGTAAACATGGCACAAATTAAATTTACCCTCCCATAATATAACAAATGTAGAAAGAATTAGTGGTAATTACAAGTGAAAGATTTGCAAGAATAAGAAAATTGAAAAGAAAAAACATGTATCTCTGGATTACTTTAATAGAAGCGCTTTTGCTCATCGATTTGACCTCTTGATATATGAATACAGATGCAGTCATTTTATTCTTCCAGAATTAACATAATTTTTAGACTTTAAATAGAGGTTGGATACAATATGAAAGAGTATCTTAAACAAACAAAAACTCAAATAACCCTAAACCTAATTAACTATATACACACGACGGTTTTTAGTTTCTCCATAAAAAATAACTATAGTAAGTATAATTATATTTAAAAATAGGATACAATATGAAAGAGTATCCCAAACAAACAAAAATTTAAATAACCCTAACCTAATTAAAATATATACACACTGCTCTAAATGTATTTACATTATAGTGAATGTTTATCAAGATCTAATTGATATCTATCAGGATTTGAATATCTATCTTTTAGTCAAAAAATTAGGAGTATTTTTCCCTATAAATAGAGGGGTTTTGTTCATTGTATTTTCAAGAATCTTATGATCTCTCATCCGTCAAGAGAAATAACAATTACTCTCTCTACTCTTCTTCTTTATTCTTTATTATTTTATAACACGTTATCAGTACGAGACTCTGCCAAATAAGGTGAGATTATAAATCTAAAGGTAATTTCAAGGTTTGTAATTCCTTATGTTATCTATTTTTTTGCTACTAATGATATAATTATTGTTGGATTTGAGAAAAACATAATTGGTTTGGAACCACTTATGCTTAAAAGATATGATGATGAACAATATTGTTCAAGTCCTATTGAGTTATAGCCTAAGACGCCTTTTTATATGGATAAAATATTGAGTTTGAATCTCAATGCACCATATTGATGATATTATGATGGCTAAGGCAAAATAATGGTGTTTGTGAAAAGTCATGAGACATGTCCCATTGAATATGCTTCATTCTCTGAAGTGAATGTGGTAACAGTGCATAATATGTCTGAAAAAAATGAACTGATTAAATGTACGAATATAAGCATGAAAGGACAATATGATAATGATCATCAAAAGTGATGATATTTTCACACACATAAGATATGTTGGAGAAAAATTCTCTACATCATATGTATGCCTCGATTTGCTCTTATAATTGCAATATCTTAAAAGAGGTTATAAGCTATTAGTTTGATATGCTTAAGGCACGATTATGTTTCATTCATAGAATGAGAATTTTAATTGTTATAAGCATAGATTCATTCCCAAGGGTGAATGTGATGATATTTAGTAAAGCTTGTCAATACAAACGTGCACTTAATTGTGTGGTACCACAATTCACCTACAAAAGAGGTAGAGTAATTGAGAGAAGTTATTTTGAAATCTACTTTTCAAGTAGTAAATCTGAAATCTATTCATATCATAGTAAATTTGAAATTTACTAAAGAAAAAAAGCACATGTCATGATAAACTTGGAGTTTACTAGTGTAAAAGTTCATAAATTGATATGAATGATTGTGACATCCCAAAGATTTCCATATTAAATATTAAATACATATTGAAGAATTCAAAAATTCCTCATGAGCTTTTAATGTTGCTTGTTCTCATGATAAGTTGGTTGGACCAACTAATGTTGGGAATGGATTACCTAAATTCTGTAAAGTATAAAAGGAGAATATGGGCCCGTTCATCTATCATGTGATATGTTGAAAAGATACATCAATAAGATGATCACATGTACATTTATTGTCAACTTGCAGTTTGACATTCATAAAGTTGCTTGCTCAACAAAATTGAGTCAAAAGCATAATTTTCAGATTGTGTAATCAAGACAATTCATCTTGATGATGATGGTTTGGCACTAAATGCCTTCGATAAATAGCTAAACCATTGCTAATATGAACAAAGCTTCATGTGTTGGTTTGAAATATGATATGTTGCATACAATAGCACTTGTATGCATTAGACCAATAAATTATGATTAATTCTCCCTCAAAGTTGGATCTGAGTTAGGAACCACACATTTTCCATCTAATAATTTTAATGTGCGATATACGATTAATAAATATACCATGGTGCACAAAGATGGATTCCTCAAAGAAGATGGAGGATGTATGTTAGTTTTTATAACATAAGGTGGAGATTATAAGCAACTATGAAATATGTTAGGAATTATTATCAGATCGTCATTCAAAAGATAATTCAAGTCAAATGTCGAAAGCATCTCATGCTTAAGCTGCACGTACTCATATTTTGTGTCCCTAAAGGACAAAGTCTATGCATGTGTGAAGCATGGTAGACTAATCAGTTCTAAATAAAATAATCCTCAAAAAAATAAGGAGCAAATAATCATAATAAGAAGACAATGTTCTCTTGAAGAGCCTACGACATAACACTTCATGAAATCTCATGAGAGGTTCAGGTACCTGAAAATAATAAAGTGATGAGATCTTAAAATATTATGTCACGTGAACCGATAAAAAATAATATATCATCAATATCTTTGATACAATATTGGTGTAATATTGTGAAAGATCATGAGGATCTGAATTCTACGTTTATTTAAGCATGTCGACGTAAAAACACGTATCAAGTGACATGAAAAAGTGAATCTTGGTAAGTGAAAACTTATTTGATTTGCACTCCACGCACTTGAAGATGTCACACATGAAATATTGATTATTGTCACTTGACAAAATATATTTTGCAAATACTACAAGGCCTGATATAGCCTTTTCGATTAATTTCTTAGCAAGCTATAGTATTGCTCCTACTATGAGACATCGAAATGAGTTCAAACACATGATCTTATATTATTCTAAAGATTGCAGTCTCGATCTTATTGATTATGCTGATGTTGGGTATTTAATTAACCCGTATAAATTTCGATCTCAAACAGGCTATTTGTTCATATGTGGGGATACTGCTATATCTTGGAGATATAAAATGCAGTCCATCATAGCCACTTCATCGAATTATGTTGAGATAATAGCTATTCATGAAGCAAGCCGAGAATGTGTATGGTTGAGGTCCATGATACATCTCATTCGAGAATAATGTGGTTTGAAATGTGATAATGTACCCATAATTTTATATGAATATAATGTAGCATGCATAGCACATCTTAAAATAGGATTCATAAAAGGAAATAAAATGAAGTACACTTCATCAAAAAATTTCTATACACGAGCTCCAAAATAATGGTGAAATTAACGTGACAGATTCGTTCAAGTGACAATATGGCTGATTTATTCACTAAGCCTCCTTAAACTGCAAGTTTCAAGAAGATGATGCAGAAGATCGAGATGCAAAGATTCAAGGATGTTCTCATTAGAAGGAGTTGATAAGTATTGTACTCTTTTTCCCTTATGAGGTTTTGTCCCACTGGTTTTTCTTGTAAGGTTTTTAATGAGGCAACCTATATGCATATTGTTAGAGATGTGTACCCTTTTTCCTTTACTAGATTTTTTTCCCACTAGGTTTTTTCTAGTAGTGTTTTAACGAGGCACATTATCTATCTAGACATTAAAGGGAGAGTGTTATAAATGTATTTACATTATAGTGAATGTCTATCAAGATCTAATAAGATCTATCAAGATCTAATAAGATCTATCAAGATCTAGTTGAATCAGAATTCGAATATCTGTCTTTTAGTCAGAAACTAGGAGTAGTTTCCCCTATAAATAAAGGGGTTTTGTTCATTGTATTTTCAAGAATCTTATGATCTCTCATCCCTCAAGAGAAATAACAATTACTCTCTCTATTCTCTCTACTCTTCTTCTTCTTTATTTTTTGTTGTTTTATAACACACACGACAGTTTTTAGTTTCTCCACAAAAAATAATTATAGTATTTATAATTATATTAAAAATAGTAAAAAGATGATTTTGTCTATTACAAATACTTTTAATGAAGGGCAAAAAGTTCAAATCACTTTCTAAGGGTCTTCACACTTTTAATATATTATAGATATAGAATAGATATAGATTATAGATTATAAATTATAGATATAGATGTGTGTGCGTGTATGTATGTATGTATATTATGAACTCGGAGTAACATTGGGCTCGTGCGTGCACAGGCAACCTTTATCTAGTATGTATACTAAGTCACAATAACACAGCTGAAGCAGGCAATTCATGATCGACATGCCTGCTTCAGCTACTTCAACAAGGATTTTTCTATCTTATTTCTAGTTAATTATTATTCTTTTACATACCACTTCAAAAAAATTAGTGATATTTTTCGTTTTAATTGTTTTACTTTTCTTTTTAATTCATTATACATTTGAAAATTACATGAAAAGTATTATAGATCACAATAATTAACAATTTAAATATTCTTATATCGATAAATTTTGTACTTTCTTAAATTTAATATATTTTAAAATTATATTAAAAGTATTATAAATCACAATAATTAACATCTTAAAATATTCTTATATGAATTTCATTGTTCTAAATAGAATATATAAAATAATGTTTGCATATGTAAAAATTTATTAACTAAACAGATGAAGATTCTCAATTATAAATGATAGAATTATACATATCTTAAAATTTTCATGTATCGACATTGGGCCTTGTGTAGCATGGACAAAACCATTCTCCTATATACTAAGTCACAATAAAGTTGCCAAAGCAGGCAACTCATGGTCGACACGTTTTCTTTATCCTACTTCAATTGTGATTTACCATATCATGAGTAGAGACGAGACACTAGTGAAGTGAAAACAATAGAGTTCCATGACAATACAGGACATAAACTTGCTTGTAAATTACGATTATTCCATTCAATATGATTAAAACAGGTTTAAGTATATTTGTGTTGTTTAGAGAGTGCAATGATTCTACTGTTTAGCTTTCAACTTCAAGATTAGGTTGCAATAAAATGTTTGTATAACACTTGCGGTCTTATCATTATGCAACTTCGTTGTCCATGATCATTTCTACATGCTAATGCTTTTTCCTAACACATACATAAGGAAACTAAAGAAAGAAAAATGGAATGATAAGAAGCATTTTTCATGAATTATCACTAACTTTTATTTAAGGATTAATCACTTAATACCACAACTTAACTTATTCTAACTAGGGGATCTTTCAAAAATAATAGCATTTTGCTGTAAAATCCACCTTCTATAACCACATTTTATATAATTACCATTTATAGCCGTTGTATTCGATTTATGCCCATTGTATTCGGTTTTACAGATAGTATGTATTCATATAAAATATGAATACAGTCCCTATTTAGTCCCGCCAAAAATGGAATTCAATATTAAAAAAAAAATCTCAATAACGCGTATCTCGTTGGACTGAATATTTTCTTGCCTAACACTACCATTATCTTTTTTTATTTTTTGTGTTTTCCCGTCTTTCCTTCTTCTTTTTTCTACTTTTTCCTACTTTTATTTTTTTCGTTTCTTTCTTTTTGTTTTTTTGTTTTTTCTTTCTTTAATCTGTAACTTCTATTTCTCTTTCTTCTTTTCTATTCTTCTTTGATTTTTTTTATTTTCTTTTTTGTACTTATTTTCTTTATTATTTATTATTCTATTTTATATTTTTTGTATTTTCAAAAAATATGACTAGTCGAGCATAAGTCATGGATGATAACGTAAATACCAAAATTATTTATCGTATTTGTAGTCACACCGCCATTTATATATTTGTATTTATTGATACAACTGTATCTTTATTTGTATTTTAAAGTTCGCACTTGTATTTATATTTTATATTTCGCATTTGTATTTGTATTTAATTGTAACGCCTCAAATCCTATTGGGGCAGACTGGTACCCGTAACCGAGGAGGCCCGGGAGAACCAGCTCATAACCTTATACTTCCCATGCATACCTCTATGACAACCCGAAATTCGGACAGCATCATGTCGCATAAAAAGGAAATAATCACCTGTATAAGCTCGAGCACACATATATATGTATATACAATACTTGGCCGTTAGAGCCATCACGTCTATTAACAAAATACCACCTTGACTGTTCATTAGGTCTACAAAGCCTCTAGACAATACACAGAGTTTAACTAAGGTCGGGACACACCCCGCCATATAACTAACTTCTATATAATACCAAAAGTGACTGGATATGACACAAAAAGCCCTGAAACAAACTGGAGCTCACCAAAAGCAGCTGGGTATCCTGGTTCCTACTTGTGCGGTGTATGAGCTGAGGTACCTGTGCCTGCAGCATAAAATGCAGGTCCCCCATGGGGGACGTCAGTACGAAATATGTACTAAGTATGTAAAGTTGTAGATAATCACATATGATATAGGAGCTCAATAGAAATCAGAAACAAGTGAATAAATCGTAAGAGGAGTGGACCACACTTACTAGAACTTGTGACAACCTGTACATTGTATTTGTTCAATCACTTTACCTTCGTTCTTATCATCTTTGTAATCATTACTGTACTATACTATGACCATTAGGCTGCCTCCAGTACATATCAACTGGGATCGACCCATGCTAGGCTTATGCCCCTGGGATACCACCCATAAACACATAAATAGGGATCAACCCATGATAGGCTTATGCCCCTGGGATACCACCCGATAAGAGAGAACTTCCATCACTTAGTTCAATTAATCTTTGAGATTGTTATTTCGATCACCACCACATTTTTGATATTTTGAAACAATGATACATCAATAAGAGACATATAAATAGACCATCAATGCAATAACAATGAAGTAAGAACTCATTGGCACATCAATAAAGTGTTTTGGAGTCATCAATGCCATAACAATGTAGTAGGAACTTATTGGTATATCAATGAAACATTTTGGAGTCATTAATAGCACATGGATCTTGTTCGAGTAACCGGATACCTTATGACATTCATTAGTGCAATAAATATGTAAGATTTGAAAAACAAGTAAGTATTGGAATTTCCTGACATCTTGTAGGGTGGAAACAAGTTCATTAGTAACGTAGGACATCATACAAAATCATTATGGATCATATGTTACTGAATAACTTTGGAAACTTTCTTAATAGAACAATTGTTCACTTTCATGCCAAAGATATGGTATAGAGTATGCTTTACATACCTGACTGTCAACCTTCAATACTAGTCCCTAATGGACTTCTCGTCTTTTCGGATTACTTATCTACAATGAACATATATAGCAATCTAGTATTAGTGACCAAACGTCACAATTTAATTATTTGAATTCACCAAACTAGTGGTTAAGTAGTAAGCCTTAATTACACCATAAAGGGTCTCACTTTAACCCTCTTATACTCCAATTACATTCACATGCCATGCATATTCATACAACATCCTCCAATATCAAGTTTGGATTCATTTATCCTTCCAACCAATCCATTAAACCAAATTGAGCCATAGACATAAATAATCATCAATTCAATAGTATATCACCATATCCACCTTCCATAACTCAATCACCATATCCACCCTCCACAATTCAATACAACCAAACCATGCAAAATAGTCTATAACCCTATTTTCATCACCTTTCAATAACAACCAATACATATAATCCTCTATCACACATATAGATATGGAAGAGAACAAAGGAAAATAATATTCATACCTTAGAATTCACCTCTTGATTATGCAATCCTTTTTGCACAAATAATAGGTGCCGTTCGAAGCTCTCGAGATGACAAACGCAGTTATCGGATTACTTTGGAATTTCTACGATTGAATCAAAAGTAATTTAAAGGTCAAATTTGGCTAGGGTTTGTTATTTCTCAATGATTGATGATGAAAATGAGTTTTTGAACTCATATACATGTATATGTACACATATTCCCGTCCATAATATCATAGGGAATGACCAAAGTGCCTTTAAAATTTAAATAATGTCAAATCTGTCCTTTGGTGGACTGTTTTGATAAGCTAAAGTAGATCGATCATAAATCTTTGCTCCGATTTCGGATTTGGGTGAAATTGGTATCGTTGGAAATATAATTCAAAGGGCTTTCATTTCATATAAAGTAGGCCACCCAGTTCATCCTGTACAAGGAGTTATGATCATTTGAAGTTGACCCTAAAAATCTGTTTTGAGAGGCTGAAGTAAAACGAGTATAACTACTTACTTAGATGTTGGATTTGGATGAAACCAATTGCATTGGAAAGAAGACTCAAATATATTTCTTTTTATAGGTCGTAGCTCTCCCAGTTTATTATATTAAGGGAGTTATGATCGTTCAAAGTTGACCCAAAAAATTGGTTGTCCTCAGTAGTTTGTGTGCAGGAAATTTTCCTGCACATTTACTATTCCCAATATCCTGGCCACCGTTTTATAGTTTCGAATGTGCTCGATTATATCCGAAACCTATCCGTTTTTGGAAATCTTTATATCTTTGGAAAGCTTATCCAATAACCTTCGTATGGAACTATCGACGGACAAATTCCGGTATAAATAAAATAAAATAAAATTAATTTATATAAATAAGACCAATACACGTACTTGAATACGCCAATACACGTACTTGAATACGGAGTGTTACATTAATAGTTTGCACTTATATTTGTATTTGTTAGTTTGCTCCATCATTTATATTTAATATAATTCACACTTATATTTTAAAGAACTATTTTGTATTTGTATTTTATAATTGATTGCGTATTATATTGGATTATATTTATATTATGGTTTTATTGTGTTTGTATATTTAGATTATATTTGGTTTATACTTGTTATTCTATTTTCTTCATTACCTTTTTATTTTTAAGAAATTATTTTGTATTTGTATTTGTAAGTTGATTGTATATTGTATTTAGTCGTGACTATGTACAATTTATCATTTGTATTTGTATACAAACAAGTAAGTGCATTAATTGTATTTTTGTGATTCTAAAATATATAAATATGTAATGTATCATTTGATACAAATGTACCGTTGTGTATTTGTCTATCAAAATTATCATTCATATTTGTAAATAAACAAATATCACTTGATACAAATACAATGACAAACAAATGAGATAAATGATTTTACAAATATAAATACAATATGTATTTGTAGATATTGTATTTATATAAAAATTTGAGTTGTATTTATTTGTACAAATAAATACAACTAGTATCAATAAATACAAACAAGTATTTGTAGAAAGAAAATCAAGCGTTCCTTTTCAATAATTAAAAAATACAAATGATAGTTCACACTTGTATTTATATGTTCTTATTTGTATTTTATAGTTCACACTTGTATTTATATGTTATAGTTCGCATTTAAATTTATATTTTATAGTTCGCACTTGTATTTGTATGTTATAGTTCGCATTTGTATTTGTATTTTATAGCTCCCACTTGTATTTGTGTTTGCTAGTTCGCACAAATGAAAAGAAGGAGAGAAATTGAAAAGAAAAAAAAAGAAGGAGAAAAATGAGAGAAAAAGAAGGAGAAAAAATACAAAAAAAAAAAAAAGAAGAAGAAGAAGAAAAAGAAGAAGAAGAAAGGAGAAAAGGAAAAGGAAAAAAAGAAAAAGAAAAAAATGAATAAAACATAAAAAGAAAAAAAAGAAAAAAGTGAAAAAAGAAAAAATAAAGAGAAATCAACAAAAAAGGAAAAGAAAAATAGAAGGAAAAAAACTTAAAAAGGAAAAAAAAAGAAGAGAATCATAGAAAATTGAAAAAGAGAGAAAATACATGAGAAGGGTCATGAATTGTAATTAGAAATAATTAATAGGCAATAGGGGCTATGAATTGTAATTAATTAAAAATTAGACTTTAAGTGGTAATAAAAGCCCAATAATGGCTAATCCATGTAAATTCCCCGTCTAACTACTTAAAAGCTCAGTCCTTTTAAAAAATTACTAAAATCCCTTATTTGCTTTCTCTTTCTTAAAATATCAGATACATCACAAAAGGGGGAAAGACACCTTTTTTCTCGCATAAAGATCCACCTATTCTCTTATTTATTGCTCCTTATTTCATCTTTATTTTTTCCTTTAGGTTTGAAATTTGTGGGTGAAATTTCTTGACTCTTCTTTCTTCCTTTTTCAAGAAAATGATTTATTATTGTTGTGTTTCTTTTCTTCTACCACCACCCAGTTTCTTTCACATATTTTTTTTTTTGGCATTTGATGCCTGAATTGTGAAGCAATTAAGTCTTGTTAATTCTTTGATAGATTTTTCATCTTCTTCTCCGCCAACTTCTATTCATTCAATTTTCCACCATCAACAATAGAAAATTTTAGAATACCCCAACCACCAACATCACCTTACCAACACCATTAATGATGGAAACCAATTCAGCTCCTGATGCCGCTATTGATGGTGGTAGATCAAAGAAAAAATGAAATTCTGCTTCTTCAAAAGGGAAGAGTGGTCCATCAAAATGCAAAACTGTTGAAAAAAACTCAAAAGAGACACTCTTAAAGTAATTATACATATGTATCGGATTAAAGAATTTGTCAGATGCATAATTTTGGGTGTTGAGATACATACATGACATTATTTTTATGCATGAGACATAATTTTAATTATATATCTCTCTTCAGTATAATTACTGTATTATATATGTTGACCAAATAAATAAAAAATAAATTTATCTCAGTAATAAATTTTAATGTTGACATACATAACTGACATTAATTTCATGCATGAGACATAAATTTTAATTATATATCTCTCTATAATATTGAACTGAATTATGTGTCTCCACCCAGTAACTTAAAAAAATGGATGTATCTCAGGCAATATGACTACTAACCAAGCCGATTACTAACTGCTCTATTTTTTATGTATCTCAATGTAGGGTATATATTACATTGTTAAAGAAGTTCCACCACATCTATAAACGTTTAACAGTTCTTGAAACGCTAAAATTCTAGAAGATTTTTAAAAAAATCTTAAAGACGATGGGGTGATATTCTTTTGAATTTCAAAGACAGGAGAAGAATTTTTAAAAGATGAATGAGAGTTCTTTTTTTTTTAATATCAACATTATAACTAATTACAATTTTCTAGGGATTTTGACAATAATTTTAAAGTTATGAAGCGTGATTTCCTCCTTAATTTTCAATATTTCCTTTTTTAGCATTGTTGACACTTAATTTTTGCCCTCCACGACTAAATTTAATCCTGAATTTCTTCGATTTTAAATAAAATTATAATATTTATTTTATCCGAATAAAAGCTTTTCAAAGTATTTATCTGGATAATTTTACTATTTTACATAACGATTATATATTATCGTATTCAATTAGACGAAGTTATATAATTTTGTTACTTAAATATTTATTTGGCTCATCTTAAAAATAAATTTAAATGATTTACAATTTTGATTTAAACGTAATTGGTTCTTGAAAATAATTTATTTGAAAAAATATTTATTTGATTTTGTTAAACCAAAAAATTTAGGGTTAATTTGTTACTTATCTTGTCGGATTGCGATTCAATTTAGTCAACTAATTAAATCTGACCTCAATTGAAATTAAATTGGCCCCAATTGTAATGCAATTGACCAATTGATATTCAGTATGGCTAGAATTTAAATGAAATTGCCTAAATTGTAATTCAAATCTTAATTCCCAAAATAATCTAATTCCAGCCTATTTTTCCCTTTTCCACAAAATATCTTTTAACAATTAGCAATATCAACCGAACATCAATAACATCCGAGCCCAATCCCCTTTACCCCTCCTTTCTTTCCTATATAATACACCAAAAAGCATCCCAAATAAATCCCTTGACTTGACTCATTCCCTTTACCTTCTTCAACAACGCAACAGGAATAGTACATGTAAACAACATCTACGTACAACGTACAACCACAATAATTTCCACGCAAAACTCGACCTTACACTCGATTCCCACCACCAACGACAACAAACAACCGATTTCAACTCAATAACCCTAAAAATACGTTGATCTATCACCGACCTGACCTCTACCCACTTAGGTGGCATGCATTTGTTACGAAAAAAGCCAAAAAACTTCTGTAAATTGATGAGTTATTTCATCCAACGTTAAAATTCTGAGAATTTTGGGTTAATTGATACGAATTCGTACATATTTGCCCATTTTCCATTGGTTCGTAAGGAGATTTCATTCTTATTGGTTGTCTTATTTCAAATTGGGTGAAAAAAATCCAAATTGGTAAAAAATTGTGAGGTGTAACCTTATCCTTGGCCTCAATTTTTAAATTTCCTTTTCAAACAAAATTTTAATTTCCCCAAATAGCCCCTATTTTCCTTTTGTTCCACACCACTGAAAGCTAAAAAAATCGCCCAATTTTCATTTTCTATAAATAACTCATTATTGAGCAAAAGAGGAAGGTCGGGTACAAAAGAAAAAAAGGCGTTTGAGAAAAAATACAGTCTCTTTTTAGTAGAATTTTTTATTTTTCGTGAAATTCATTGGTAAATTGGAGTTGCTGAGTTGACGACGACAACGTATTTCGATGGTGGTTGATCCCGACGAAGCTCGTAGTTTCATTTTGCTGCTCCGAAAGAGGTAAACATACTCTCTCACCTTTTAATTTTATCATTTTTCTTCTTTATCTCTTTCTTTTTAACAATAGTCGTTTAGTCATAATCGTAATATGCTGAGAATTGTTCGTTGTAGAAGCCTCGGTGGTGATTGTAGGATTTGATTGTATTGGTTGTTATGTTGTTTACTGAAATAAACGATTATGACATGTTTTGGTTTCTTTGAGAGCACTATTTCATGTTGATGGGTTAATTGTTTGAAGCATCATATATCATGGAATTGATTCTTTTCCCTATACATTTCACTATCTTGATTTAACGACTTTTGTTATGATATGTTAGATCATTGTTTAGCCTCAACTCTGTCCGATGAAAGTCAAATGTGTAGTTTTCTTTGATTTATTCAAAATTTTAAGCCAGATGTTTTAATCTTCTAATTTTATGGTGTTGTTTTCAAAAATACTGTAACACTAAGCTTCATTCACCCCCGGTATGCTATTTTTATATTTCTTATTATAATTTGATTTGTTGTCTCTATGCTTGAATATCTTTGTTTTAGCCTAGTTGCATCTTCTCAAGTATAGTTTCGATTCGCTTTGGTCTTCCTAAATTTTGTTCTTAACCCAAGGTCACAGGTGGTAGTTTTATTTACTCTATTAGTTGGATTCAGACTACCTTCTAACTTTCTTTTACCTTTGAGGCCAACAGAGATAGTGGGTGTATGTCTGTAGTGGGTGTAGTTTCATTTTTATAACTGGTTTAGATTTTGTTAATCAATATTTACTTTACTCGGATTGTTTTCTTTGATATTCGCTAAAAGTGAGCTACTATTTGGTTTGTTTTCTGCATAACTTGTTAAATTGAAATTTTAATCTTTTGCTTATTTCCAACCTTAAGAGACTATTTTTTTTCTTTCTTGATTTCTTCTTCTGTTTAGTAGGATCACTCCTAAGTTTCCTTGACATATAACGTCAATGGAAACAGTAGAGTAATTACATAAGTAAAGGTCATTTCATTCAAAGATTCCTCTATGACCCCCTTAACATATAAAAGTCTCTTATGAATGAGTTAAGTAGAGGGGGAGGATGAAATAGACTTAGTTGCTGGATTTTGATCCCTTTGCAAATGTTGAATAAACTGTTCTTTCAAGAATTAAATCTATTTCAGCTTTCAAGTTTGATTTGTTTATCACTTTTCTGTGTTAAAAGACTGCCCTTCACGCTCTCTCCTAACTCAAAAGAGCCAAGTAGAAGCGGGAAAGTTGTTGTATTAACTAGTATTTAGTCATCGGATATAAGATCTTTAATCTTCTTAGAGAAACAAGTCTGGTTTCACAGAGATCGATCCTTGTTTGATTATGTTAATTATTGGTTGTTCTCGTGAAGCATCTCCTGGAAGATTGGTTTATCCATTTATTTTAGTATCTGCTCATTAAGAATCAGTATCAATCTGGTTAAGTTTAATAGTGGAGACTAGTCCATATATCCTTTTTCTTTATATATATGAGTTGAAAAGAATCCGTTTATTTGCCCAACGTTGTTTGTATGATCAGATTGTGTCTAAGGTTTATTTTCTCATATTTCAAGTTCCATTGGATACTCTTTTAGTGTTTCTCTTTGTTCCCTTTTGGCTTTCAGGGTATCCATAAACACTTTGTACCATGAATATTTTCCCTAAGTCTCTATTGAATATGTTTACTCTTTTCAATATGTTTACACTTTGTACCTTCAATATTTTACTGATCCTTGAACTTTTGAGGGTTAAGAAAAATCGTCCAGTATGTTTGAAATCATTAAGGGGCTTGCTTATTTGATTTGAATATCCTTTATCTTTCCTTATTTTATTTTTATTATCTATTTCATTGTTGCTTGTCTTTGGTCTATTCATTTATTGTTGAAACTTGGATGCCTAAAAATGGTTACTAGAAGAAGGATACCACGAAATGTCATTTGGTGTTTGTACTTTTAAAACTAATTTTGAATGAGGTAGTATTTAAGTATCAGCTTTAGAATATGTTAATCTGTTTACTTTTCTCTTCGTATTTTTTATATGCTTTGATTTCTTTTCTTTCTTCTTTCACATGTGAATCCGCTTTGGAGTCCAAACGAACTCCCTCCCTTTTTACATTTCATGATGGGCCAATAAGGCCCATCTTTTCAGTCGATTTCCCCCAATTATTTCAAGGCCGATTGAAATTCAGATAAAGAAGTTGATACTGGTAGAAGAGGAAAGTAGGTTGAAACCCATTGATGAAAAGTCGCCAAACTTTTATTTTTGTTTTTTTTTATTAGTTTATTTTACTTCTTTATTTATTTATTCATTCATTCATTTGGGGCCTCGAAGCAAAAATTGTAAACCAATACAGGTGAAGATGGGTCAGAAGCCCAAAAATAAGTAGATTAGGACAGGTGAAGATGGGCCAAAAGCCCAATTAAACTAGGACAGTTTGATGAATTTGGGCTTAAGAGCCTAAATCACTTATTTCTCCCCCTTTCTCTTTTTCTATGTTTATTTTCTATATGCTCCTTCGAACCTAGTTAAATCCCTTACTAAGTCGTTAAAAAACTGACTTTGCATGAACCTCAAAAGAAGATACTCTTAATCAATTTTTTTTTCAACAATCAATTTTCCTTTTTAAAGTTAGTCAAAATAATTATTTTCAAATAGTCCGGATAACCGTAAGTTAGCAGATACTCTCGGTGCCTTAATAACCTTAAAAGAGTATTAATAGGAACCGTTTACCTAGAATTTCAAAACTTAAATGTTTTTTCGATTTTGAATCATTTAAGTAATTTATAAAGGTTTTTAAATTTTTCTAAATAAATTAAGTGGCGACTCTAAAGTCATATTTCTGCAAAACAGAAATGGTGACTCTGCTGGGGACTTTAACTAGGTTCTAACCAAATGTTTGAATTTACCTATTGACTAATTGTTTAAACTGTTTATGTGCTTATATGTTTAAATCTTGTGAAAATTTAACTGTTGCATTTCATGGAGTAATTCCTCATGATGATTATTAAACTGTTTCGGAATTTCGTGGATGTCCCTACCCCTGTTGTTTAACTCCAAATAAAGTGTTCGAAAGACAACAGTTTATCCACACGTGAGACATCCAACGGCTGTTCATATTTCCAAACCCAAGTCATCCGCTTGGGGACATGATTCAAACCCACTACATACACTTAGGATAGAGCAAAACCAAAACCCTCTTTTAAGCATGAGCCTAGGACGATCCAATACCCGAGGAGGTATTGGGCCTATTAGAAAACTTTTCCTACGTCTATTGGGCTCGAGTCAATTACAGATGAATCATATTTATGTATTGAAGAAAATATATATTTGTTTAATCCAATCCATTATCCTTTGGGGTAGGGGAAAGGCTTATCTTTGTTCGCTTTCGTGTAGGAATGGCCCAACCATACCCTTGCAAAAAGT
Source organism: Capsicum annuum (assembly GCF_002878395.1). NCBI lineage: Eukaryota > Viridiplantae > Streptophyta > Magnoliopsida > Solanales > Solanaceae > Capsicum > Capsicum annuum. The sequence goes on from NC_061121.1 coordinate 97,325,850, forward strand.
TCAAAATGGTGACCGAGACTGACAACTTCTTGAAAGTGTGGTGGGATCATATGAGTGGGGAAGATAAAAGGATTGTTAGTACACATATTAGGCTTTTGGCTTTGCTCATAGAGATGGACGCTTAGCCCAAAATAATTCATGTGCAAATGACATTTTAGGATAATCAGAATATGGTGTTTTGCTTTGGGGACGTTGAATTGACCCCCACTATTGAAAAAGTGATGGCTTGTTATGAGAGCATTGATATGTGTGTGAAAAGAAGAAGTGCACCTAATAAAAACATTCTAGTCCCTATTGTATGGGACCGTCAAGAGATCAAGAAGACATTTTCAATCGATGATAATACCTGGTTGAGGGAATGTGACATGGTAAATATATCTTTTCATGAGTTGTATCGCCGATTTGGAAGGTATAACACTTTGAGAAGTTCAAACATAAATTTGAAACGGAGGCAAAATAGAAGAAAACAAAAGCATTTTTGTTAGCAGTTGGTCTACTCGAAACTATGGAGTTCCCACAAGGAGAAAATAACACCATTGATCCAAGAGTGATTATTGTGACACACAGGCTCTTCTATGGAATGGAGTACAATTTCATGATTGTAGCTGAAATATATTAGGCTTTGGAAAGATGTCAAGCCGAGCATCGTTTCTTTCAAGGTTGCAACCTCATCTTAAAATGGTGGATGATGACACACTTAGTAAAAAATCCTAGAACGGAGCAGCCAGACCCTAAGACAAGGGTGGATCTTCCATCATTGCATGACATGTGGTTATTCCTACATAGGTTTAAGAGAAAGGCATCTCCAGAATTTTGGTTTAAGGTTTTGGGGGAATTAAGAGATGACAACATCAAGTGGTCTAGTAGATATATTCACCTAGGGAAGTACATCACTCGAAGGGGAAAATGGCCTTTTCTAGTACTCCCAGGTCTCAGGAGGACTCATCCTTATAATCTTGGCAGATTCCTTAGGCAATTTGAAATCAAACAGGAGACACCGCAAACTGCGGGTATGCTTAGATTCATCACCAAGTATGACGAAGTTGAAACCCCGTTCAAAGACTATATGGTATATGGATGGAGTATAAGAAATTTAGAGGAAGTCACTTTTTGTATTGGGTATGAACTTGAAGTCAGTGACACTTACAAGGAGTGGTTGAAGAAGAGTCTTGCCGGAGAATTGGTGTTGGGGCCAAATGTACCCACTCGGGTTGTTGATATGGAATCAGAGCATCAGATTCGACTCCACTAGCTTCAAGATAAATTTCAAAAAAATGAGATCATGCACCAATAAATGCATATGGAGGATGCCTCCACCATACACCAGTTACGAGAAGGGTTAAAGCGAGTCAGGTAAGAGGTTGGTGATATTAGACAGTGTCTGATTGATTTGGATGATTGCATGGTTTCTCGGATTGATAGAACAGGAAGATTATCTATGAGAACAAAGCGCAGTTATGTGGGAGTCACCTGATCATCAACAGATATCACATATGGCAAGAGGTGAATAAGTCTAAGAAGGCAAGAGCAAATAAAAGAGCATCCAGTAGCTAGTTTTTCTATCCCCTGCATAGGACCTTGTTGTTTCTTTCATGTTCTATTCCTTTTCCCTAAATATTGTATCCCTCTTATGTTATTTTTATAGGTATTTATTCCTCTTTATATATCTATGAAAAATTAGGGGGGAGGGGGGTAATGAATTGACTTTAAAAAGACATATATTTGCTTCAAAATTCGTTAGGCCAACCCTTCGCTCAAAGGGATCACCCCAACTAGGATACACGTTTATTATAATGTTCTTATATGATATAACTGCCTTACGTGTTTATGTATGTTTGTTTGAATCAAAGACAAATTTACCCACTATGCTCTTATAGATCAGTTTGCCTATGATGCAAACAACTTTATGTGGTTACTTCTTGTCAAATATCTTGCATTATTTATCACATATGGGAACTAACACATCTGCCTTTGAGTTATTTTACTTTACAGATAATAAACTATTCCATGTTAAAATAAGATGGCAGAACATCCTTACTTCACCTGGTCAAAAGTTCACAAAATCTCATCCACTAACCATCATTCCAATATGACGAAGTGATAAAGATAATGCATTGACTATCAGGGACAATGTAATAGCAGAACAAAGCGAGATGATTGCTAAACTTGCAAGAAAATTGGAAATGCTTCAAGAAGAGATGAACCGTACTAGAGATTTGGCTAATCTTGCCATCACTATCAATGCTCCTGCCCTAGGAGGACAGGTACTCCACTTCAAATTCCTCCCATCAGTATGCCTATTCTCAAGAACTATCCAAATAACATATCGTCTGCCTCCGCTTCCCAATTACCCCCAGATCCCATAATCAATAATCCTTGAATTCATGTTGTCCAAAACACCAATCGAGAAAATAACCCAAATGCTTACCATCCATAAAATTCATCTTGATCGTACAAAATCTGTCTCCAAATCCGCAAAATTCATTTCCAAATCCCCAAAAGTCATTTTCAAACCCACAAAATCCGCTAGCAAATTCGCAAAATTCATTTCTAAATCCCCAAAACCCATTTTCAAACCCATAAAATCCACTTCTAAATTCGCAAAATCCATCTCCAAATCCACAAAAATCATTTTGAAATCTGCAAAATCCCTCTCAGATTCCACCAAACTACTCTCAAATTCTACAAAATATTCTTGATTTTCAAGACGTCTGCTCCATCTACCACTCAGTCTCTTCTCATCATCAAAATTAAGCTACCCTCCTAAATTCTTTGCATGTCATCATATCTCTTGAAATCTACAATCCCTTTCCCAATCTCGAGGTAGACCATTATGAGGATAAGGAAAATGAGTCGAGGACTGAGCATGAAAAAAAGTTTTTAGCCATGAATGAAGAGATTATGAGGATTAAGAAATCTTACGGGGCAGGTGATAATGATGTTTTGGGGTATGATGATCTTTGTGTGCACCCTAGAATAGATCTACTAAAAAGGTAAAAGGTCCCTAAATTTGAAGTATTCAACGGTACCAAAAATCTAGTGGCCCATCTAAGAAGGTATTATGATCAAATAGTTGGGGTAGGGAGAAATGAGGTATTATTGATGTGCTTATTCAGTCGAAGCTTAAGCGGCGAAGCCTTAGATTGGTTCACGTCTCAAGAACTAAAAAGATAGTCTAGTTGGAGGGCATTAGCTAAAGTCATTCTCGATAGGTTTGCATTTAACGTTTAAATAGTCCCTGACTGATACTCATTAGATCGGATCAAGCAGAAGAATGATGAGTACTTCCAAGAATATGCCTTCCATTGAAAAAAAGAAGTTGCTAGGGTACAAACTCCCATGTCTGAGGAGTAAATGGTATCGGTTTTCTCTCGTGCTTAGGAGGGAGAATTTTACACAAGGAAGGTATCCGCGGTCATGGCAACTTCGTAGATTTGGTAAAATTGGGGAATCAATAGAGGAAGGAATTTGAAGAGGAAAGATTGTGAAAACCGCAATATCATCTGGATCTTCTGTGTTCCCAACTAATAAAAGAGAGAATATGACCGCGGTCTCTACTGATTATATTGATAAATTGAAGAAGAAATTCAAGCCTAGGAACGTTCTTTCCGCTCCACCGTCACCAAGTTTCCAGTTTGTATTCTATGTCCAACCTCATTATCAAGCTCCACTTCTAAATATCTAATCCCAATACCAAACTCCACTTCCAAATATCCAACCCCAATACCAAACTCCATCTTAAATATCTAATCCCAATACTAAGCTCAACTTCCAAATATCCAATCCCAATATCGAGCTCCACAGCTAAATATTTTACCCCAATACCAAGTCATGCAACCAAATTATTAGCCTCATGTTTAAGCTGCCCTACCACAAAACCAAATAAATGTCCAAGCGCCTCCAAACTATTACCAAGCACCTCCTTCCGCTTATCAAAACCAGTATAACCCCCCACGTCCAAACCTCGAAAAGAAACCTCCTAAAAATTCACTCCATTGACTGAAAGTCGTACCCAGCTCTTCAAAAGATTGATAAAATATGGTTATCTATAGCCTATAAAACCTACCAATCCTAATTCCCGATTATTTTGAGACAATCAAGTTTATTCTTATCATTCAGGAGTGGCCGGGCATAATACTAAAGATTACATCAACCTGAAACACAAGATCCAAGACTTGATTGATCAAAAGATCATCACGCTTCAGTCACCGACACCAAATTTCAACAGTAATCCCTTGCCAAATCATGGGAGAGCCACAGTTAACATAATCGAAATAGAGGGAGAATGGGTGTCTAGTAAGACCATCACTAAGGTAGATTTGGAAAAGTCCAAGAGGACAAAAGGAGTGGAAAAGATAAAGAGAGACCCAGTTGCCTTAAGTGTCAATGAAAGGCCCTCATTTACAGTGATGACATGCTCGACTCAGGTATATACTCCACCTCCTAAAAAGGAATTTATTTTAGAGACTGCCACCGCTTCGGGAATGACACGGTCTGGACAATGCTATATTCCTGAAGATTTTACCAATGGGAAAGATTCACAGAAAAGGCCAATCACTGAAGGGGAGGCCAAGGAATTTTGGAGACGTATGCAACCAAAAGATTATTCAATTGTCAAGAATTTAAAAAAGACTCTAGCCCAGATCTCTATTTGGGTACTGTTAATAAGTTTGTAATACCACCGACAAGCTTTATTGAAGGTCCTGGATGAAGCATATATTTTCCCAGGAACAAGCGTTGAGAATCTGGCTGCAATAATAGGGAATATTATGGGAAGTCATCACATATCATTTAGTGATAAGGATTTTCCGTTTAAGGGGGTGATGCATAATAAAGTTTTGCACGTTACGGTCAGTTATGGAACTATGTGATTAATCGGGTATTGATAGATGACGAATCTGGTTTGAACATTTGTCCTCTTTCCACATTGGTTCAAATGGGCTATGACTTAGGAAATATTCACCAAAGCCACGTTAATGTGAGGGATTTTAATGGAGGACAAAGAGATACCATAGGTGAAGTTGACTTGTATATCAAGATGGGACCTGCTGAATTTAAGGCTAAATTTTATGTTATGGATATCCATCCTAGTTACAACTTGCTCCTGGGGAGGCCATGGATCCATGGTGCAAAGGCAGTTTCGTCAACCCTTCATCAATTATTAAAGTTTATTTGGGAGCCCATAAAATAGTCATTCAAGGAGAAAGAAAACATTTGAATCACCCCAATGGGTATGTGCCTATGATTGAAGATGTTTTGAGTGGTAGTAGTTCTTATTTCCTTGGTTTATTTGTAATCGTATTTATGATAGTATTCATTTTATGATGTGTAATTGCCTAGAATCCCTTTTTTTTTACGTACAAACTATGTTTGACCTGAATTCTCGAGAAAGGGATACATGGGCGACCTATGTCGGATTCAGTCAAACCCTTAGGACAATTTATCCTTTCCTTTTATGTAAGAATTACATTTGACCTGAATTCATGAGAAAGGGATACGTAGGCGACCTATGTCGGTTTTGGTCAACCCCTTAGGATAATTTATCCTTTCTTTTTATGTATGAACTATGTGACGACCTGAATTCCCAAGAAAGGCAAATGTAGGCAGCCTATGTCGGCTTCGATCAACTCATTAGATTTTTCTATATATCCCTAGCATACTTTGAACTACATTTGACCTGATTCCTGCTTCAACGGTACATGTAGGTGCCCCAACGGCATGGTTATCTAACCCTAGGAAATTAAAACTGGAGCAAAACTTTTGAGAAGGAATCTCAATAATTCACAAGAGGGATATCATCATCCAACAAAGAGAATGAAGACCAACAAATCTTCGGATTCTCTCGAGCTAAGATCATCTCCGATAGTATTAAACTGGGGCAGAAATTTTGAGGTCCTCAAAATTTCCACAGATATAGTGGAATATATTTCAAATCCCCCAGCACCGAAGGTCAAATTCAAGTTTTGGAAATCACTAGTTGCGACTATGTCTAGGTAGGCTAAATCTCCGGCTATAACGAAACTTTGGTAGAAACCATCAGCGACGATGGTGAATCCCTGGGATTCTTTCATCAAATATTAGACGTAGTTGAACATCAAGAGGAAGACGTTTGTTGATCTAGTATATGACATAATTGGCAGAGATTTTCTAACGCTTTTACATAATTTTTTTTGAAAATATTTGCTAAAAATTAAGACTACTTTCAAAAATCTATACAAATATCTCTACTTAGTGATTGCCTAGGCATCTATTGGAACGAGGAGTCGGGGTGTAAGTCCCAACATGATGGAGCACCTGAAATATGGCGAAGAGCAAATCAAAGATCAAAAAAGGTCAACATGGAGTAGTTTCACTCAATACTAATCTTTCTGTGGATGCAGGGATCAATGCATAAAGATAGGAATCTTTTTCAAAAGGCCCCCAAGCGAGTTGCAAGCCACACCAAAACATATAATGCTCAATAACGGTATTTTTGGGTAGTGCCAAAAATGGGTTTAATACCCATTTATCGAAGGCCTATTGAATTATTATCTCATTTCTTATGACCATGAAAAATAGACAAAGGCACCTTATCTTCTTTATGAATGTTGTATTTAGAATTTTCCTAAAAAATATAGTCGCTAGAAAAAGCGACTTTGTGTCTACTAAATATTTACGTTGAGCGCATGTGCACTCAAGAGAGTTAGCATAATTAATACAACAATCAAAAGGATCACTCAATAGGAGGAAGAGTAGAAATTCATCCTCAAAATTTGCCTTGAAGCAAAGCAAATGGTATTTAAGTAATCCCCAAACAAGGTTTTCCCCCCATTTATTTGCATCCGATGGATCTGCTATTTAATTATTTCTTCAAAAAAGAAGAAGATTAATAGTGGAATAAGTCATTCAAATTAGGATGCTCAGTATTTGTCATTAAACTATCATAAAGCTTGACTGTGGTCGTCAGTGAGAGTGACATTGTGTCTACTTTCTACCTTGAGTACAGGTGCATGTAGAAAGCAAAACGCAGACAAAGAGGCTCAGATGAAACTATTTTTAAATCATCGGAAGAACCACTTCATATCATTCCATTGCCAAGAGGTCTGGTCCATGCCTAGAGGGCTATTTCATATCATCTCATTGTCGAGAGGGCCATTTTATGCCATTGGCAAGAGGTCCATTTTATCTCATTGCCGAGAGGGCCATTTTATGCCATTGCCGAGAAGGCCATTTCATATCATCGCTGAGAGGGCCATTTCAAATTATTGCGAGAGGGATATTTCATATCATCGCCGATAGGACCATTTAATACCATTGCCGAGAGGGACATTTCACATTATTTTATCATCAAGAGGGTTATTATTCCATTCAACTAACTTTTCATAATCGCTCACCATGCAAGAAAATAAGGTCGGTCCTTGGAAAATACTTTGGAGCACCAATATCCATTGACCATGCAAAGGCTATATAGCCCAGTGTTGAGGATATCTCATCATTTTATGAATCAGCATCTGAATGCATCAAAAACACATGATTTGAATAAACGTCTTTAAGTCGATATCTGAAAGCAAACGACATATGAGATTTCCTAAAAATTAAACAATTTGAGGGTCATCTATAAGTCATATTATTTGAAATAGGATACCGTGCAATATTACCTATGAGTTGAAAGTCCATAGGTTATCTGTAAGTTGCAACAACATCCGAATCGGATAGTGTGCAAGGTTACTCTAAGATCGATAGTTTGAAGGTTATCCATAAGTCATAACCAAATCCTTACCGAAGAATATGCGAGATCATTAAACTGATACATCCAAGGGTTCTCTATAAGTCGTTTCATATCCAAGATCGATTATATGCAGTATTACCAAAAGACTAGCAGTTTGAGAGATATCAATAATTCATATTGTATCCAAGGTCAGATGATATACAAGAGTACTTGAGAGCTAGCGATTGGAGGGATATCTATAAGCCATCCCTTATCCAAGGTAGGATAATATGTAGGATTACCTAAAAGTTAGCAATTCAAATGATATATGTAAGTCACCTTGTATCAACATCAAATAATGTGAAAGATTATCCAAAGATTGACAATTTAAGAGAAATCTATAAATCGTATCGATACAAAGTATGTGCAAGACTTACCCGAGGTCACATGTAAAGAATCATTGTCAATAATCAGAGAGGTTATTATTCCATATAAAACAGACATTATAGGTGACCAAAAGGGTTGTTGTATCAGCACAAAATTACATGATTGTGGCGATCGTTCTGCATAACGTGTCGATGGTGTCCAAAGGGGCCACTTCACTTTGAAGACATAGTCACTCGATAAATGAGATAATTATGCAACAATTGAGAGGGTTTTTGTGTGTGTTGTTGCAAATTATTTCCTTTCGGACAGGTACATGAAATAATGACTTAGCTTTTTAGGCAACAACTCATATGGAGATATGGTAAAAAAACTGTGTACCTCTTTTGTGAATTACGTTTAGAACTAACAATTTTTATTTGAGACATTATCGAAAGGATAATCTCAAATAAAAACCACAGGTGCAGACGACTCCAGAAGGACACAGCACAACGTAGAACTCTTTCTTAGCAGCAAAACGGGACATAGTCTAGAAAGGGACATCAAACTCTTTAGACACAAGCTAATAGATGATCGCCACCACCATCCAACCACACCCCATTAAAAGGTATGTGGGTATTTTTTAGATATTCTGGTTTTAGCTTCATCTTCAAGATTTTTCTAAACTCATACCGAGGGTAACCTTCTCTACCTTTCAAATTCGATCGATAATATACTTAGAATTTTGAAAATTATGTCCAGGTAAGTTCTTGCCTAAGGATGTGAATGATCCCACATTCATGGTTAAGAGATTACAAGCCTCTTTTTCGCAACTCAATCAACTTTTCAATCATCCCAAGCCAAAGATTATCTAAAATAAAAGACTATCTTTTCTACCGATTAAGTCGAACTACTAGTAGTCTGATTCCCTGAGTCGTGGGGATATGTAGGTTGGGCTCTATTTTGAAAACTCGACTGCACTCCAACCACCACCCCCCAAATCTCTTTATTCCCCAACTTTTTGGTTTCATAAAAAACTCTAAAAGTTGACATAGCTTGTGATTTCTTTGAAAATCGTGCTTCAAATTGAGCTTTGGGAACTACAAGTGGCCTGAATTATCATGTAACCTGAGATATGTAGGAAATCTGAAATTGGGGTCCGACTATAACTCCATGACACTCGTATGAAAATCAACCTCTTTTAAAAATGAATTTGTGGTCGGATAAAAATTAGGAATGTCAACCTCCCTATGCCGAGGGTTACTTGCATCCACCATACCTATAGAGAAGGGGCAGTTGTTAACACCTAATTTTTTTCCTCCACGACTAAGTTTAATTCTGAATTTCTTTAATTTTAAATAAAATTACAACATTTATTTTATCTGAATAAAAGCTTTTCAAAGCATTTATCAGGATAATTTTACCATTTTAAGTAGCGATTATATATCATCGTATTCAATTATATGAAGTTATATAATTTTGTTACTTAAATATTTATTTTGTGAAATATCAAACTTTAATCATGGAGCTCATCTTGAAAATAAATTCAAGTGGTTACAGTTTTGATTTAAAGGTAATTTTTTCTTGAAAACAATTTATTTGGATAAATATTTATTTAATTTTATGAAAGCAAGAAACTCGGGATTAATTTGTTACTTAATCCGTGTCGGATTGCGATTCAATTTAGCCAACTAATTAAATGTAACCTCAATTGAAATTAAATTGGCCCCAATTGTAATGCAATTGACCAATTGATATTCAATATGGCTAGAATTTAAATGAAATTGCCTAAATTGTAATCCAAATCTTAATTCCCAAAATAATCCAATTCCAGCCTATTTTTCTATTTTCCACAAAATAGCTTTCAACGATCAACAATATCAGCCCAATATCAACAACACCCGAGCCCAATCCCCTTTACCCATTCTTTCTCTCCTATACAATACACCAAAAAGTAGCCCAAATAAATTCCTTGACCTGGCCCATTCCCTTTACTTTCTTCAACAACACAACAGCAACAGTACTCATAAACAACATCTACGTACAACGTACAACCACAATAATTTCCATGCAAAACTCGAACTTACACCCGATTCCAACCACCAACGGCAACAAACAATCGATTTCAACCCAATAACCCCAAAATTGCGTTGACCAGTCACCGACCCAACCTCAACCCGCTTAGGTGGTATGCGTTTGTTACAGAAAAAAATAAGAAACTTTTGGAAATTGATGAGTTGGCTCATCCAACATTCAAAATTGGAAAATTTTAGGTTAATTGATACGAATTCATACATTCTTGCTCGATTTTCATTGGTTCGTTAGGGGATTTCATTCCTATTGGCTTCTATATTTCGAATTGGGTGAAGAAAAATCCAAATTGGTTAAAATTTGTGAGGTACAACCTTATCCTAGGCCTCAATTTTTGAAGTTCCTTTTCAAACAAATTTTAATTTCCCCAAATTGCCCTCGTTTACATTTTTTTCCACACCAATGAAAGCTGAAAAATTCCTCCATTTTGGCTTTCAATAAATATCTCACTGTTGAGAAAAAAGGAATGTAGGGGAAAAAAAGGAAAAAAAGCCTTTGAGCAAAAATACACTCTCTTTTTAGTAAAAATTTTTACTTTTCATGAAATTCGTCGGTTAATTGTAGCTTTTGAGTTGACGACAATGACGTATTTCGGTGGTGGTTGATCCTGATGAAGCTCGTAGTTTCATTTTGCTGCTTCGAAAGAGGTAAACATACTCTTTCATCTTTTAGTTTTATAATTTTCTTCTTTATCTCTTTCTTTGTAGCAATAGTCATTTAGTCATAATGACAATATGCAGGGAATTGTTTGTCGTAGAAGCCTCAGTGGTGGTTGTAGAATTTAATTGTATTGGTTGTTATGTTGTTTGCTGAAATAAACAATTATGCCATGTTTTGGTTTCTTTGAGCGCACTATTTCATGTTTATAGGTTAATTATTTGAAGCATCGTATATTATGGAATTGATGCTTGTACCGGTCCATTTCACTATCCTAATTTAAGGACTTCCATTGAGATATGTTAGATCATCGCTTGGCCTCAAATTTGTCCGATGAAAGTCGAATGTGTAGTTTTCTTTAAATTATTTGGAATTTTGAGTCGGATGTTTTAATCTCCTAATTTTGTTGTGTTTCTTTTGAAACTACTGTAACACTAAGCTTGATTCACCCCCGGCATGCTATTTTTATATTTTTTATTATAATTTGATTTGTCGTCTCTAAGCTTGAATATCTTTGTTTTAGCCTAGTTACATCTTCTTAAGTGTAGTTTCATTTCGATTTGCTTTGATCTTCCTAAATTTTGTTCTTAACCCAAGGTCACTGGTGGTGGTATTATTTACTCTATTAGTAAGATTCAGACTACCTTCTAACTTTTTTGACCTTTGAGGCCAACGGAGATAGTGGGTGTATGTCTGTAGTAGGTGTAGTTTCATTTTCATAATTGGTTTAGCTTTTGTTAATCAATATTTTCTTCACTCATCTTGTTTTCTTTGATATTCGCTAAAAGTGAGTTATTGGTTTTGTTTGTTTTTTACATCACTTGTTTAATTGAAATTTTAAGTTTATGCTTATTTCAGACCTAAAGAGACTATTTTTTTTCTTTCTTGCTTTCCTCTTCTGTTTAGTAGGATCACTCCTAAGTTTCCTTGACACATAACGTTAATGGAAACAGTAGAGTAATTCCATAAGTAAAGGTTATTTCATTCAAGGATTCCTCCATGACCCTCTTAACATGTAAAAGTCCCTTTTAAATGAGTTAAGTAGAGAAAGATGATGAAATAGACTGAGTTGCTGGATTTTGATCCCTTTGCAAATATTGAATAAACTATTCTTTCAAGATTTAAATCTCTTGCAGTTTTTCATGTTTGATTTGTTTGTCACTTTCGCATGTTAAAAGAATGCCCTTCACGCTCTCTCTTGACTCAAAAGGTTCAAGTAGTAGCGAGGAAGTTGTTGTATTAATTGGGGTTTAGTCATTGGATATAAGAGCTTTAATCTTCTAAGAGAAACAAGTCTGGTTTCACAGAGATCGGTCCTCGTTTGATTATGCTAACTGCTGGTTGTTCTCTTGAAGCATCTCCTGAAAGATTCATTTATCTGTTTATTTTAGTATCTACTCCTCATGAATCAGTAGCAATCTGTTTAAGTTTAACAGTGAAGACTAGTCCATATATTCTTTTTTCTTTATATATATAAGTTGAAGAGAATCCTTTTATTTGCTCAACGTTGTTGTATGATCAGATTGTGTCTAAGGTTTATTTTCTCATATTTCAAGTTTCATTTGATACTCTTTTACTGTTGATCTTTGTTTCCTTTTGTCTTTCAGGGTGTCCATAAGCACCTCATAGCATGAATATTTTTCGTAAGTCTCTATTGAATATGTTTACTCTTTTCAATATGTTGTCTGGTTTGCGAGTGCTTTATTATAAACATACTATTTACACTGATTCTTGAACTTTTGAAGGTTAAGAAGAATCGTCCAGTATGTTTGAAGTCATTAAGGTGCTTACTTATTTGATTTGAATATCCATTATCTTTCCTTATTTTATTTTTATTATATATTTCATTGTTGCTTGTCTTTGGTCTATTCATTTATTGTTGAAACTTCGATGCCTTAAAATGGTTGTTTGTAGAAGGATCCCATGAAATATTATTTGGTGTTCTTACTTCTAAAATTGATTTTGAATAAGGTAGTATTTAAGTATCATCTTTAGAATGTGTTAATCTGTTTACTTTTCTCTTCGCTTTTTGGATCTACTTTAATTTCTTTTCTTTCTTCCTTCACATGTGAATCCATTTTGGAGTCCAAACGAACTCCCTCCCCTTTTGCATTTCATAATGATCTTTTGAGTCGAGTTCCTCCAATTATTTCAAGGCCGATTGACATTCAGATAAAGAAGCTGATACTGATAGAAGAGGAAAACGGGTCAAAACCCATAGATGAAAAGTCGCCAAACTTGTATTGTTGTTTTTGTTATTATTTTATTTTACTTCTTTATTTATTTATTCATTCATTCATTCGGCCTCGACGCCAAAGTTGTAAGCTAATACATGTGAATATGGGTGACAAGTCAAAAAATGAGTAGATTAGGACAGGTGAAGATGGGCCGAAATCCCGATTAGATTAGAACAGGGTTGATGGATTTGGGATTAAGAGCCTAAATCACTTATTTCTCCCCCTTTTCCTTTTTCTATGTTTATTTGCTATATGCTCTTTCGAACCTAGTTAAATCCCCTACTAAGTCGTTAAAAACTAACTTTGCATGAACCTCAAAAATATATTATCTTAACCAATTTTCTTTTCAACAATCAATTTTCCTTTTAAAGTTAGTCAAAAGAATCATTTTCAAATAGTCCAGATAACTGCAAGTTAGAGGATACTCTTGGTGCCTTAATAATCTTCCAAGAGTATTAATAGGAACCGCATACCTAGAATTTCAAAACATAAATGTTTTTCCTGTTTTGAATCATTTAAGCAATTTATAAAGGTTTTCTTTATTTTTCTAAATAAATTAAGTGGCAACTCTAAAGTCATATTTCCACAAAACAAGCGCGATTTAGTTGTTTTAATGGATGTATCAGATAAGACGTATATCTTGTTAATCGATGTATCAAAAAATAGTATTCGTGACTTTATGAAACTTTATTATTTGTTAGGATAGGATGTAATTAGAGATAAACATGTAGGGATTTATGTAAAACACTCATTATTTAATTATATGAATATATTAATAGTTTTAATTAAAAAAAACACTCAATTTTGCCTAGGTATCATGGGAAACATCTCCTTATTTTTTCTCCAAATACCATTTTATGATAGACAAAGTTGAGTAGCTTTAGGGTGTGTTTGGTATGAAGGTTTTTCAATTTTCTCATTGTTGGTTGGCTTAAAGTTTTGGAATATATTTTCCAAATCAACTTATTTTTCTCAAATCTAAGAAAAATGATTTCCCTCCCAAAAGTAAGGAAAATATTTTTCAAAACTCTTTTTCAACCTCACTCTTAAGTTGAAATATTCATACAACTCTCAAATCCACCCACCTCTACTCCAACCATCAATCCCCTTCCCCCACCACCACCCCTACTACCCCATCCATAAAAAATATTACCAATTTTTTACTCTCACTCCCCTATCCCGACCCCCAACCATGTAACACCCTGAGTCTGTACCTAGACGTCACACGGTGCTCATAATCCCGAAAGACCACAAGCTAACCCATGATTGGTACCAGCTGCAATCACTAAATATTAATACTATAAAAAAACAGAAATTTGGCTAAAATTGCCATAAGGTTCAAATCTAAATCAGATATTGAATACTGAAAATCAATACTGTAAATTGAACATCCGTCTGAAATACTCAAGTCTGAAAAGCCTCTAACTGAACTGTCTAAAAGTGGAGTTGTGGGACAAGCCCCCAACTAACTCCAACTACTGAGGTACTGAAAACTAAAAATAATACTTTGTCCTCTAACTATGAGGACTCACCACTAAATCTGTTGCTGATAATATTGGCTGCTAAGTATGTTCAGGAGATCGTGAGTCTGAACCTATGATATAAGACATACCTATGATATAAGACATCATAGCACAAAAGAAAGGTATACGTTAGTACTTTGAATGTACTGGTATTCTAGGTGAGGTAAGGTTGAATGCATGGGTTCATATGCATGTACAATAACTGACTGAATGGCATGAACATAACTGAATAAGAGTACATGTATATTTGAAATTGATGTAGATACTGATTATGCAATACTATGCATATAACTACGTACATTGTAATTGAGATTTCATTGACACTAGATAATGAGTTCTAAAAATTAAATGACTGATATCTGAGTTTACAGATACTGTATTACTGTTAACTGAGAGGCTATTTTTGACAGTCCTAATTCTGTAGAAATGAACTAAGTTCTCTACGGAGCTGGGTGACTATATCTGACAGTCCTGATTCTGAAACTAAACTGAGAATTTATTCTGAGTCTAAAATTAAAACTGTGGGAGTGTTCATCTAATCGACATACCCCGATTATGAACTAAGTTAGGGTACAACCTGTAACCCCAGTTGGAAGGGTGTTATAACCTTACCAAGAGATACTAACAATGGCTATGAGTTAACCCTCTCTGGCAAAAAGCTCTCGTCAACCTTCGCTGGCAGAAAAACTCGTACAAGATGTATCAACCCTAGACTGGCAAGAAGACATCTCAACCTAAGTTGTCTACGTAGTTCTGTAACCCAGGGACTACTACTAAGGATTAAATCCTTTTCTGAAAGGAATGCCCCCATCCGTGGGTTCACTCGGTGCTGATTCGGACTCCCAACTGAATAGAACTGAACTGATTTCTAGACTGTACTAGGCTTAACTAAACTGTTACTGATCGTGATGTCTATCTGAACTGGACTGAGTTCATTGAGTTCTGATAAATTACTGAATACTCTGAGTTCTGTTAACTGGTTGAATATACTGAGTTCTATTATCTGACTGAGTACTACTGGACGTGACATCACTGAGACTATTTTAAAACTACTATAAATCTAGGTAAACAGCTAGATTGTTGGGTATTAGATACCCCAAAGACTCGGTTGCATAAATTGTAAAACATAGCATAATCTTGAAAGCATGATAACTAGACACTTTGACACAATTCATTCATTGGAGCATTTTAGCAATTATTTGTATGGAATGAACTTGTATACATGCTAACATGATATGATTTCATTACTCAACTCACATGGACAATTCATCAAACACTTGGGGAGCATGATATATACACATGGCTATACAACTACATGCAAGCATCATGATCAAAATCCAAAACTCACAAATTTAAGGGCTTTTAACATGAAACCATATAACAACACACAAATGCTATTTGTTTCTCAAGAAAATTACAATTAATCATGTATTATAAACCCATCTGCATCATAATCATGAATACAATCAAACTTAACATGAAATTTGTGAAAAGAAATCAACTTATAATTTGAAAAAGGTTCTTGAACTCCAGGGGTGGAAGAAAACCCTTGGATGAACACCTAACTTAGCTTGATGGTTGAATTCGTGAAGATTGACGGTGACTTTTTTGAATCTTGATCTTGACTTGATGGACTAGGGTTTGTTCTTGAGAGGATTTTAGTGAATAATGCGAGTATTTTGCCTATTGAGGGGTTTAATATCGTGTTTTGGGGTTGAATAGAAGTGGGAAAAATATCCCAAATACACCTCTGGATGTTAATTTAATTATTGAAATACGTGCCCAGCAACATCCATACCGATGCGCCACGTTGATAGCATCGATGCGATAACCATTGCATTGGAATTGCACTGAGAGCTAGGAAAAAATTATTTGTCTACGCGATGGGCAACGCGACACGTCGAGATCGCGTCGACCCACAGTTTTAGTCACCTGAATATGATTCAAACAAGGTCCGAAAAATTCAAAACTCACCTGGAGTGACCTATTGACACACCCGATCATAATTCAATCCAAGGATCGACGTTTTAAGGTCATAAGGGTCATAAAATAGGATCGTCAACTTATGAAGGCTAAAATAATTCTAAGTATAAACACTTAGCTGAAATTTCTAAGTCTAAGACCTCTTTTCAAGCTTTAACGGACTGAGTTAAGCTTAGAACTTTTCAAAGTCTTACAATATCTCCCCCTTGGGAACATCCATCCTCGAATGAGACTAAGCTGAGAATACTGACAGATTGAATTTATATATATTGAACATGCACAACTGAAGCATGATTACATGACTGAAAGTACTAATATACTGAGTTAACATACTGATATGCATAACTGAAGCATGACTGAGTTCTGAAAACATAACATATGAACTAATTTGTTTTATGAGGGTAAGCATGATATGAGAATTCTATACAACTGAACGATGCAGAATTATAACGGTAATCTGAGCATGGAACTGAGAAAATTCAAGGAAAACTATTACCTTGAGATGAGTTTGAGTTTATGGAGAAGAGGTAAGGATACTTGGTCCGCATATATGCTTCTGCTTCCCAAGTAGCTCCCTCAATAGACTGATTTCGCCAAAGAACTTTGACTAGAGAAGCCTCTTTTTTCCTTAGTCTGCGAACCTAAAAATTGAGAATTTCGACTGGGATTTCCTCACAAGAGAAGCTATTTTGGACATCAATGCCCTCTATCGGGACTACAACTGTTGGGTCACCAAGGCACCTTTTTAGCAAGGAGACATGAAACACTAGGTGCACTGAAGCTAAGTCTGAAGGCAACTCAAGCTCGTAAGCTACCTTTCCAAAATGGCTGAGAATTTGACATGGATCGACATATCGGGGACTGACTTTCCCTTTTATGCAAAACCTCTTCACTCCCTTCATAAGAGAGATTTTCAAATATACATAGTCATCAATCTCAAACTCGAGATCCTTTCTTCACACATCTACATACGATTTTTATCGGCTCTGAGCTGTCTTGAGCCTTTCCCTGATCAACTGAACTTTTTCTAAGGCATCAAATACCAAGTCAGGCCCTACCACTATGGCCTCACCCACTCCAAACCAACCAATGGGAGATCTACACCTTCTCCCATAGAGTGCCTCAAACGGAGCCATCTGAATACTAGAATAATAACTGTTATTATATGAGAACTAAATCAAGGGCAAGTGGTCATCCCAACTACCTTAAAGTCAATAGCACACACCCTTAACATATCCTCCAAAGTTTGAATGGTCCTTTCTGCTTGACCATCTGTCTGAGGGTGGAGGGTTGTACAAAGGTGAACTTAGGTACCAAGACCCTTTTGGAAGGCTTTCCAGAAATGAGAGGTAAACTGGGTACCTCTATCTGAGATAATGGATATTAGGACTCCGTGTAACCTGACCAACTCTCTGACATAAATTTTGGAGTAGTCCTCGACTGAATAAGAGGTATGAACTGGTAAAAAGTGAGCTGATTTGGTCATACTGTCTACAATAACCCAAATCAAATCATGCTGGCAACGAGTACGAGGCAAACCCATTACAAAATCCATGTTCACTTCCTCCCACTTCCATGTGGGAATACTGAACTCCTGTATAGATCCACTAGGCTTCTGATACTCAATCTTAACCTGTTGATATATAGAGCACTTAGCTACAAACTCCGCAATGTCCCTCTTCATCCCACTCTACCAATATATCTCTTGCAAATCACGAAACATCTTAGTTGCACTTGGATGAATAGAGTAACACACACCATGCATTTTTGGAAGAATTCATTACCTCAAGTCATCTATACCTGGCACGCATAGCTACCCTGGAAACTCAATACACCATATCCTCCTAGGGAGAAAAACTCTACTTTCTGATCTCTGACTGACTCTTTCAACTTGACTAAACTGGGATCTCTATCCTGCTTTTTCTTTACTTCAGAAACCAGAAGTGATTCTAAACTATTTTGTACTCACACACTACCTTCTGCTAAATCGACTAAGTGGACACCTAGTCAGGAAAGCTGATGAACTTCCTAAACTAATTTTTTCTTACCATCCTCCACGTGAGCAACACTACCCATAGACATCCTATTAAGAGCATCAACTACTACATTGGCCTTTCTTGAATGATACAGAACGCTTATGTCATAGTCTTTCTATAACTCTAAATACCTTCTCTGATGTAGGTTCAGATCTTTCTAAGAAAACACATACTTCAGGTTCTTGTGTTCTGCAAACACATCTATATGTACCCCATATAAATAATACCTCTAAATCTTTAAGGCAAATACAACAGTTGCTAAATTAAGATCACGAGTGGGGTAATTCTTTTCATGGGGCTTAAGTTGTCTAAAGGCATAGTATATGACCTTACCTCTCCGCATCAAAACACACCCTAAACCCACCCTGGAAGTATCACAATACACCACAAACCCGTCTGAGCTATCTAGTAAAGTCAAAACTGGGATTGTGGTGAGTCTAGTCTTTAACTCCTGAAAACTCTTCTCACAAGAATCTGACCACTGGAACTTGACTTTCTTCTGAGTCAATCTTGACATGGGGGATGCAATGGACGAAAATCCTTTAACAAACCATCGGTAATAGCTAACCAAACCTAAGAAACTCCTAATATCTGAAGGAGAGATGGGTCTCAGCCAATTTCTCACTGCTTTGGTCTTTTGAGGATCAACTCTAATGCCATCAATGGAAACTATATAACCAAACGACCTTAGCCAAAATTTGCACTTACTGAATTTGGAGAACACGTTGTGGGTTTTGAGATTTTTAATACTATTCTGAGATGATCTGCATGATCATGCTCACTGCAAGAGTAGAAAAGAATGTCATCAATGAAGACTATAATGAACATGTCTAAGTACTGCTTGAACACGCGGTTCATCAAGTCCATGAAGGCTATTGGAGCATTGGTAAGACCTAATGACATGATTAGGAATTTGAAGTAACCATACCAAGTTCTGAAAGATATTTTTGGAATATCGCATTCTCTGACTCTGAGCTGATGATATCCTGATTTGAGGTCTATCTTAGAAAAGTAACTGGCACCCTGAAGTTGGTCAAACAAGTCATCAATTCTAGGAAGTGGATATTTTTTCTTGACCGTGACTTTATTTATCTAAAGGTAGTTTATATACATTCTAAGAAAACCGTCATTCTTATGTACAAATATAACTGGTGCACCCCAAGGGGATACGCTGGGTCTGATGAATCCCTTATCTAGGAGATCCTTCAACTGTTCTTTTAACTCTTTAAGTTCTGTTGGGGACATTCTATATGGCAGGATAGAAATAGGTTGAGTATCTGGAAGAAGTTCTATTCCGAAGTTAATTTCCCGCTTAGAAGGGACTCTTGGAAGATCTTTGGGAAACACATCTGGGAATTCACATACTCCTGGAACTGACTCAAGATTAGGGGTATCTGAACTAGAGTCTTTAACTCGAATGAGATGATAAACACATCCTTTAGATATCATTTTCCTCACCCTAAGGTAGGAAACAAGCTGACCCTTGAGTACTGAAGTACTACCCCTCCACTCAAGGGCAAGGTCATTCAAAAACTGAAAATGGACAACTCTATTTTTGTAGTCAACTAAAGCATAGCATGAATAAAGCCAATCCATGCCGAGAATGACATCAAAATTGGTCATCTCTAATTCTAATATGTCTGTTTAAGTAACTTTCTGATATACCATAACCGGACAGTTCCTGTATACCAGCCGGGCTATGATAGATTTACCCATTAAGGTAGTGATTGAAAAGGGCTCTACTAGGATTTTAGGACTGACTCCGAAGTCAACAGCTATATAAGGAGTTACAAAGGACAAAGGAGCTTTTGGATCTATCAAAGCATAAATGTGAAAATGATGAACTTGTAATGTACCAGTGACCACATCAGGAGAACTTTCCTAATCCTGTCGGGACTGAAGTGCATAAAGTATGTTTGGGTGTTTCCCACTGGTGGCACTGGAAGCAACACCCTATTAATTCAGGCAACCGGACTGAGCTGAAGGATAATTATGCTGACTCTGCGAACCCACCTGAGGACACTCTCTGACCCTGTGTCCTGGCTTGCCACATCCGAAATATACATCACTGCCAGCCCTGCAGACACCCTAGTAGTTTCTACCACACTTCTAGCAAAGGGGATTCGTTTGGACACGGCTAATACTACCTTGAGGGTTAGGGCCTGGTGCCCTATCTTTATTGTCATCTCTAAATTTTGGTACTAAAGCACTGTCTAAGGACAGAGATGGAAGCGAAGATTTTGGGTAGAACTAAAAATTATTTCCATCCTCTAACTTAGGCAGAGTGAAGTTGAAGCTACCTGTTCTAGCTCTCTTGTTCTCCCTCTCCTTTTCCTTATTCTTAGCATCCTCTATCTGCTGAGCATGGACCATGATCCTGGATATGTCCATCTCCTTAATCAGTATTGAGGTGCTACACTCATTGACCACACTGTTAGACACGCCTAACATAAACTTACTCATCTAAGATCTTTTATCTGCTACCACAGAGGGGCATATCTGGCTAACAGAGTAAACTTGAGAGAATACTCTTTCACTTTCATGTTGCCCTGCTTCAGATTAATGAACTCCAAAATCTTCGCTTCCCTTAACTCCAGTAGAAAGAAGCTACCCATTATATGGGCTCTACATCTGCGACCCTCTTTGACTTCCACTGCTTGAACCGTGAGTGAGCCATATCCTATAACTGATATGTAGCTAACTCTACGCTCACACTCACACTGGCAGTCACCTCCATAATATTTATGACTTTATGCACTTGATCAAGGAATTCTTGTGGGTCCTCATCTGACTTAGACCCAATAAAGGTTGGAGGGCTCATTCAGGTGAAGTCCAAAATTCTAGCTGCAGCGGTATTGGCCACTGGGTTGGCCAGAATGGCAACTGGGCGCTCATTTTAGGCTGCCATAGAATGAACTAGAGTGGTGAAAGCTGCTCTAAATTCTGCATGGGAGACATACTCGTCCAGGGGATCTGGCTGATTTTCTGTTCTCCTTCCGTTGTTCTTTTTGGGAGGCATGTTCTGTAAGCAGAAGTAAGAAAAGGATTAGACTGAGAGTGTAACTTGAGCTCATGATCACTTGCACGATATGAATACAAAAAGATGGGAAACTTTTCCTAAAACACCTCATAGCCTCTTGTCCATAAGTGTGGCGCGCTACATACCCATGCATAAGACTCTACTAGACGCGACTTTCAGACTTTCTAAGACTCTGTTGAACCTTAGGCTCTGATACTAAAATCGTAATTCCCTGAGTTTGTACCCCGGACATCACACAGTGCTCATAATCCCGAAGGACCACAAGCTAACCCATGACTGGTACCTGCTGCAATCACTGAATAATAATACTATAAAAATACAAATATGTGGCTAAAACTGCCATAAGGTCCAACACTGAATCAAATGCTAAATACTGGAAATCAATACTATAAACTGAACATCCATTTGAAATACTCTAGTCTTAAAAACCTCTAACTGAAATGTCTGAAAGTGGAGTTGATGGGACATGCCCCCAACTAACTCCAACTACTGAGGTACTGATAACTAAAAATAATACTCTATCCTCGAACTATGAGGACTCACCACTAAATCTACTGCTGATAATTTAGGTTGCTAGGTACGGTCAGGAGCCCATACATCAAAAGCTATGATATAAGACATCATAGTGCAAAAGAAAGGTATGTGTCAATACTTTGAATATAATGGTATGCTAGGTGAGGTAAGGCTAAATGCATGGGTTCAGATGCATGAACAATAACTGACTAAATGGCATGACCATAACTGAATGAGAGTGCATGTATATATGAAACTGCTATAGATACTGATTATGCAATACTATGCACATAACTTCGTATATTGTAATTGAGATTTCATTGACACTGGATAATGAATTCTGAAAACTGAATGACTGATATATAAGTTTACTGATATTGTATTACTATTAACTGAGAGACTATTTTTTATCATCCTGATTCTGTAGAACTAAACTGAGTTCTATACTGAGATGGGTGACTGTATCTGATAGTCCATGATTCTGAAACTGAACTGAGAATTCATACTTAGTCTGAAACTGAAACTTTAGGAGTGTTCATCTAACCGACATACCCCAATTATGAACTGAGTTGGGGTCCAACCTGTGACCCTAGTTGGACGGGTGTTAGCACCTTGCCAAGGGATACTAACAATGGCTATGAGTAAACCCTCTCTAGTAGGAAGCTCTTTCATCAACCCTCGCTGGCAGGAAAACTCATACGAGATGTATAAACCTTAGATTGGAAGGAAGACATCTCAACCTATGTTGGCTATGTAGTTCTATAACGTTGGGACTGATACTAAGGATCAAACCCTTTTCTGACAGGAATGCCCCCATTCCTAGGTTCACTCGGTGCTGATTCTGACTCCCAACTGAATAGATACTGAACTAATTTCTAGACTATACTAGGCTTGACTGAACTAGTACTGATCGTGATATCTATCTGAACTGGACTGAGTTCTAATAACTGACTGAATACTCTGAGTTCTGTTAACTGGCTGAATGTACTGAGTTCTATTATCTGACTGAGTACTACAAGACGTCACATCACTGAGACTATTCTGAAACTACTATAAATTTAGGTAAACGGCTAGATTATTGGGTATTAGATACCCCCAGGACTCGATTGCAAAAATTGTAAAACATAGCACAATCTTGAAAGCATGATAACTAGACACTTTGTCACAATTCATTCATTGGGGCATTTTAGAAAATATTTGCATGGCATGAACTTGTATACATGCTAACATGATATGATTTCATTACTCAACTCATATGGAAAATTCATCAAACACTTGGGGAGCATGATTTATACACATGGTTGTACTACAACATGTAAGCATCATGATCAAAATCCCAAACTAACAAATTCAAGGGCTTTTAACATGAAACCATATAACAACACACACGTGCTAGTTGCTTCTCAAGAAAATTACAATTAATAATGAATTATAAACCCATCTATATCATAATCATGAATACAATCAAACTCAACATGATATTTGTGAAAAGAAATCAACTTGTAATTTGAAAAAAGTTCTTGAACTCCAAGGGTGGAAGGAAACCCTCAGATGAACACCTAACATACCTTGATACTTTAATTCGTGAAGATTGATGGTGAATTTCTTGAATCCTGATCTTGACTTGATGGACTAGGGTTTGTTCTTGAGAGGGTTTTAGTGAATAATGAGAGTATTTTGCCAATTGAAGGGTTTAATCTCGTGTTTTGGGACTGAATAGAAGTGGGGAAAATGTCCCAAATACCCCTCTGGACACTATTTTAATTACTGAAAAACGTGCCCAGCGATGAGCATACCGACGCACCGTGTCGATAGCATCGACACGATGACCATCGTGTCGCATCTAGTTCGCATTGGTTCACTGGAATTGCACTGAGAGCTGGAGAAAAATTATCTATCAATGTGATGGGCGACGCGACGTGTCGAGATCGCGTTGACCCACTATTTTGGTCACCTGAATATGATTCAAACGAGATCCAAAAAATCTAAAACTCACTCGGAGTGACCTATTGACACACCTGATCATGATTCAATCCAAGAATCGACGTTTTAAGGTCATAAAGGTCGTAAAATAGGATCGCCAACTTATGAAGGCTAACATAATTCTAAGTATAAACACTTAGCTGAAATTTGTAAGTGTGGGACCTCTTTTCAAACTTTAACGGACTGAGTTAAGCTTAGGATTTTGCGGGGTTTTACAACCCCCTACCAATCCCATTCAAAAAAACTATTTTAATTTTTTTTTTCTTATTTCATCCCCTAACCCTGCACCTCCTCAGAAAAAATATTCAATTTATTTAAAAAAAGTTCAAACTTTTTCTTAAGCCCCACTCCCCTACCACTACCCCCTCCCCCTAAAAAAATATTTAATTTATTTTGAAAGATTTCTAAATTTTCCTTACCATACTCTCCTATCCCGACCCCCACCCCCCATTTAAAAAAACTATTTCAATTTTTTTCTTATTTCTTCCCCTAACCAAAACTCAAACCCCTTCTCTCTCAAAAAAAATTCAAACTTTTTTCCCTCCGCTACCCGACCCCCCCCCCCCCCCCCCCCTCCCACCCCCCCCCCTCCTCCAAAAAAAATAATTTTTTTCTTACTCCACTCTTACTCCCCTACCTCGACCCCCCCTCCCCCCCCACTAGCCCCCCTTAAAAAAATTAATTTATTTTTTAAAATAAATAAAAAATTCTTACCTCACCCTTCCTACCTATTTTGATAACCTCAACCTCCACCTACCAACCCCATCCCCCCAAAAAAATTATTTTTTTAATTTATTTTTTAAAAAAATAATTAATTTTTTTTCTTATCCCACCCTTCTTGTCCTATTCATTCTCATTGTTTTTGTTAAATATGTACAAATATTTTTAGAAAATATGTACTCACCCAATTTGCATAACGAACACAAGAATATACTTAAGAAA
The DNA here is from genome assembly GCF_002878395.1 of Capsicum annuum. Classification (NCBI taxonomy): domain Eukaryota; kingdom Viridiplantae; phylum Streptophyta; class Magnoliopsida; order Solanales; family Solanaceae; genus Capsicum; species Capsicum annuum. The sequence continues at coordinate 97,350,905 of NC_061121.1, forward strand.
CATCTTATTTTTCTAGAAAAACGTTTTTCCTCCATCATATCGAACACACTCTAAAAAAATTATTTTTAGGGTCAAAAATTAATTTTCAAAAATGTATTTTTACTCTTTAGCTAAACACTAAAATGTATTTTTTGAAAAATATTTTTTCATTCACCAACCAAACACTAGAAAATATTTTCCATCCACCAACCAAACATAAGAATAAGTAAGAAACCAACTTGTTTTCTAGAAAAATATTTAGAAAATATTTTCCGTGGAAATATTTTCCTTCATACCAAACACACCCTTAAATTTACAAAACATAGATGAACGAACTTTTATAATATTTGAGTAAAACTGAATGACCTTTTTTAAGATTATAATATTTCTATGAATAAATTTGATGCAATAAAATAAAACTAAATGATCATTCATAAGTAAACGCAAACTTGTTTTTCATTCTTAAGTTAATTTTGATCTTCACTTTTCTGTCTTCGTTTGAGTTATTTTCCCATAGATAAATTTTTGATACTGACATAAAATAAATTAAAGAGAGTGAGTTTAATTTTTCAAACATATTGGGTCTTTCCACTTTCTTTTCTTTTTTATTTTTGGATAAGGTAGGTGTGGTGTCCGAAATACATATACATACCTCAAAAATTTTCTAAAATTATAGGTCCTCACATTTTATGATATTTTTCATATAAGTCTTAAGGATAATTTCATATTCCACTTACGTGTGTGATCATGAATAAGCGGGTAAAAAATAGTTTTCTTTTCTATATTTTTAGTTAAATCTGGACTTTATAATTTTTTGAATAAATCTAGGCATGCCACTTCACATATATATGAGATCATGAGTGAATTGGTATATATTTTGTTATTTTTTTTTCGTATTGTTAATAGGAGGATGTGGCAAAAATGTGGTTGTATTCAAACTTGTGAACTATAACTCAAATTATATATCAATATTGAATTGTTTCGTTGAAGACGAACGAGTGAATGTCAACTTTGTTGATGTCGGATCACGCAATACCATTTTAGAATTGTAGACAACTTCTATAGAGTTACACGACAAGAAGCGATAAAAATATATTACAAAAATGTAGTGGGCGTTTGGCCATGAAAATAAAAAATTTTAAAGTTGGAGATTGAGTCAAAGTTAGAGTTGGAGTTGAAGTTGTGTTTGTCCATGAATATAATTGGAGTTGTTTTTAAATTTTTATGAGAGAACAAGCATGAAAAAAAGTGAAAACAAATTTTTCTTATTTTTCACTTTTTCAAATACAACCCCAAACTGTATTTGAAATTCTCGAGTGGAATTTGACATATAATAAGAGTCATTTCCGAAAAAATGAAAAAAAAAAAATTATGGACAAATCGACCTTAGTATCTCCTGTCCATATTATCTATTTTTTAAGGGTTTTGAACAATTCAGTAAAAAAAAAAAAAATACAATCAAATCTCGTTGTCAAGATGTCATTCATTTCGGTATTATTTTGTTGTTATAGAAAAAAGATATAAATAATATGTAGTGTCACACAACATAAAAGATCTACTCCACATAAAACATAGTTATTATAGTGAAAATTATTATAAAAGATGTTTGTTATAAAGACATTTGACAATATTTAATAATATTAATCTTAATAGTTTTTTTTTTAAATCTTTGGTTCTGCTATGAAATAATAAAGAACAAAGAGAGAGAAAAGAGAGTAATTCTTATTTCTCTTGAGGATTCTATTGGGATTCTTGAAATGATTTACAATGAATAAAATCTCTCTATTTAGAGGGAAATTTACTCCTAGTTTCTCACTAAAAGACAGATACTTCAAATCCTGATAGATATTAACTAGATCTTGATAAACCTTATCTATATTCTTAATAGATATTCACTATAATGTAAATACATTTATAACACTCCTTTTTAATGTCTAATTGATAGATAATGTGCTTCGTTAAAACCTTACTAGAAAAAATCGATGAAAAAAAAATTAGTGAAGAAAAAAGAGTACACATCTCTAATAATACGTATTTCGGTTGCCTCATTAAAAACCTTACAAGGAAAACCCAGTGGGACAAAACCTCGTAAGAAAAAAAGAGTACAATGCGTATTAACTCTCTCTAATGAGAACATCCTTGAATTTTTGCGTCCCGATCTTATGCAGCATCTTTTTAAAAGTTGCAGTTGAAAGAGATTTGGTGAATAAATCAGTCATATTTTCACTCGAACAAATCTGTTGCACATAAATATCTTCATTCTTTTGTAGCTTATATGTATAAAAAAGTTTTGAAGAAGTGTGTTTCGTTCTATCTCCTTTTCTGAATCCTCCCTTAAGATGTGCTATGCATGCTGCATTATCTCCGTATAGAATTGTGGGTACATTGTCACATTTCAAATAAAAATTTTCTCGAATGAGATGTATCATGAACCTTAATCATACACATTCTCGGCTTGCTTCATGAATAGTTATTATCTCAGTATGGTTCGACAAAGTGGCTAGATAGACTGCTTTATATATCTCTAAAATATGGCAGTACCACCACATATGAACACATAGCCTGTTTGAGACCAAATTTTATGTGGGTCAGATAAGTACCCAACATTATGACGACCAATAAGATCAGGACTGCAATCTTTAGAATAATATAAGCACATATCGGTAGTCTTTTTAGGTACCGTATATATGTTTGATCTCATTCCGATGTCTCCTAGTAAGAGCAGAACTATACTTTGCTAACAAATTAATCAAAAAGGCTATAGGCCTTGTAGTATTTAAAAGATACATGAGTGCACCAATTGCATTAAGATATGATACTTCATAACCAATCCAAATTGATATATTTCTCATTTCAGCAAATAATCTATTGCTTTTGAAACTCTCCAAGAGTTCCAATGATTTTCAAGATATAAATTTATACAATATAAGGATTATAAATAAGTTTCCCAGAAACTTTTATATGTGTCAAACATTTTGAATCCTTGAACAGTTTTGATATAAATTTTGTCAAACGATAATATTCAGCATATCATGTGCGATATTTTTAAGTGTATGGACTGCAAACCAAATAAGCTTCACGCTTACCAAGATACATCCGTTCATGTCACTTGATAAATGTGTCTATGTCAATATGCTTAAATAAACGTAGAATTTAGATCCCCGTATCTTTTACAATATTACGCTAATATTGTATCAGTGATATTGATAATACATCATTTTGTATCGATTCACAATGTGACATAACATTTTGATATCTCATCACTTCATTATTTTCAGGTACCTGAACCTCTCATAAGGTTTTATGAAGTGTTATGTCGTAGGATCTTCAAAAGCACATTGTCCTCTTATTATGATTATTTTCTCTTTATTCATTTCAAGGATTATTTTATTTAGAATCGATTGGTCTACCACGTTTCACGCATACATAGACTTTGTCTTTCAGGGACACAAAATAGGAGCATTTGCTGCTTAAATATGAGAAGCTTTCAGCATTTGACTTGAATTATCTTTTGAATGAGGATTTGATGATAATTCCTCATATATTTCGTAGCTGCTTATAATCTCTCCCTTATGTTAGGAAAACTAACATACATCCTCCATCTTATTGTGGAATCCATCTTTGTGCATCATGGTATATTCATTAATCATAATCGCACATCAACTATTAGATGGAATAGTTGGTTCCTGACCTTGAACCAATTGAGAGGGAAGAAATAATCATAATTTATTAGTCTAATGCATACAAGTGCGATTGTATGCAACATATCATATTTCATATTTACTACTTTCGAAGTAGATTTCAAAATAACTCTTTTCAGTTATTCAGTGTCTTTCGAACATGAGTTATGAACCATCACAATCAAGTGAATGTTTGCATTAATAAACTTCTCATTCCCCAGGAATGGAATATAATCATGCCTTCAGCCTATCAAATTCTGATAGCTTATAACCTCTTTCATGATATTGCTACTTCAGGAGCACATCAAGTCATACATATCTTTAAAAGTATATCATATATTGCTACCACATTCACTTTAAGAATGGAGCAAATTATCATATTTCTGACTAATCATATATTGCTACCACATTCACTTTATGGAATGGAGAATATCACATTCACTTTATGGAATGGAGCATATTTAATGAGACAGGTTTGATGACTTTTCACCAAATACACATTATTTTGCCTTACCCATCATAATATCATCAATATGGCGCATTGAGATTCAAACTCAAAGTCTTACCCATATAAAGTCATCTTAGGCTTATAAATCGATGGAACTTAATCCAATATTTTATCATCATGATGCATCTAATCCGATTTCTTGACCTCTTAATGGGATGACACCCTTAGTCAATAACATAATAATCCAAAAGTGTAATAGATCAAAGATAAGACGTTCAATATCATATATAAATTATATTTAAAACAAAAATAAACATAAAGAACAAACACAATTTTTCTACATAATTTAGATAATTAAACTTTTAAAAAATAATTCAAAACATTGTAGAGAGTATAACTTGTCCAATATCACATATAAATTTACTTGTGTTGGCACATAATAACATAACAAATCCATAAAACGTAAAGAATATGTGCTGGTCACTATAACAATTATAAACCACTATTTCCTCACTGGCTGTACGTTTGCATACTTTCAAAAAACAAATATACCGTAAACATCATTCGACCCATTCAAATTTCTTTTCTAACAAGAACTTATCGTGGTATTACACATACCTGAGTTTGATGGCAAATAATCTCAATTGATTAGAGACTCGTGCTGATAACGTGTTATGAAATAATAAAGAATAAAGAAGAAGAGTAGAGAGAGAATAGAGAGTAATTCTTATTTCTCTTGAGGATTCTATTGGATCCTTAAAGATGATTTACAATGAATGAAATCCCTCTATTTATAAGAAAATTTACTCCTAGTTTCTTAGTAAAAGACAGATACTTCAAATTAAAAGACAAATACTTCAAATCCTAATAGATATCAACTAGATCTTGATAGATCTTATCTATATTTTTTATAGACATTCACTATAATGTAAATACATTTATAACAGGTTCATAATTTTAGATTGATAATTCACTAACCCATAAAAAGTAGAAGATGTTTAATGAAATTATTATTAATTAAATATATCTTTTATGTATTTTCTTGATTATGTAAAATATATTTATTAAATAAAATTTAATAGTTTATACTTTCTAAGAAATAATTTATTTTGGAAAAAGTAAAAACTATAATATCATATAATATGGAACGCTCAACGAATTCAACAACCACAAAATAATAGTAATTATTACTAATTTTATTATTATTATTATTATTTATATTTTATATAGAATATTGAGTTATGGGACGACCAAGGACATTATAGTCATTTCACAATACAAATTCATCATCCAAAATTCATCTCTTTTTGTTGGGCACATTTCCCATTTAATCTTCTCTCTCTTTTTTAAAATGCACAACTTCTCACTTCTTACCCTAGCTATATAACCCAAAAGAAAATTCTAGAAATAATCTACAATTTAATGTTCATTATACTTACAGGTCAGCATGGTATGGTATGCATCGAATACCATATCAAAATTGAAATTTTTTTATACCGTAGTATGGATGTTATGATATTTGGTAGGAGTTTTAAATTATTTTGATATTTGATACTGTATTTGTAGCACCCCGCTCCTTCGGGCTAGAATTTAAACCATCGTTCCTACGCATATAGACCCAGATCAAATGATTCCTTGTCAATATATGTGTTATGATAAATTCTATAGTGTAGTAATACCTTTGGATATGGTTTGAGGTTACAAATATCTACTAACTCAAAGATGAATTGAGAACATTTCTATCGATTAAGTTTTATTGAATGTTTCAGCTTAGGTAAACTTTCAACGACCATTACTCCTAGTATATAATGATTTATGTGTCCTATAATATACCAAAAGAAGGATCTTTGAGTCCTCTTTCCAATGCAACTGGTTTCACTTAAATCCGATATCAGAGTAGAAATTTATGCTCATTTTACTTTAAAGTGTCTGTCTGTCAAAATGTGACGACGAAGTTGATGACTTATCAACTAGGTGACGAATAACTTGACAGGCCGCCAACTAAGTGACAACCCATCAGCCATAGTTGTCAGCCTAGGGCAGTAAGTAGTAAAATCCTACCCAAAAGTGACGACCTAGGTGACGGGCTATCACCTGAGTGACGGGCCATCAGCCTTGGTTGTCAACTAAAGAAAATCTACAATTTCTTTGGTTTCTTTAGAGGTATTTAGGTCTTTTCCTCACCCTAAAACCTACCCCACTAATATAAATCATATCCTAAGTGTTATAATCCATTTTGCTATCAGTTTTAAACATCTCAAATCCTCTCCACTCTTAAGAATAAGACCAAACTAGGGTTTTCTCTAAGTTCAAGATTTCTAGAAAAGGGTTAAGATTAGAGTTCCAATCTTCAAACTAATCGACATAAGGTATGTAGGAAAATCCTAAATCTCATGGACATGGATATAATTATTTTAAACAAGATTTTATGAGTATATATATATATATATATATATATATAAATATGCATCCAAAATTGGTTTTAAAGGTATTGATGAATATGTATTGAAAATCCCTTATATTGATGAAGTTTTGTAGAACTTGTGGTATGAAACCCTAAGGTTGAAACATTTTCGTGAGATTATGTAATACTCAATTTGTAAAGATAAATGAGAGCATGACCATGTAAATCCCTTTATTACTTTGAAATCCTTTGTTTTCACAAGTTGTGGCTTTGATTTTATAGATTGCTAAAGGCTTGAGTTGAAGGGTTACTAATACGTATAGATAGTACTATTTTGATTGATTAAATGAGAGGGTGTTTTAGTTGGTTTATAAGCATTCATGTTTCTAATTGAATGTTTGCAAATATTTAATAAAAGAAGATGACCACCATAGAGAAAGTGTTGAAGAGAGAATTATGCATGATTTTTAAATATTTTGGGTGGTCAATGATACCTTTTGAAATAAGAAAAAGGGCAGTAGAGATGTTGTAACATGACTTGCAAGTTTGGGTATGACGATACCCTATTTTGATATGCCCGAATTATATTAAGAAAAAAAGAACTTTTAAAAGAAGACATCATTTAAAGAATCTAAAACTGGGCTTAAGAGAGTTAGATGGCTACCCGAAGAAGGCACAAGTCAAATAACTTATTGCCCAAAACTGAGATTTGCCAACACGTGTTTATGATACATGAAAGGGAAATTGTACGCTAGCAATAGCCTAATGGCGTCGTAGAGAAGTAGAGACTCCAACCCTTGCGACAAACTTGGGTTGGGGTCTTGGCCACCGAGTCAAGGGCAAATTTCATATAGCCTATGGAATAGTAGAGTTGTAGGGTGTACCATCTAGCTCAAAAATAAGATAAAGAGTAAAGCCATAATTTGCAGAATGTGTTTCTAAAGTTTCAGATTATGCCCATGTGTTTTCAACCATTTCAAGATGACATGAGATTTATGAAATGCTCTTACCTATGTTTTATAAAATGCATATTTTGTTTCTAGATTGTTCTGCGTACCAGTACATTTATATTGACCCCCTATATTTCAGGATCTGAGGCTCTATCTAGGGGTCCCTCTAAGCCTTAGATTTTTCAGCTAGAAGTGTGCTATTGGTGAGCCTTCTCTATTCCGGAAGGCTGGGCTTATATAAACATTGTCATTTATTTGATTCATGGTCGAACTGGGGGCCTTATCCCAATTTTGTTTTAGACATATGTTGGATCTTATAATGTTAGAGATTTCGCAGATGGGTGTCATATATTTTTAATTTCAAGAATTTCTTTCCAAATTGTTCAATGTTATGAGATTGACCATGGTTCCATTTTGTATATTTTTCTGCAAATTTTTTATATTGTATGAATGTTGTGCGTGATTGCCAGAAATGAAGAAAGAGGCACCTGGTCCTTCATGGTTTGGGATGCTTGTTACGGCTAGGGCCCCGACTCGAGTCGTGACAAACTTGGTATCAGAGCATGGTTCATAGTCCCAGGGTGTTTGCAAAATTGCATCGGGTAGAGTCCTATTTATAAGTGTGTAGCACGCCATACTTATAAGTAGGAGGCTACAAGGCGTTTAGGTATGTTTTTCTTTTTTCATATTCTAGCTCATGCTATGGAGTCAAAATGTTCCTCTTTCATACTCTAGTTCGTGCTATGGTGTCATCCATAGGAAAGTAAAGTTATCCCAATTTTTTCCCTACTCTGATGTTCTTAGATATGTCTTATTGTTAAGGCGATTTAAGTGCAGAAGATTAGAATCTAAATGATCTATTTCTTTCAGATTTAGTCATGAATGATTATGAAATTACATAAGGACTTGAGAGGAGTCGATAAGTGCTTTAAAGAGTACTGACTTGAGCTTATACCCCTATCTACATCAATCGTGCATTTGAGCTTGATGTATGAAGTATATTCGGTCTCTTTTAAAATTCTTATTACAGATGTCATGCTTAAAGGTATTGATACAAGTGAGAACATTGGAACAATATTTCCACCGAGTAGTAGTATGTGCTAAGGTGTCATACCCTATTGGTAGTGAGATGATCCCGAAGTTAGTGATATGATGTCACATGCTTAGAAGTAAAAATGAGGGTGACATTTGCGTAAGGAAGCTAGTTTAGTTTTATAATCGTTGATTGAGGGATAGGTTTCCATTTCATAGTGATAGACTAATATGGTAACAATATTTGTAGGTTGTACGGTAGTCTGTGAAGGAAGTGGATGGCCAAGATTATTATTTATTCCAAATATAAAGGAGCTTAGAATTGACAGTTATGGTAGTTGTAGAAATCATCTATAGGTGGTAAAAAGAAAAGGCTAGATTCGCCAACAAGTTACAAGTATAGACTAACTTGGGGAAAACTTAGTGATGTTTAAGGAATTTTGAAATTTGTCTAAATATGTGCGTGGTTAAGTAGACTTAATGTAAGAAAGTAGAATATGCTGATAAGATTGCAATGGTTTATATTATAAGATTAAGATTGACTTTCCCCATTATGTGACTTTACCCCCTTGATTGTCTTTTCTCTAGTCGTTGTAAACTAGTACTACATGTGAGAAGGTATGTAGCTGATTTTGAGGTATCATAGTGATGTCATGAAGGGGATGTGATTGTAGGCAGTAATTAAGTGAAATGAGGTATTTGGGTTGATTTCCTAATTTGATGGACTAGTATAGTATATGACATGTTTCATCAATGTTACATGATTGGTGTTAGACAATAGGCTTAAACTTTAGGTGTGGAGTATAGTGGTAAGAATAGTAATTCCAGGTTGATAATTCATGTTTTGTAGGAATGAATTAGTTGGCTTGGTGTAATGTTTGAAATAGCCTAGGTTGGCAACTTGTGGAATAAGGAGTGGATAATTGTGATATATATATATATATATATATATAGTCATGAGGACTAGTGTTAGAACGATGAATCGTGGTTGAGTTATTAAGCGGATAAGAGCGGGGGTATATAAGAATAGGTTGAACTCCCCCCCAGGTAGCATGCTGTTATATAAAGTTTTAAGATTATAGGTGTTTTACGTACCTAGTTTGTATTCTTGAAGTTATAGTATGGAGAAGTCTGGTGAGTAGTTGTGCGGTGTTCGTTAGAGTTTATTTGAGGAAATATAGGTAGGCCATGTGAGCCTTGAGTATGGTTTTACAAATTTGGTTGAGTTGTAAGTTATGTGATTAGAGGTGTAATGAGACTATTCTAATTAAGGAGTTGAAGTGTAATACCCCATAAAATCCTAAGTCTGAAATTCAGCCCGTTTAGCTTTTAAAGCTCTTTAAAAGATTCAACACTTAGAAAATTTTGGCAAGTATTCCAACACATAGCCTATTTCAAGCCTCTGAACTTCAGGAATTTATTTGACGACTTTTTTGACCTCTGTTTTTGGATTTTCAAGTTGCGTTGTGATCGGAGAAGTCAATAGTACATCCAGGTAAGGTTTGGGATTTTTGAAGTAGTGTAAGGGCACGTTTGGGTGCCCAAAGCAGTGGCACCATGCAATTAGCATGCGTCGCATGCTCCAGAAATTTTCAGCATTTTAGGGTCAACTTCAAACAATCATAACTTCCTGTATATATTTAACTGTGAGAGCTGCTATATATAAATGGAAATCTCTTTGAGTCCTCTTTTCAATGTAATTGGTTTCATCCAATTTGAACATCGGAGTAAAAAGTTATGATCAATTTACTTCAGCCTATTAGACAGTCAACAGAGGTACATTCATCTTCCACCCCTATATATATCCCTTAACACCGAATTAAGCCTCATTTTCAGAAAAATATACTCCTTTTCTCTAATTTCTCTCAAGAACTATAAGAGGGGTTTTCAATTGAGGATTCAAATTCAAGAATTTTCTTCGTCAATCTTCGTAAAATCAAGAATTAAGGTATGCATAGTGTTCATCCATGAATTTCTTTCATCCATGGAGCTCAAGAATCAAGTTTTAAATTATGTATTGTGAATACTTTGTTGTGGTATGATTATGTTCATGTTGATGGTTGTTGTATGATTTCAAGTTGGGATTTTTATGTATTTTCATGAAGCTATGTTAGTATGTAACTTGAAATCTATGAAATTAGTTGTTTCTGATATCTATATTGTTGGATGTTGATAATCAAGTTGTTGATGTTGAATGATTCCCAAGTTGGAATCTCTATGTGTTATTATGAATCTATGACACCATGTGAGTTGAAAACATGTAACACTTGGTTGTTCATGATGTAAAATCTTATGGTTTCACCAATGCCTAAATTTTGCATGCAAGGTGTTCGAAGAAATGCCTAGAATAATAATAATCATGTTTCCATGCTCTATGCTTTATGATTCTACATGAATTCCATGTTATTGGTGTATTATGGTGGTGATATGTAGTGAACATGATGTTGAAGTCAAGAAAGTACTTCCATGTTGAATGTATCCCCTCCCATATATGAAATATTAAGAACCATGTGTAGTATTGAATCCCCTACTTATGATATTGTGAATAGTGGACTATATTCCTATGAACAAGTCAGTCATGTGTGTCAGTTTTTTTCCATCGAGTCCTGGGGGTACTTGTACCCAAAAAATATAGTTGTATGCCTAGAGCCATGTCATGTTTTCAAGATATCCATAGTCAACCCATGTTCCATAGAACTCAGTCAGTCATGTGACTTAGGAAAAATGCAGTAACTCAGTATTCTCAAAAATCTCATGAACTCAGTCAGTCATAAGTAGTATTTCGTCAGTCAACGGAACTCATTAACTCAGCTCGGTGTTCATGTTCAGTGTCTATTCAGATGGGAGTAGGATTCAGCACCGAGCGAACCCCAGGATGGGAATCCACACTGCCAGATTGAGGGTGAGATTCCTAGAAGCAATCCTTGCATTCCAGAACTATGTGGCCAGCATAGGTTGAGACATCAACACTACTAACTTTAGAGTTGATGAGGTGGATACCCGTAGTTCTCTTATGGGGACACTACCATATTTGAGGATCACTCACAACTTTTCTTTACCCGTGGCACGGTATTGGCACCCTTCCAATCAGGGTACAAATTGGACCTCGATTTAGCTATTGAAGCACATTTGGGGCATGTCGGTTAGATGAATTCTCCCACAGTTACAGTTTCAGTATCAGTCTCAGTAAAAGAATTTAGATAGTTCATCAGAATATCAGGACTGTCAGATACAGTCAACTCAGTTATAGTACGAAACTCAGCTAGTTCCACCAGCATCAAACTCTCAGTTATAGTCACTTATGTTTTCAGTTATTAGTATCATGTTATGACAGTTTCAGTCTCATAATCATGTATGTATTCTCACGTTCATATTAGTCAGTTAGTATAGTTCATGTATATGAACCCTTTGCATATAGCCTACCTCACTCGTATACTCAGTACATTTAGTTGTACTGACGTATTTGCGCTATGGTGCTTTCTCTTATGTTACACCATAGGTTCAGAGGCACGAGCTTCAGAGCAGCAGTAGTTGACCAGTTCTAGCTTTCAGCGTCAGTGGTGAGTCCTCATTATTAGAGGACATATTTTGGCTTATCATTTCAGTACTCAATTTTATTTTATTATTTCATTTTAGTTTTCAGACAGAGTTAGTTGGGGACATGTCCCATTCAACTCCTTATTCAGACAGTTAGAAGCTTTCAGACGATTATAGTATCTTCAGATTTAGACTTCAGTATTTCAGTTATTTTGGTATTGTGATACCCCTTCCAGATATTATGTTTCATTCAGTATTGAACCTTATGGCCTTACAGTATTACATATTCCGCATTAATGCTCTATATTATATAGTGTACAGGTACAGATATCAGCTATGGGTTAGCTTATGGTCCTTCAGGGTCATGGGCACCATGTAGCATTTTGATTACCAGAATCGGAGCATTACATGGAGATAGAGTGTTAAGTGTTTGGAAGCGTGGATGTTCATTCCCATAATAATATTAGTCATAAGTTGGTGACTTTGGGGGTTAGAGGAAGTTATGATTAGTGTTTCTGAACGGATGTGCTAGAAAGAATCTAGTGTCTTTATATTAGAAATTAATGAGAGGAGTTTGTATTCATGTATATACTGATACCCCTCTCCCCATGTGATAAGGAGTGTGGATGCGTACGCTCATGAAAGTGGGAGTTGTAGAGTGATGACTATAGAGGCTAGTGAAAGTTAAGAGTAGCATTTCTGAAAAGCAAGGCCTTCAGAGTATAGTTTATCAGAAAGAGTTTAACTTTTATGTGTATGGTGATATACCTTTTGTGCTGAGAGTTGTGGCTATGTATTTGATGTGAGCTTATGTCAGCAAGTCTAGGATTGTGACTTGGATCTAAGGGGGAGATGATGGATTAAAGTAGTTCCCAAATTTTCTCATTGTGGCAAGTTTACGGAAGAGACATAATAAACCTATTCCTATTCAAGCATATTCCTCCTACTTCAGTTTAAGAGTTTATTCTACTAAAGTCTTATGTATTCAAGCCCTTACGATGCCTAAGGTTTGAGTTCTCTATGTAAGTCATGTCATGTTCCGACCTCCAAACTAGAAGTAATGATGTCTCGGTAAGTCCAGTCTCTCACGTATTCAAGCTCTATGATATGATGCTCATGATCCATACAAAAAAATCTATGTCTTATAACATATTTGGTTCTAAGAAAAAATATGCTTTCTATGTGTTACCGATTCATGCTATGTCAAGTCTAGCCTAATGAGAGAAAGTTCATGCAAACTCATGGCCATGTTCAGTTCTTAAATGAGGAGCAATGGCTCCAAGTAGAAATCCTTGCCTCAATCGTGTACTTCACGAATTTCGGCCTTATATTATACAACTCTTGATGTGTGCACTCATGTTTTCACACCGTGCCCAGTCCTAAGAAATTATGTTGTGTTTATGCTGAACAACTCTTTACTTATGATCCAAACACTTGATATATGAAACCCTTTGTGTCTATTCAATTGTATCTTCACCTCATATTCCTCCTTGAGTAGTGCAACAAGTAGGAGTTATGATCTATAAGTGTTACTTCCCTTCATGATTCTTATGCTCGGGTCCCTCAATGACCCTCCGAATATTAGTATGATGGTATTTGTAGAAGCATAGTAATGTGTTAGGTGGGGGAGTAGATGTTTGTGAAGGTAGAAACTTTTGATGTGATTTCTTGAGCTAAGGTTATAGGAGAAGGGGAAAGAAGGAGATGAACTTTCATTACGTGAGATAGTTAAGAAAGAGTTATGTGGCGAAAATCTTAGTAAAAATGATTGAATAGGTTAGTCTTAGTGGTGAGATCCACGAAGTGGGTGTAGTAATGATAGGCTTGAAAGTTTTGATTGATGAAAACACAAACCAATGCATTGTATGGTTAGTACTCCTTGATTTAAAACTTGAGTGTGTTTGACAATAGTGATAAGGTAAAGTAAATCTTCTTAAAGGGATGTAGATATAGAGTCCCATAACTTAAACTAGCACCTCTTTTCTCCAAGTTAGGATTCAACATAGGAGTATTATACAGTAGGACTCAAACTCGTGTGGTTAGATGTGTATTAGGATAATGGTATATTGGAAATAATGAGGCATGTAATTTATTGTTTGGGGCGTAGAAAAGTAGTGTCTTTAAGTTTAAGTCTTTTCGTTGTATCTTGTAAGATGGAGAATATTTTTATTCTTATATCCCGCGAGAATCTCATCTCATGTCTAGTACTAATCTTAACTAGGCAGAGGACTCTCAGAAAAAATTCATGCCTTACAACGTTTTGATCGTATACCATAAAACACATGCCAAGATCATGTCGATGTCAAATTTTGTTATCTCATGTTTTGTGCCTATACATCTCCCTAGGGGTTATCATGAAGCTCGTTTGATGCCTTTGCATATTTTGTTGGGGGGAAAAATGTTCAATGTGATATTACATTCTTTATTTTACACGTTTAGAGCTTTAAAAAGTCCCTACCCATCATTCGAGGACGAATGATCCCAAGGGGGAGGTAATGTAACACTCCTCTCCTTCGGGCTAGAATTTAAACCATCGTTGCTACGCGTATAGACTCGGATCAAATTATTCCTTGTCAATGTATGTGTTATGATAAATTCTATAGTGTGGGAATACCTTTGGATAAGATTTGAGATCACAAATATCTCCTAACTCAAAGACGAGTTGAGAACGTTTCTATCGATTAAGTTTTATTGAACATTTCAGCTTAGGTCAACTTTCAAAGACCATTACTCCTACTATATAATGATTTACGTCCGATATCGAAGTAGAAAGTTATGTTCATTTTACTTTGAAGTATCTGTCTACCAAAATATGATGACGAAGTTGATTACTTATCAACTAGGTGACGACCAACTTGATGGGCCGCCAACTAAGTGACGACCTATCAGCCCTAGTCATTAGTCTAGGGCAGTAAGTTGTAAAATCCTACCCAAAAGTGACGATCTAGGTGACAGGCTATCACCTGAGTGACGGGCCATCAGGCTTGGTCGTCAATTAAAGAAAATTTGTGATTTCTTTGGTTTCTTTAGTGGTATTTTGGTCTTTTCCTCACCCTAAAACCTACTCCACGAATATAAATTGTATCCTAAGCATTATAGTCTATTTTGCTCTCATTTTTCAACATCTCAAATCCTCTCTACTCTCAAGAACAAGACCAAACTAGGGTTTCCTCTAAGTTCAAGATTTCAAGAAAAGGGTCAAGATTAGAGTTCCAATCTTCAAACTAATTGATATATGGTACGCGGGACTATCCTAAACCTTATGGGCATTGATATAATTGTTTAAAATAAGATTTTATGAGTATAAATATATATCTATGCATCCGAAATTGGTTTTAAAGGTATTGATGAACATGTATTGAAAATCCCTTATATTGATAAAGTTTTGTAGAACTTGTGGTATGAAACCCTAAGGTTGAAACATTTTCATGAGATTATGTAACACTAAATTTGTAAAGATAAATGAGAGCATGACCATGTAAATCTCTCTATAACTTTGAAATCCATTGTTTTCACAAGTTGTGGCTTTTATTTTACAGATTGCTAAAAGCTTGAGTTGAAGGGTTACTAATATGTGTACATAGTACTTTTTTGACTGATTAAATGAGAGGGTGTTTTACTTTATTTATAAGCATTCATGTCTCTAATTGAATATTTGCAAATATTTAATAAAAGAAGATGACCACGGTAGAGAAAGTGTTGAAGAGAGAGTGTTTTGTTTTCATGTGCTTTCAAGTATAAATTTATGCATGATTTTTAAATATTTTGGGTGGTCAATGATACCTTTTGAAATAAGAAAAATGGAAGTAGAGATATTGTAACATGACTTGTAAGTATGGGTATGACGATACCCTATTTTGATGTATTCGAATGATATTAAGAAAGAAAGAACTTTTCAAAGAAGACATCGTTTAAAGAATCTAAATCTGGGTTCAAGAGAGTTAGATGGTTACCCGAAGAAGGCATAAGTCAAACGACTCATTGCCCAAAATCGTGATTTGCCGATATAGGTTTATGATACCTGAAAGAGAAATTTTACGCAGGCGATGGCCCAATGGCGTAGTAGAGAAGCAGAGACTCCAACATTTGCGGCAAACTTGGGTTGGGGGCTTGGCCGCCGAGTCAAGGGTGGATTCCATATAGCCTATGGAATAGCAGAGTTGTAGGGTGTACCATCTGTCTTAGAAGTAAGAAAAAGAGTAGAGTCATGAATTGCAGAATGTGTTTCTAAAGTTTCAAATTATGCTCATGTGTTTTCAACCGTTTCAAGATGACGTGAGATTTATAAAATGCTCTCACCTATGTTTTATAAAAATGCATATTTTGTTTTTGGATTGTTCTGCGTACCTATATATTTGTATTGACCCCCTATATTTCAGGGTTTGAGGCTTCATCCAGGGGTCCCGTTAAGCCATAGATTTGTCAGACAGAAGTGTCTGTTGGTGAGCCTTCTCTATTCCAAAAGGCCGGGCTTATATAAACATTGTCATTTGTTTGATTCATGGTCTGACTGTGGGCCTTGTCCCAGTTTTGTTTTAGACATATGTAAAATCTTGTAATGTTAGAGATTTCGCAGATGGGTGTCATATGTTTTGAATATTAAGAATTTTTTTCAAATTGTTCAAGTGTTATGAGATTGACCATGGTTCCATTTTGTATGTTTTTCTGCAAATTCTTTATATTGTATTAATGTTGTACATGATTGCCAGAAATTAAGAAAGGGGCGCTCGGGCCTTCATGGTTCAGGATACTCATTATGGCCAGGACCCCGACTCGGATCATGACAGTATTTGGTATTTATGCAATAAATATCGAAATACCATATATCACATCAAAGTTTTTTAATAATATATTAAATCCATATATGTTATATTTAAGATTATTGAATATATTTATATGTCATCCATTAGCCAATTGAACATAAAAGTAACTTTTATTCAGAAATAAATTTTTGGAAAAACTTATTATTTTGGAGTACCATGCTTAAGTTTAGGTAATGTTGTTCAAAGTTTGCATCTTGGACTACTCAATCATGATTGAAATGCTCTTTTTGTGTAATTGATTAACAAAGATAGTTGTTAGTCCGATATGATTGGGACGTTTTTAAAGTTTAAAGTTATAGTTTTTTGTATGAATATATGTATGTCGAAATCAAATACAGTATGGTCACCCAATTACCATACTGTAAAATATCAAAATCGAATTTAAAAATACTGAATCATATCGAACTAATTTGGTATGATAATGGTATTGTTCGTTTAGATACCGAAAATCGAAGTTACCGTACCGAATTTTAAAATACCGTACCATACCATACCATATCCACCCCTAATTATACTATTTCAAATTAATATCATTTTAACAAGTTTTGAATTCCAATTGCTGCATTTAGTTGGCAATTATCCAATCAAAAAGATTATAAAATTTTGTTCCAAGTTTTTTTTTTTTATATAATAAAATGTTAAAATACCCTCAAAGTGTGTATGAAAAGACCCCCCCCCCCCCTAAATACACTACTTGAAAATAATTTAAAAGAAAATTTTGAAAAATATAGTCATTTCATATATATAACATGAGAAGTATAATTATTTAGGATTATACTACTTCATCTATGGTCAAACTTAGTTTGATGGTTTTTCTGATTCATGAAAAAATTAAGATTACATAAATTCAAAATACGTAAATATATAATTGAGAATTCTTTCAATAAACAAAGAAACGAAACGAGGGAAAAGTATGAAAGATAAATAATTTCTATTATAAAGGAACTAAAAATTTTAAAACAATTGAAAATACTAAAGAAGTATAGCTATATATTTAAATTTAATAAGAAATTATGTTACAAATAATATTTTTAGGATAATTTGATCAATTTTTAAATTTAGTGGTGTACAACCTTTTTAAAAATAAAATAAAAAGTTTAAAACCTATATAATAATACTATAAATTGAGTTAAAAAAATTAATATACTGTAAATTATCATGTATAGTGTCAAATTTGATAAGTGTTATTACAAAGTGATTGAGAATTTTGAGATATTACTAAGATCTCAAAAACAAAATCAAAAAATTAAATAAACATAATGAAAAAGAAAAGTAATATATGAAAATCTGTCTCCTTTTTATCATAACACAAAAAGCATTTTTTTTTATTTAAAGAGGTTTATAAGAAGTTTAATTAACAATAAATCATGAAATATTATTAAACAAAAAAAAAATATTGAGCTCGCGCATCACACGGGATACATCGTCCAGTATATATAAGTGGCTTGGAAAGTAGTTGGAGGTTGTCCTCCAGGCTTACTGACCAAGCCCACTTATATAAGTATATTATAATCTTTCGTTTTAATTTACTTATCTTAATTTTTATATGTTATATTTTTAAGAATTACATTAAAAAATATTATAAAATATAATAAAAATTATTGTATATTACAATATATAACGATTTAAGATATTTGAATAACATAAAAAAAACTGACTCTCGAAATTCTATCAGCTACATAAATTGGGGCATAGAAAATAATATATATTATTTAAAAATAATGTAAAAGTATCATAAATTATAATAATTAATAACTTAAAATGTTATGGACATGAAAAAAATTTGACTAGTTCTCCATATACTATCACAATCACATAAATTGAGATAGGTGTATACATATTATTTGAAAATAGTAGAAAGTACTATAAATTACAATAATTAACAACTTAAAATATGTAAAAAAATAATATATATATATATATATAAGTGGCTTAGGAAGCGGCTGGAGGCTGTCCTCCCAACTTACCGATCAAGCTCATATATAGTATAATCATTCATTTTAATTTATTTATCTTATTTTTTATTTGTTATATAGTTAAAAAAATACTGTAAAATATAATTAAAAAATACTGTAAATTACAATATATAACGATTTAAGATATTCGAAGTACATAAAAAAGTTTCTTGACTCTCGAAATTCTATCAAGACATAGGAAGTAGCATACATTATTTAAAAATAATGTAAAAAATATCATAAATCACAATAATTAATAACTTAAAATATTATCAACGTATTAAAAATTTGATTGATTTTTCATATACTAGCACAATCACATAAATTGGCATAAAAAGTAATTACTTGAAAATAGTAGAAAATACTATAAATCACAGTAATTAACAACTCAAAATACATAAAACTATAAAGTAAAAAATTTGATTGACTCTCTAAACTCCATCAGTGTCACATAAATTGAGACGGAGAGAGTAGCATATATTATCTGAAAATTATGTAAAAATACTATAGATAGCAATAATTAACAACTTAAAAATTTTATAGATCATACATACATCTGTAAATGATATAGAAAATTTGATTGACTCTCTAAATTACATCAATGATACATAAATTCAAACATTAAAAGTAACATATATTGTCTAAAAATTATATAAAAAGTATTGTATATAATTAAAAACTTAAAATATTTAAAGATCGTACAAAAAATTTAATTGACTCTTCAAAATTTATCTGTAACATGTAAATTGAGACTAACAAATAACATATGACACGGGCTCTTGCATCTAATACATAAATACATGAGTATAAATATCCTAAAATTAAATATCAGATATTTCTTAAAAAACATTTATTGTTCAACGAATGATAGTTGTTAGGGAAAACTGAAAAGGATACTTCCTCGGTCCATATTTTCAGGGGCGGCTCAAGCCCGGTGGTGGCCTAAAGCCAAAAATGAATCGGAGGCCTTAAAAGTTTAAAAGAAATTAATATTTTTTTTATTCAAAGTTTTTTCTCGTCTAATTTTTTAATATGCAGAGTTGTGAATATATTTCGTATAAAGGTATTTTGAGATGCAAAGTTCGTTCTTTTTTTTATTATGCATTTATTTTACTTTTTCTACAAATAATACTCTTTTTTATTTCAATTTGTTTGTCTATTTGACTTGTCATGGAGTTTGGAGTTTAAGAAACAAAAAAGACTTTTGAATCCCGCAGTCTTAAGCTGAAATATATATAATACATCAAAATATTCTTCAATTTTAAATATGTAATGTTAAAAATTAATATAAAATGAACCTCAAAAAATGCTTTTTTTTTTTTTCCGAAACGGACCAAAAAAGCACATTGAAATGGATAGGACAAATTATTCTTTTTAAAAATCATATAATAATCCCATTATTATTAAGAAAAATGAGGCCCCTCAAATTTGGAGGCCCTTAGGCTCCTAATTTTTTAATGGGTAGAGCTGCCCCTGCATATTTGTCAGTCATATTACTAAAAATAATTGTCCAATATTAGTCGTCCACCTTACTAATCAAGAAAGTGTTAATTAAAATATTTTTTATATTATTCTTGTAATTAATATATAATATATTAAAAGTGTGAAGACCCTTATAAAAGTGATTTGAACTTTTTGCCCTTCATTAAAAGAGTTCGTAATAGACAAAATCGTCTTTTACTATTTTTTAAAATTATTATTTAATTTTATTGAGTTAATGTGATTTAACTTTTCTTCCATATTTTAATTAAATAGAATCCTTTTAAATATAGGTTAATGTAATTTAACTTTTATTCCATATTTTAGGGGCAGAATTCTTTTGAACATAAAACTCATTAGGCATAGAATTAGTTTAGGCATAATATTAATGGGATATTTTTCATTAGTAATGTAAATTAATTTTGGCAAAAACGTGTAAAAAAAAAAGGTAAAAAAATATTTCTACAAAGCAAAAGTCCTAATCCCTTACAAAACCCAATCCCCAACTTCTAAACTATATATCAAACAAAAAACGACTAGAACACATTAACCTCCAACCCAAAAAATTCAATCAGTTTTACAACTCGTTTGAAGTTGAACCTTTAAACCCACTATGATATTCTCTCACTTTACATTCTTCTAGAGTTTTTTTATAATTTGTGGCTTTGAATTTTTTGATTCTCGATTTTATTCCTATAGAAGATTATAATCTAGCAAATTTGTTGATGTTCGTTGCTTTTAAACGTTATTTTGATTGTCTAACTGTATGATTTTTTATGTGTGCTTTTGGTATTTAGAAATTCTATCCTTATTACTTGTATATTTAACAAATGTCAATTCTTCTTGTGTCTTTGCCTATGTTTTTACAAGTTATACTTCCTAACTCTTGCTCCACACTTTATTACAGGAAAGTACATTTTGAAGCCAATTGAACGGACGATGATAAATAAAGGACAAAAATAGATGAAAGATTTTGGGAATGCAAATCGTTCTTGACATGATTGAGATGCATGTCGGCAAAGTAAGGATCGGAGGTTGAGGATCGACGGTTGATGCGTTCCACAATTTAAAAACACATTTGTGTTGGTAAATTATACTACTTTTTTCAAAAATTATAGTAGTTATCATATCGAGAATAATATAGGAATCATAATTAATACAACCTAATTATCATGTATTCTTGATAAAAAAATTGCTAATTTAAAGTTTTTTTTGTGAAATCTCAATATATCTTATGATCAAAGGGACGAATTTATTTGTGATTTGAGATAAGTTTTCAAATGCTTTAGCATGTTCTTGATATTTAAAATCTTAACATTAAATGTGATTTAGGAGATAAATTTATTTGTGATTTAAGGAAAGTTTTCTAAAAATTTTAATCTGTTCTTAAATTTTTTAAAATAAATTATGATGTATTCTTAATAGAAACTTTTTGCTCTTCATTAAAAATGTTACAAAACTAACTTTTTACTTTTTTTTTGGGTTATATTTAGTAATTTAAAATTTGTTACAATTTAATTAAGATATTAAATCTTTCCTTATTTTAATATATTATAATTCTGAAAATTTAGAGTTTGAAAATTAATTAAAATTGTGTCATATTCTATACACACATGAATTGGTTCCACGTTAACGTGGAAAAATTTTATGTGCAAAACAAGTTTAATTAGCATTTGGAACCTAAACATGGAAACTTTACATTCTGTTTACTTTGGAGGTAAACATGGAAACCTTCTATGTACCAGGTTTGATTAGGATTAATAGGGGTTCTTTTCTCCCTTTTCTATTTAAATTATATTTTGATCAATTTAATTTAATGCGGGAGCTAAATCGTGCATTATTCCACTTTCTCCATCATTATAATGAAGATATAATTGCTTTGTCGTCGACGCAGTCACAACTTGAAGAATCTCCCCAACAATGATGATGAAGTAGTGAATAAGAAGTTTATGTTATAATTGTGGGGAAACGAGTCATTCCTTGACTAATTGCCCCTAACCGATTCGCTACAAGATGACATTTTGCCTTTGACCCTATCTAATAGTAAGTATATATTTTCTTCATTCATGGTCAATTAATGAGTTTTCTGTTATTCCTTTTTCTTTTGATGCATAACCATTTCTTCAGGTTTTGAGTTTTTTCTTGTCCTTCTCAATGTCATTTAAATACTGAATGCGCCATTGACTTTTTATGTGTTCTTGTGTATTAACTTAGTAATGTACAAAATGAAAGTGAAATCGATATTTCAGTGGTCAACCTCTTTATAAAGTCAAAAGCCTCTTTCGTCCGCAAAGAATCGAACATCTCCAACCAGACAAAACGGGTGGTATAAATTGACAGGTGTTGATTCCGCAGTGGCATAGGCTGCAATTATCATTTCATGTTCAAGATTGTTTGCAATTTCCTGACAAAAATTTGATTGAATTTGGATCTTCATATTTCTAGTGGAATGAGCTATCGATATTTAATTATTGGAGCTGAAGCTTGGGACAGTCCGACATAACTATCACTTTTTCCTCCATGATCGATAAGAACAGGTTTGCCAATGAGACAAAATAAGAAAAGACTTCCAAACATTAACCTCCTGATGAATAATCATCTTTCAAACATG
Source organism: Capsicum annuum (assembly GCF_002878395.1). Classification (NCBI taxonomy): domain Eukaryota; kingdom Viridiplantae; phylum Streptophyta; class Magnoliopsida; order Solanales; family Solanaceae; genus Capsicum; species Capsicum annuum. Next base: position 97,373,803 of record NC_061121.1, read on the forward strand.
TGTACGAATGCGTGTGAGTTCTTTCTTCTTCTGTTTTTTTCGAGCGTCCATCTCTTAACAGAAATATACTAAAACTGGCCAAATCGAACAAATAATTTATGTGTTCAAGCTAGATATATGTGATGGAGCTTCCACATATCTCTGAATCATAAAACTATTAAAGTGCATGTTTGCTTATTTATTGAATTTGTGGTGATATAAATGGAACTAATGGAAAATCAAGCAGATTGCAGTGCCTACCTCAGACGGCCAACCATTCTATGAAAAATTAAATTTCATTAAAATTATACTATCTTGGTGTTCTAAAGTATAATCTATGTTGTTCTTTTTCTATTTTTTACTCATCAAAAAGTTTATTATCTTTGGAAAATTATTAGATGGTCTTCAATCAATATGTGAATAAATTTATCAATTTATTTTTTAATATTCTTGGATAGGTGAAGGAAGAGCACCTACCGCTAAGCTTAATTTTTTGAGACATGTAACTAAGTTTCTTAATGATTTGATAAATGTAGCTTTTAACTATTATGTTTTCACTTTTTTTGTCAGAGAAAAAGGATGCAGGATAGAGACCAGTCATGTAAATGACACATATTGAAGGGATTTTTTTTGCTCGAGAAATTATATGATCAATCATGTTATAGTTTTGGGAGGATTATTAAGCACCAAGAGAAAACGATTCAGTTAACCCAAGTCTCATAACTACATGTTGAACTTTCGAAGACACGATCATATAATTAAATTTATGATCGTAAATTCAGATAAAAAAAGAAGAAAATAGTAAACTTGTGTGTTTGAATCAATCTTCATGTATCTTTGCGACGTTTGTGGTTGTGGATACCTTGTTGTTATGACTTATTTGGTTAGAACCATTGATTTAAAAGTGTGCAAGTTGAATGTTCAAACTTATTAAAGCCATTGAAAAGTACCATATGTCGATTATTTGTCTGAATAGAAGTATTGCATGTCATTTCATGACTCTCAATAGAACTACAAAAACTTTGTGCTATGATATGACATTCTCCACCTCCACTAGGAATGAATTGTTATATGAATGCCTCTTTAAAGAAATAGTTAATATAACCTTAAAAATTTATATTGGTATTTTTATTTGTTCATTAAATACTTTTTTTTATTGAAATTCATTAAATACTTTGACATATGTTGACATAGACTCAAGTGATCACTTGCATCTTGTGAACTTGATATTGTTCTCATTTTTTGTGTTATACTTTTATGATTTGATAGATTGATAACGCATGACTCGGTACAATCTAAACTTTTTTGTTTGTTTGTTGATAAAGATGAGTTAGATTTGTGTTGATAGATATTGTCTTTCTCTTTTTCTGTTTTTTCTTCTTTTTGTAAATAAAACTAAAGTAGTGTTTTATCAAAACTAAAAATAAAATAGCTCGTTTGGATAGGAATAAAATCTGGTCAAATTAGCTTTTAATTTTATTTTTTTTTAGCTTTTTAAGGTGTTTGATAAAATAAAAAAAGGTGTTTAAGAAAAGTTAAAAACTGATTAAAAAAGTAAAAAAAGTGAGAAGTTGGGTACCCCAACTTTTTACTTTTTAAGATTAAAATTTTTTTATGTTTGACCAAAATATTTATCTTTTGATCCCTTATATTTTCCTCTAATTCCAGCAATATCCTAACTTGTAGCCCTTAATATATAATTTTTTTCTCTTTACCGCTTCGCTTCATCTCTTCCGTCCAATTTCCTCTTCATCTTTCTTCTTTGTCTTCATTGAATCCTTTATTACATCAGATTTGTTCAAAAAATTTATTTTAGATTTAAAAATTATAAATAATTCACCTTATTTATGGTGTTAACAACTTTAAGGACATTTAAGTAATTTTAACAACAAAAAGGTATTGAACATCATTTGTTTACCAAACACATCAACAACTTATTTTCAATTTCAGAACTTCTATCCAAACACTTATCTGCTTAATTTATAAGCACTTATTTCAAGCTTTTAATCACTTAAGCTAAAAAATTATTTTTTTTAATCCTATCCAAACGGACTCTTTACTTAGATATAGAGTAATAACTAGGTGTTTGGACACTGATTTTTTTTTTTTAATTCTTTATGGGGTTCAATTTCAAAAAACACATATGCCCATAAAAAATTTAAATTTTGAGAAACATCAAATTTTACGTTCACTCAAAATTAATCACAAGAATTTAAATTTAATTATAAAAATTTAAGTAGGATTACAAAAGATTTTACCCTCGACCAAGTTGACTGGTACATGGGTCAAAATGGGACTCAAGTGCTTTTTTTATCAATAATTTCTCTCAAGAAATAATTAAAAAAATTCATCAAATAGCATAAAATAGTAGAATTTTTCCCCAATTTAGGTTTGTTTGAATTTTGATCGATAATGCATAATATACGTGCAATACACGTATACTAAACTAATTTTATTAAAAGTGTTCACATCTATTTGTAAAATTTTTAATTTTTTTTTTTCAAAAAGTGAATTAGTAAAATTATAGTTTTTATATAAAAATAGAAAAGAACAACTACCTGCGACTTGTTCCAATGGTGCAATGAAATAAAGAGAATTTTGTATCCACAAAAAAAGAAAGAAAAATATAGAAGGAAATCCATTAACGTTGCACATAGCATTATCGGTGCCTGTCATGTTCTCTCTGTCACACATATACATATTTGCCTACGTTTGAAATGATCTTAGGGTGGTTTAATTTGCGGTATTAAAAGTCAACAATTCTGAAATAAAATAATAATTTTGGGATAAAATTTTTTATCATTCATTTGATTATAAATATTTGGGATTATTTATTCCAGGACTAAAATAATAATCTTGGGATAAAACTTTTTATCACACATTTGATTGTAAATATTTGGGATTATTTATCCAGCACTAATTTAGTCCTGGGATAAGTTATCCACCCAATTGGTGGAATAACAATCCCAAACTATTTCTCTTTGGTATAAAATTATACAAGGACTAAAATACTCTCAAAATCTATGATTTATTTCACACATTTATATATATATACTAATATTTTTATTATGAATTTTAATAAAAGTTAAAAACTTAATAATTTTGACATAAATTTTATATTTATATTAAAAACTTATTAATAATATATAATAATTTATCAAAAATTCAAATCTAAAATTCAAAATTCTTATTCCATCATTATCTCCAATTCTCCGCTTTCATTGACCCGTCTTACATAAAGTATTTCTTTTAATTCACCTATATATATATATATATATATATATTTTACTTATGAATATATTATTCGTTAAATTTATTTGAATAATTATTCTCTAAAAAGTAATAAAAATATCAACACCATTATTGAATTACATATTTTAAATTAAATATAATCACTTGAAAATTGATTATTATGGTATATATCAATTAAAATGAATTTTAATATGTTATATGAGTGATATTTGTTTAAATGAAATGAAATAAACAATAAATCCTCTTTTACTTTAACAAACTTAAGTTGAAAGTTTTTATTTCAACTAAATAAGATGTAGTAAGATTTTTTTTAAACACATATGGTATAATCATGGAAAGGCACACACAAAAAAATTAAAGCTAAATAAGATGAAAATTTTATTTTTAAAAATAAATATTTAAAGTTTGAAAATAAATTATATAAAAAAGAGTTAAATAAGATGGAGGGTATTTTTGTAATCACTTAATTTATTCTTAGAAATTATATCATACATATTACTTTGAATACAATAAACCAAACACTCAATAAAAAATAATTTCAACGTAATTAATTTCAATATAACTTATCCCATCATAATTAATCCCAGCATAACTTATTTTTCAATCAAATATCCCTTAGTACTACTCTATTAATTAAGGTGCATAATAAAAAAAAAATAGTCTGATGCAGTAATATTTTCATTATAATTTGGGGAAGAAATGAATCATAAAAATTTATGGTACTAACATTAGCCTATCGCTTGAATTTGGAGGTCTTAGTTTACTTTATCGGAATAGTAATAACCGAAAAATGAGGGCTATGAGATCTTCTTGGACTGAATCTTTATAAAATATTGAAACTTCCTGTGCCCTTCTCTTCTCCAAAATTTATCTTTTTTTTCCCCCCTTGTGTGTCCATACAAAAGTCCCTATCAAAAATCTGCAGAACATGTGGCTTTGTTCCTTTTGTTATTATCTGCTAACAAAGCATAAAGCTGGCACCTTTGGCCTCCTTTCTTGAGCGTCTTTTTTTTTTTTTTTGTTTTCTTAATTAGTTTACCAATTTCTTGAAAACTGCTAACTTTAGATCCCAATATTCACATCTCTTTTTGTGCATGATCAGTATTCACTTAGCTTTTTACACTTTCTATAAGATACCCCTTTAATCTTTTGTCAACCTTTTTTTCCATTTTATTTTGTTTTGTCACAGTTTGTAAAATTATCATAGACAAATCTGAACTGGGTCATGATGTATTGCTCTTTTTAGTAATTTTCTTGGATTTTTGTTAATAGTTGAAAGTTGAGTAGTTAGCTTTTTATCAAGAATGCCTCCAAATTATTTTCCTTTGAGATGGGAAAGCACAGGGGATCAATGGTGGTTTGCTTCTCCTATTGACTGGGCAGCAGCAAATGGTCATTATGATTTAGTGAGGGAGTTGCTTCACTTAGACACCAATTTACTCATAAAGCTCACATCTTTACGTAGAATTAGAAGGCTTGAGAGTGTTTGGGATGATGAAGAACAGTTTGATGATGTTGCAAAATGTAGGTCTGAAGTTGCTAAAAAACTTCTTCTTGAAGGTGAAACAAAGAAAGGACACAATTCTTTGATTAGAGCTGGTTATGGTGGTTGGCTTCTTTATACTGCTGCCGCAGCTGGGGATGTGGAATTTGTTAAAGAGTTGTTGGAAAGAGACCCTTTGTTGGTGTTTGGTGAAGGAGAGTATGGTGTTACTGATATGTTTTATGCAGCTGCTAGGAGTAAAAAATCTCAAGTTTTTAGGGTGCTGCTTGAGAGTAGTAAAGGGGAATCAGTAGAGGAGGTTTCTTCCACTTTTCAGTTGGAAATGATGAATAGGGCAGTTCATGCTGCTGCTAGAGGGGGGAATGTGGAGGTTTTGATGGAGATTCTTGGAAATTGCTCTGATGTTTTGGTTTATAGAGATGCTCAAGGATCTACTCTCCTGCATTCTGCTTCTGGTAGAGGGCAAGTTGAGGTAAGTTCTACATATTGTTTGCTCTCTTTTACCTTTCTATATATTTTTTTTATCTTTGCTATTCTCTCCTGATTTAGAGAATCCTAATTTCTCTTAATTGAAAAAATTACTGACATCTGGAACGATAGAAACTGATATGAGCTTAGCGTGAGACATAGATAGCTGAGTATTCATATAGCCGACAGTGGCTTGCTTGGGTTTGAGGCTTAGTAAATGTTGTTGTTCTTGGAATGAGAGTAGCTCAAAATAGAGCCAAATGATTGTAAATGATTCATATAGCGAGTGGCGACCACAGAGCCTCGATCTCATTGAAAATGGCAGTTGAGTCTTGCTTACAATAGATCATTTGGTTCGGTCCTTCCCTGGATCCCACACATAGAGGGAACTTTAGTGCAACGAGCGGCCCCTTTTGAGTCTTTCGTACTTATTAATCACCTATTTCTTGCTTCAATTAGTGTGCTTTTGTTGTTTCTCCTTGGTTTTGCTGTCCCTCCCCTGTTTATGTCTTTGTATTGAAGAAACCTCTAATTCATGTGCCCTTCTAGCTTATACCATTTCTAGAAATTGCTTTGTTAAATGGAGAACTTTCAAGTCAGTATTTTATCATCAATACTGGTTCAAACTGTGGTTTATCAGTTTGATTGTAGTAGATCATGTAAGGGTTTTTGTCTTGATTTTTTCTCAAAATTGAATTTTAATTTTCCATTGAAGGAAAGTCAAAGTATTATCATAATTATTTTTACTTTCCTTAAAAAAATATATAGTTTTCTTTCATATTTGGCTAACTTCTTTCTTGGAGGATAAATTTTTTACCTTTATAAATTGAGGATCTCTCTTCTTATTTCACAACACAATAGCATTTACAATCTAGTCGTTGAAAGAGTCTTGTTTAGGGGATGACCAATAGGTTTTATGGATTTTTAACATTTGTTTTTAATATGTAGGTTGTTTGACCAAATTATATTAATAATATACTTTTTAATGTGTTTTTTTTTTGTCTAAATTATTATCTTCATGATTTGCAAACTATTAGCTTCTGCATGACGCTCTCTCGATTTCAAACCTAACAAGTGGTTCAGAGCCTACGGTTCAAGAATCCAATGCTTTGGTGAAATGAGATTATAGACATATTTAAAGTGATTTCAAATTAAGTTGCAACTAATTTGATGGTAATGAAAATTTTTGTCCAACTACACGTGTAGAAGGAAGTTTCAATAATATTTTCAACAGTCCTGTTACTAACCATTTTAAATCCAAAATCAATTTTCAACTCATGCTTACTTTTAGGCATCCAACTTTCAACCCTTGCATACCTTCAACGCTTGGGCTCCTTTCAACTTATGCATATACTTTTAACGCATGAGCTCTACTTTTAACCTGTGCTCATTTTCAATGCATAAGACTCCACTTTCAACCCTATTCACTTATAATACAGGGCTCTAATAATATTAACCTATGCTTTTATTTTTAACGCACAACTTTTAATCATGGTAAGCAACAGCGATATATGAAGATTGTGTGAAAAGGAAGATTAAGATTATTTTGTCAAGAAAATCAAGCGAAAAAGAGAAGATTTGTTAGGGTTTTTGCTCTAATTTTCTTACCAAAATTGAATTTTAATTTTTTATTAAAGGAAAGTCAAAGTATTACCATAATTACTTTTATTTTTTCCGAAAGGAAAGTATAAATCTCTTTCATATTTGGTTAATCTCTTTATTGGAGAAAAGACTTTTTACCTCGATAAATTGAGGATCTCTCTTCGTATTTCTCAATACAATAGTATCCACAATGTAGTCGTTGAAAGAATCTTGTTTAGGGGATTTCTCCCAATAAGTTTTATGCCTTTTTAATATTAGTTTTTAATATGTAGGTCGTTTGACCAAATCATATTAATAATATGCTTTTTTTAATATGTTTTTCTTTTTCGTCTGAATTATTGTCTCCATAATTTACAAACTATTAGCTTCCGCATGACGTTCTCTCGATTTCAAACCCAACAAGACTTGATTTTCTTGTTAAAACTTTATCTCCCCTTCTTCACATGCATGATATTTGTTCTTCATATAATCTTCATCACTGTTGCTTGACATGTTTAAAAATGGAGTCCTTGCAGGTTAAAATATATGAGCCCTTTCGGGTTAAAAATATTGAAGCCCTTTGTAGGGTTACAGGTGATCTTTATTTTTAAAAATGTAGCAGAAGGATTGTTGAATATATGTTGAAATGGAGAACTTTCAAGTCAGTATTTTATCATCAATACTGTGATTTATCAGTTTGATTGTAGTAGATCACATTCTCAATTGATGAGTAGTAGATTATTTTGGATAATTTTCTTTGAGAACCTTTTTCTGATATATCCCAAGTACTGAAGAAATTAAATAGAAGAGTGTATCAGATCTAAACCATGGAGTGTGCCTTTCAAATGAAGCTGGTTCCATGTAGCCCTTTCTTCAGAGTATTTTATCGTAAATACTGGTTCAAACTGTGATTTATCAGTTTGATTGTAGTAGGTCATATTCCCAATTGATGAGTAGTAGATTATTTTGGGTAATTTTCTTTGATAACCTTTTTCTAATGTATCCCAAGTACCGAAGAAATTAAATAGAAGAGTGTATCAGATCTAAAGCATGGAGTGTGCCTTTCAAATGAAGCTGGTTCCATGTAGCCCTTTCTTCGGATCACCTTTCTATAAAATAAATACTATGTCTATAGCTGCTGTTGGCTTAGTTCAATGCATACTATTTTAAGAAGTCAAAACTTTGAATTGAATAGTGAACTCATCATTTACATGTTCCCATCTTAAGGGCTCTCTAAAAAGTTGTTGCTCTGGCTAAAACCAACCGGCTTAAGGTTATTGAAGGAAATTGTGGAAACACGAGACCTTACGCAAGCTCTCCTCTTACGATTGTTGAGGTGACTATTTATCTCCGTGTTGACTGTTTTCCAAAAGTTTTGGAACTCAGTTTATCATTAATCACTTTTGTTTCTTAAGCAGCTGGTCTGTAACTGTTACATTCTCTGCAATGTCCTACCCTACTCCACAAAATAAGAATTCAAAATGATAGCTATTCCCCCCCCCCCCCCCCCCCCCCCCCCCACCCCACCCCACCACCACAAAAAAAAGAAAATATGATAGTTATAACACACATACTTTTCATCCAATAAGGTTGGGCTATGAATTGCTCCTTTTTAGTCAGTCTGGAAAGATAAAACATTTTTCAGAACTTCCAATATTGTCAACCATATTTGTGCCTGTATTTGCTGCTGCTGTGATATACATGCCCTGTGACTGAAACAGGGGCATTTACATCCCCAGTCAACACTTTCTTAAAGATACGCATCTAAACAAGTTTCCAAGAGTTCTGTGGTTCAAAATAATCGTTTTTTTAAAGTACGCAACACCAGTTTGGTGTGAAAAAGCACTTGCATAACTTGCTTGGTTTTGTTAAGAGAGTGAGTAGTTGATATTTCACTGAATTGAACTGTTAACTCCTGGGCTATTAGCTGTCTTGTTTGAGCATTGCTTTCTCGTTATCGTTAGCTTTAACTTGATGTTGTCCAGAACTGCCAAAGATTAGTTACTTTTGATGGTTGAATTCTATTTATCCAAGTTACTACTTTGCAGGTTGTTAAGAGCTTACTGGAAAGGTATGGCCTTATTAACTCCAGAGATAACCAAGGAAACACCGCACTGCATGTAGCTGCTTATAGGGGCTACTTAGAGGTGGTGAAAGTTCTTATATCTGTCTCTCCTTCATCTACCGCGTTGAGAAACAATTACGGAGACACGTTCCTTCACATGGCTGTAGCTGGCTTTCGGACCCCAAGTTTCCGCAGGGTGGATCGACAAATGGAGTTGATGAAGCAATTGGTACGTGGAAAAATTATGGAGATCGAAGACATAATTAACATCAGGAACATTGATGGTCGGACTGCTCTTCACTTGGCTGTAATTGAGAACATTCAGACTGATGTTGTGGAACTCCTCATGACTGCATTTTCTATAAATTTAAATATCCGTGATGCTGATGGAAATACCTTATTGGATCTCCTCAAGCAACGCCCACAATCTGCATCTTCTGAGATATTGATTAAGCGCCTCATTTCAGCTGGAGGAATTTCCAATTGCCAAGACCATATGACAAGAACTGTCCTGGCTTCCCACCTGAAGATGCAGGGTATTGGAGGTAGTCCTGGTGCCTCTTTTAGGATCCCTGATGCAGAAATATTTCTGTATGCTGGCATTGATAATGCAACTGATGCCAATAGTGATTGTGCAAGCACAGAAATTGCTTCGTGCTGGGGTGAATCGAGCGCTTGCCATTCTGTTGAAGGGTCAAACTCATCAAACAAACTGCGCTCAGTTAACAGTGCTGCTAGACGTTTAAAGTTTCTACTACGATGGAAAAGGAAGAAAGAACGAAAAGAAGAGAGGGGAGGCTTGGAAGACAATATGTCTGTAGAATCTTACAGATTGTATTCTGGCTTGAGAGATCAGCCAATTCCTCTACGACGGAGATTCTCGAGGATGTCATCGCTTCCAAACAGCAAAAGAGTGCTCCCTGTCCAAAATTGTCTTCCAGGTCCATCAGCCAAAAAGATATTTGCAGCTGGGCTGATGCACGGTGTTATCCAAATGACTCCACAATCGTCTTATGGATCACCATCAAGCGCTTATTCTGAATCTTCCTGGTCATCTCCAGTGGTTGTCAGCAAAGAGAAGAGGATGGATTTTGGCAATGTGAGTGTTGGGGCCTCTAGCTTAAATATGTCAAACAGTAGGGAAAAGTCGAAACTATCACGTAAACATGGCTCCTTCAACATGAAGTTAATGAATCAGTACTTCTGTTTCGGTGCTCAAGGCATTGCCGTTGAAAGTTCTGTTAATTGTGCAGAACAAGATCAGCATCACAGGCATCCAGTGGTAGCATGAGGACAATTGCTGCATTTATACTAAATTTATGAAGTCGTTGGACAGATCTGTAAATAGCTCCAATTATTACCAACTTCTTGGCACACCATATTGAAAATATGTATTTGGTGCTTGTAGTACACTATTTTTCTGTAGCAGTATTGGATGGTCCAGTCCTTTTTGTCTTGTATCTGTTGTAGGTGTGGTCTGAAATTAGAACTTAAAGCAGATATTTGTAATTTCTACTCCAATAAACGAGCAAGGGAACTGGAGTTTTTGATGTACTCTTTTCAATACGCTTTCATATATTTTTCCACTTTTATTAATCAGAAGAACGCTAAAATTTTCTCCCTACTTTATTTTCAACAAAACAAATTACTCCTCTAATTTATGTTGATTCCAAAAATCAATACAACGATATTAGAAGAAAAACATCTATATCTATAATCTATATCTATAATATATTAATATATTATAAGTGTGAAGACCGAAAAGTGATTTGAATTTTTTGTTCTTTGTTAAAAACTTTCTCTAGACAAAATTATTTTTTTACTATTTTCTTCAATTTATTATTTAATTATTTTTATTATATTAACTAAACTCTTAAAATATATGAGACTCCTAAAATATACGGGATTTCTAAAATATATGGAAGGAGAATTAATTAATATTTTTCTTTGTAGTGATTAATTAAAAAAATACTCTTAAAATAGCATTCTATTAAGAAAATACTTCTATAAATATTGAGATGCACGTTAAACTACCGAAGAAATCCGTTTACTTATGGAAAAATATGATTGATGCTCATCTAACTTGATTCGATTGCATGTCTAGATTAGTGAATGCTTAATTTTCTAACCCTCAACTTCTTCACTGTTTTTGTCAACATAATAGAATTCAACGTATGTGTATATATATCTTCTTTATTTTCATTCCAGTCATTCTTTAGGGTCAAATTTTTCGCCCAAACAAGAATTATTTTCATCAAAACTGAAGTTTTGTGATTACTATTGTATTATTTTATTGTAGTTTATAGGTCGTGGATGAATTTATAGGTGGTAAATGAATGTCGGTTGACTTTGAGGATTTTGTTTGGGTAAAAATTAAGTTTAATTGTATTGTTTTATATCTCTATTTTGAGAATTTTTTTTGTATAAAGGTAGAGTTTAGTTGTATTATTTTGATATCTCTATTATCGTATTATTTTGTTATAGTTTACAGGTGGTAGGTGAGTGTCAAATGGCTTTGACAAAATTTTTGTGTAAATATTAGATTTAATTATATTGTTTTGATGTCTCTATCATCGTATTGTTTTGTTGCAGTTTACAGGTGATATTTAAATGTCGATTGACTTTGACAAATTTTTTTGATAAAAGTTAGGTTCAATTAAATAAATTCTCTAAAAATGTTGAATTTAATTATTGTATTCATCTTTTATTATTTAAACAAACATCCTATTTAGTATAACGTCTGAAGTTAATAAAGTGAGATACATGCGCGAGGCGCTTACACCTAAACTAATATTTAAAACTTTTGTTGCAGCAGTTGTCTTATGCAATAAGACGATCGAACTTTTTTCTTCCCGGGTACTAGCCCAGTATTTAGTAAAATCCGATCCATAATTTCGTAATGAGGTGACTCATATTTATGGACAATCTTCCGTAGGGGATAGTTCATAGATGTTTCAAATATTGATATTATTTGTTAGAACATATCTTTCAAATGTAGTCTCTATAATTTCTGTCCAAACAACTTCATTGACAAACATAGGAAGGATCTATCAAAATCTTTATCCTGTCAAGAACTTTCTTCTTTGCTCCCTCTTTTGCTAGGAGGTAGGCAATCTTGTTTTCTTCACGGGAGACATGCTTAATAATTGGATCCTTCAATTTACCGATCAACAACATGCATTCAACAATAATGTAGTCTGTGAAAGCGTCTATATAGGTAAAAATTTGTTTTCCCATGTGATGTTCAGTCCCTGCATAAGAGTTGATAATTCAACAGTATGTTTAGCAGAGGCGGAGCCAGGATTTCAACTAAGGGGGTTCAATAGTCAAAGAAAACTTAGTTAAAGGGAGTTCAACATCTGCTATAACCACATAAACAATAATTTTAATCATGTATAAATAGTATATTTTTCCGTCGAAGGGGTTCGGGGAGGCTGGCTCCGCCTCTGATGTTTAGTGGCATGGGGCAGTGGCGAAGCCAACATCTTAACTAAGGGGGTTCAAAATTAAAAAATATGAACAAAAGAATTAATCGAAGGGGATTCAACATCTGCTATATATACATGAAAAATAATTTTAAACTTGTATAAATAGTATAATTTTTCACTAAATGAATCCTCACTATTAGCTAACTCCGTCGTGACGTAGGGTAAACCTTTCATAAAACCTATATTCTAATCTCCCATGTCATCCCTGACTACACTCCATATTCCTTCTACTATTAAATTTCCTATGGATGAGCCGTCCGTGTTAAGCTTATAGTACCCATGTTAGGAAGGTTTCACTTCACATAAATGACAATCTTTTGTTGTTCAGGATCTCCTGACAAATGATATAAAAAGATTTCACAACTTTCACTTTGGTGTTGAAGATAGAGATGTCCTTGTTGTGGAATAGATTTTTGTTCCTAGTAAGTCTGATGTTTCAGAAACTAAATGGAAGAATCTGATCCCATTTGATGATGATGTTGAAATCCCCACTCTGGATATTGTTTCAAATATGGTGCCTTTATCTATTGGTGGGATAGTTTTTGAATAGATTGTTAGGGTAGTTTTTTCCAGAAGCTATGGACAATGCTACAAATAAGATGTGATTAATGTCCTCAGGAGTCATGTGCAGACACAGTACATAGGGCTAGCATTCAGGCAAATGGATTTGAGATTGTTGAAAATATGTCTCAGAAATAAAGTAGGTATAAATAATTTTAGTAGTTTTAAGTTATTAGAGTCCTATGTGACTTATGAAATAGTTATCTCTTTATTATTTGAATATGGATTAGTTATCCCAATTTAAAATTGATGTGTAATTAAAAATTTAGCTATAAATATATGTTTTGAGTTGCAGTATATTTTTCTTTCCAAGTCTTTCTCTGTTATTTCTCTAATTTCAAAGCTAAGAACCAACAATTGGCATCAAAAGCCAATTTCTTAAAGGATCTAGAGATGCATTCTTAAGATAACTATTCCCAAATAGCTCCTGCTGTCTTTGACGATGAGAATTACCATCTTTGGGCAGTAAGAATGGAGACTTATCTTGATGCTTTAGATCTTTGGGAGGACATGAAGAAGGATGAGGATGAGGATGTTCTTCCGCTGCCCGATAATCCCACGGTAGCCCAGATCAAAAGTCATAAGGAAAAGAAAATCAAAGGCAAAAACAACTTGTTTGCTAGTATTTCTCCAATAATTTTTACGAGAATTATGTCCTTTAAATCAGCAAAAGAAATTTAGGATTATCTGACGGAAGAATATACAGTAGATGAAAGAATATGAGGCATGAAGGTGTTGAATCTAATAAGAAAATTCGAATTGCAAAAGATGAAGTAATCTGAGACCGTCAAAAAGTACTCAGACCGACTTCTTAGCATTGTTAACAAGGTAAGATTGCTTGACACGAAATTTAAAGATTCAAGAATTATTGAAAAAAATTCTTGTTACTATGACTGAAAGATACGAATTATCAATAATTACCTTAAAAAATACAAAAGACCTATCCAAGATTACCTTGACAGAATTGTTAAATACGTTGCAGACACAAGAGCAAAGGAGGCTTATGAGGCAGGATGGTATGGTTGAAGGAGCTTTGGCAGCCAACCACAAGACTTAAAGTAAGGGTAATAATTCAAGAAAAAATTACCCCACTTGCAAGCAATGTGGCAAAATAGGTCATCTTCCATTTAAATGTTGGAAGAGACCAGATGCACAATGCAAGATTTGCAATCCCATGAAGCTGTGATTTGCAAAAACAAATCTCAAAAATATAAAGCAGAAGTCCAAGTCACCAAAGAAGAAGAAGAAGATCACTTATTTGTGGCAACATCTTCAACCAAGAAATCTAATTTTTGGATGATTGAAAGTAGTTGTACAAACCACATGACATATGACAAAACTCTTTTTAAAGAGTTTTTGCTTTTGGAAAATAACAAAATTAGAATTGAGAGTGGTGACTATATTCCTGCAGAAGGAAAAGGGAATTTTGCAATCAAAACAGTTTCAGGTACAAAAATAATTTCAAATGTCCTTTATGTGTCCGATATTGATAAAAGTTTGTTAAGTGTTGGCCAGCTAATGGAAGGAGGATTTAAACTATTGTTTGGAAATAAATATTGTCGAATCTTTGATTCTACTAATCTTGAGATTTTACAAATTGATATGAGAGGCAAAAATTTTTTATTTGATCCAACAGAAGATGCACATAAGTCATGCAAGAACAAAGATAAATTGACAGATTTATTCAAAAGGTCAAATTCAGCCGAACTTGAAAAAATTTCTGATCCAAGGAGGAGTATTGAAAATGTATCTCAGAAATAAAGTAGGAATAAATAATTTTAGTAGTTTTAAATTATCAGAGTCCTAACTTAGGAATTAGTTGTCCCTTTATTATTTGAATAGGAATTAGTTATACCAATTTAAACTGAAATGTAGTTAGAAATTTAGCTATAAATATATGTTTTGAGTTATTAAGAAAATAATTCCCCTGACAATATAATTACGGTATTTTCTTCTCTCAAAATCTTTCTCTATTATTTGTCTAATTTCAAAGCTAAAAATCAACAAAGATACTGGCTTGTTGGTACTCTATAGTGATAGAGGCGCTAGCTGAATAATCTTATCTTGTTAGGGATTTTAAACTTCCAAATTCATGAGAAAGATATAGTGCTTAGGTCCTACAGGTTATTAGGATGATTGTCCCAGTATAAATAGGCTGATTTTATAGTAAAATTCCCATAATTAGTTAAACCTTATATAAACCCATCTTCTCCTCTGTTACTATTAGGAATAAAAGTGCTCTAAATAGTCTGGTGAAGATGGTACTGAAATTATAACGACCTAAAAATTTGATAAAATATGTGAAATTTATGATTTCATGTGATTTAACTATTTTACCCCTTCCCGTAGTTGCATTATGGTATTTCTGGGGTGTGGAAGTATTTGACATGATTTTTTTATGCATTTTAGTATCATTTATGCAATATTGTGATTTTTGATGGCTTTAAGAGTCTTATTTTAGACTTATGTGGATATCTTTTGATCCGTGCGATGGTTGGTCGAACGGACTGCGCCAGCAGCTCCAGAATATCAATTTTAAGCTAGGTAGACCTTGGGTTCGGGTCCTGGTGCACCCGAGCTCATTTCGACCTATTAGTCAAAAAGTTGAAAAGTTGGAAAGTTGGGTGTGGGACCCATTTTAATTGAAATGACCTCGTTGAAAAATTCTACTTTGCTAGCAGATCCGAAATATCGATTTTATTGTGTCAGTATATTTGGTATGATTTTACGGCTTTTAAATGTCATTTCGACCCTCGATTTGGAAAATTGTGATTTTGGATTTCGGGGATCAACTTTATGAAAATAATTTTTTCTGGAAAAACTGGTAGCGCCATCACGTCCGGAACATCGAATTTAGTGTGGTTGCATAGTTCGTTTGCATAAATATGACTCCGAACGAATCCCGGACACCCCATCGAAGTCCATTTCAACTTAGAAAAAAAAAGACTGCACCAGTTATTGCAGAAAAATCTGCAATATATAGCAGATTTTTCACCCTTTTGGGCCCATTTTGCTCATTTTTCATCTTGCCTCTTGAGAGTTAAACCCTAAATATTTTGGGAGCTTAAAAGTGAAGTTTGTGGGTGCTTGGCAAGCTAGATTAACACCAATTTCTTGATTATATTATGGATTTAAGTGAAGTTCGGGATTGTTCGTGAAAAATACGGTCACGGGTTCAAGTGTGGCGAATCAGTTTCGGCGTTCGAGGTAGGTTATGGCCTAACTCTTCAGAATGGATTGGATAGTAAATGACGGTACAAAATGCATATTAAGGTTGGAAACTAATCATGAAAAATGGCTATCTATGTGTTGTGCCCGTGTGGGGGCTTATATGTGATGTAATTATCGAAATTGAAATATTATGTGATATGTTTTATCGTGTGGTGTCCTATGTGATATTGATAGCCTTGAATACATATGAATAATTGTATTATATTATTTAATGCGGTACCATTGGTGTATTGTGATTATATTCATAATTTATTGACATATGAGACATGTAAAAATTCATGGATGAAATGAAAATAACGAGTGAATATTGGCTCATGTGGTTGTGGAAATGTATCATTGTGGCTGGTTATGGAAATATATCGTGTGGTTGATTGTGGAAATACTTATTGTGATTGGTTGTGAACATTACATCTTTATATCATACTCATTCATGAAATATTGGTACCACCGTGGCAACATCTGAGAAACACTAGCAACACCTTTTTAAAAATATTGTAACACCTTATAAAAACCTTTTTGAGGGATATGTTAGAAAGGAGATATGAGATATGTGGATTGTATATGGGTTGACGAACCCCCCATGGGTCCTACGTAAGGAAGTTTTGGCTCCGTAGGTGTATACGGGAATTGTGCAACGATCCCGGAGGTTGTGCGACATCCTCGTGCATCATCATCATCATCATCATCATATACATTGCACTTACTTTATTGTGTGCATGTTGTGTCATATTGACTTATTGACTTGTCATCTATGTATTTGTCTTACCTTCCTTTGCTTGTATTTGATGATCTTGTATCTACATGTTCTCTCTTGTTCTATTTATATGTGACATAATGTAAACTTGGGTTCTATATCTTGGTGTGTGTTTGTAATATATGTGAGATATACTAGAACTGTTAGTGCAAGCGGTGTGGGCTACCGTTGTGAGACATTTTCTGATTGCAGGTGACGTGCCCTTAGTGTATATTTTGTAAGCTTTATTTACTACTTTGCTTGATCGGCCTATGATACCTACTGAGTACAAGTGGACCGTACTCATGCCTACTATGCCCTTTCGGTGCAGGTCCTAGCTCGAGTGCGCCTCAGCTTACTTGGTTAGGGCGATTGTTGGAGCTTCCAAGGTAGCGGTTGGACATTCATGTGTCTGAAGTTCACTTCTATCTTTCTATACTAGTTATGTCTTTATTAGTATTCGAAGACAGTTATTATTCCTTTGTGGTTATTTTTCTGATGTATTTGACTCTTGGATTGTATTAGTAGTTCTTACACTATTGACACCTGGTTTTGGGCATGATTGGTATTTCGGATAGGTTCTTTCCGCATTGTTATGATTATTTATATGGTTCGACTTCATTCTAGAAGCGTTCCCTTGGGGTATTTCTATTTTTTTCTCTATTCGTATCAATTTGGGTTATAGGCTTACTTGTCAAGGTACGCCGCGACAAGTGCCATCATGACCCTCATTTTTGGGTCGTGACAAATTGGTATTAAAGCAGCCAGGTTTCATTGATCTTAACTGTGTAAGAACAGGATGTCTAATAGAGTCTCGCAGATCAATACATAGACGTCCGTATCTATCTTCGAGAGGCTATAGGACGTCTTTAGGAAACTTTTCTCATTTTATTCCTTATCATGCTAATTCTTTCATACCTTGTATTCTGAGTTGTGTTTCACTCTTTCTACGTGAATGGAGTTTCTTATACCTCTTATCAGTTGAGAGATGCAACGAGAGATTATTAGATATTATTTGTTGGTTGTAGGCTTGTTAATACTCCTGAGTTGTCATGGGATTAGTTTATTGATGCCTTTCTGGAGAGATTTGTGCCTTTTAGTTTGAGAGATCATATGTGGGACGAGTTTGATCATATGGAGCAAGGCTCTATGACAGTTTTTGAGTATAAGGAATGCTTCCACGCCCTGTTCAGATATGAGGTTAAGAAGATTCAAAAGTTTGTGAGAGGTTTAGTTGTCTCCCTTCAGTTGGATACATCTCAGATGGTTATGTTTGATGGTTCTTTTCAGATTATTGTGGATCATATTAAGGTGACAGAGGGTATTATTAGTGCATTTTAGGGAGGCGCCAAGAGGGTGCGTCATTTTGGTGAGTTTAAAAGTCAAACCTTTCGAGGCAGAGATTTTAGAGGTTCTCGAGGATACCATGGTAGGCCAGTGCAGGAAGCATTACAGAGTTTGGGTGGTGGACCTTCTAGTTCAGCAGTACAGGGTGGCCGTTCGGGTCTAGTTATATCTTCTCCTATTGAGACTGGCCGTAGAGGTTGCTATGTATGTGATGAGATTGGCTATGTGGCCAAGGACTGTCCCCATCGGGTGATTTCAGCTACTCCTATTTCATCTATGAGGGGTAGGGGTGCTACTAAAGGGGTGAGAAGTAGAGGTAGTAGAGCTCGTGGGGGTAGTCGTAGGGCCACTCAAGTAATTAGAAGTCGTAGGCCTACCCAGGCAACTGGTGGTCATGGTTAGCCAGACTAGCGGCAGAGGCTTCTGATGTGGTGATTACAAGTAACTTCCTCGTTTGTTTCAGACCTGCATCTGTATTATTTGATCCTGAATCAACTTTCTCCTATGTGTCTACGTATTTTGCTTTGAGTTTTGATTCTATTAGTGAGCCTTCTGCTATGCCTATTTGTGTATCTACCCCGGTAGGTGAATCTTTAGTGGTGGATCGGTCGTGATGATCTTGCGTTGTGACTTTTGCTGGGCGTGAGACTTTGGTAGGCTTACTTGTGTTAGATATGATTGATTTTGATGTTATTTTTGGGTATGAATTGGTTGGCTCCTTATCTTGTTGACTTAGATTATTTTGCTAAGAATGTGACTTTAGCTTTAGTTGGTGTGACAACGATAGCTTGGAATGGGTACGCTTAATTTGGGTCCTAAAAGGATTATATCTTATGTCTAGGCTCCTAAATTGGTTGAGAAGGGATGGTTATTTTAGTTGGCTTATATTCATGAAACAAGCGTTGTTTCGCCTCCTTCTTCTGTCTTTGTTGTTCGTGAGTTTATAGAGGTGTTCCCTATGGACTTACCTAGTATACCTTCGAATCGAGATATTGATTTTATTATTGATGTTGAGTTGGGCACTAAGCCCATTTCTATTCCTCCTCATAGGATGGTCCTAGCAGAGTTGAAGGAACTGAAGGATCAGTTGTAGGAGTTGTTGGATAAGGGATTTATTCGACCTAGTGTTTCACCTTAGGGTGCGTTTGTCTTGTTTGTAAAGAAAGAGAATGGGTCTATGTGGATGTGTATTGATTATCGACAGTTGAATAAGGTAATGGTTAAGAATAAGTATCCTCTTTCGCGCATTGATGATTTATTTGATTAGCTTCAGGGTGCTACGGTATTTTCAAAGATTGATTTGCAGTTCGGTTATCAGCAGTGAGGATTAGGGCTTTGGATATTCTGAAAATAGCTTTTCAGAATCGATGGTCATTATGAGTTCTTAGTCATGTCTTTTGGGTTGATCAATTCCCCTGCCATGTTTGTGGAGTTGATGAACTGGGTGTTTCAACTGTATCTCGACTCCTTGGTGATCGTATTTATAGATGATATCTTGGTTTATTCTAAGAGTAAGGCTGAGAAGTAAGAGCATTTATGGATTGTGTTTTAGATATTGAGGGATGATAAGTTGTATGCTAAGTTCTATAAATGCGAGTTTTGGTTGGAGTATGTTTCTTTCTTCGGTCATGTGGTGACTAATAAAGGTATTATGGTTGATCTAACTAAGGTTGCAGTGGTTCGTTATTGGGATAGACCTGCTTTGCCTACTGAGATTCGGAGTTTTGTTATCTTGGCCGAGTATTATTAGTGTTTTGTTGAGGGTTTCTATTCTATTGTAGCTCCATCATCAAGTTGACTCATAAGAACATTTCTTTTCAGTGGTTCGATGCTTGTGAGGCGAGCTTTCAAAAGCTCAAGGACTTGTTGACTTCAGCTCCTATATTATCTTTGTCCAAGGAGGGCGTGGGCTTTACCATGTTTTATGAAGCTTTCTCTGTTGGATTAGGTTCTATGTTCATGAAAGAGGATAAGGTGATTACGTATGCATCTCGTCAGTTGAAGCCTCATGAGAGGAATTATCCTATCAATGATTTGGAGCTGTGCGTATTTGTGTTTTCCTTGAAGTTATAGAGGCATTACTTATATGGAGTTCGTTGTGAGACCTTCTCGGGTCATCGTAGCCTTCAGTACTTCTTTACCAACGAGATCTTCATATGAGGTAGCACCGTTTGCTTGAGTTTCTTAAGGATTATAACTTGACTATTCTCTACCATCAGGGCAAGGCTAATGTGGTTACGGATGACTTGAGCCGAAAGTCAACTAGCATAGGTAGCTTGGTGCATCTTTTGATTCAGAAGAGGTCATTGGCCTTAGAGGTTCAGTCTTTGGATAACCCGATGGTTAGGCTTGATATTTTGACACCGGGACGTGTTTTGGCATTTATGGAGGCTAGATCATCTTTGATAGAGTAGATTCGAGCTCATCAGTTTGATGATATTGGATTGAGATTGATTCGAGATAAGGTGTTGAGTGGGGAGGTGTAATGCCCCAAAATATCATCCCGAGACGCCACACGATGCCCAAGGCTACACGTAGCCTCAGCTAACCCTTTAAGCTAAAACACTACCCTTGGGTTCCAACACAACAACATACACGCTACGCTAAGGATATATATATATATAAGTACATATCATATCACATTGCACATGGCACAGAATATCGTTAGACTGTACATATATGGAATGTCTATACACAGACCAACCCAACAATACACTGGTCTGACATAGCCTCTATACAGCAAAATCAACGAGCCATTAGGACAAACCCCCAACTGACTCAACAGACCAAAGGGATCACAAAACAACAACACTAAAACTAGCAACTTGGTCCTCGAACCATGAGGACTCACCACTGAAGGAACGTAGATGCGGCACTCGGATATCACTGTCGCGGCTGCGGCTGAGTACCTGAACCTACATCATGGTAAGAATGTAGCCCATAGAGAAATATGTGGGTCAGCACAAGATACGTACTGAGTATGTGGGGGCACATGCAAAATATAAATAATATCATAAATTTTGTAAAAACGTACATACGGACCATAATGACACACCTGTCTTGAGTGACATTGAATCATGCAACTCACAACATCTTAGATAGGAAATGTAGGAGAAAAACCTCATAAATCATTATAGATTATCATAGGCAACTTGACTTACCACATCAAAACTCGGAGTGACTCGGTATTTCAATAAACATGACTCTTATGGACAGGGGAGTTTCCTATAACCGATAACCCCACGTGAGCTATGTGGAATACCAATGTTTGAAATCTCCGTTGACGGGAGCGTCATACTCTTTGCCAGGGAGTACGACCTTAAAACTGCAATAATCACAATCGAGCTCTCTGGCCAATAATATCATCATCAAACAACCCTACGATGGCACATCGGTTTGGGAAAATACCAAATTTCCCTCTCGGTGCTAAGTTCTATTCCCTGACAAGCTCAGAACGCCTTAGGAAATCCACCACAACATCACACGGGTCTATCATAAAGACCAAATCAAACTCTTTCTCATTTATCAAATCATATCAATTTGTGGATTCCTAACTCAACACATTTTAGCTCAAAATATTTTAATCTTCCTCAACATCAACAATGTTTCAATGCATTGAACCATAACCGACTCGACATTTGGACAAGGATATGAAGACTCAATACATAATATTTTTAATAATTTAACTCATCAAAACCATCCGAAAAATACCAAGACTCATTGCAACTTCAATATCAACATTTCTCAATTTGCCATCCAACTCTCATTTAAAGGTACTTGAGGCATCAACCCATAGTAGGGATATAGAATTTCCAATATCAATTATAAATTCTTAATAAGGAAATAGTGGAATGATAGTATAAATCAAGGCTTAACAAATTAAATCATCATACTCTTATAATCAAATACTTTTTGGACATAATTCCATCTCAACATCATACACATATCGGATGACATAATCCCATAGCTCATGGACAATAATATAAGATATAAAACCATATTTCCAATTCATGGTAAAATATGTAAAATCTCATGTCAATGTAATTCAACAAAAATATCGGGCACAAGATCGGAAGGATAATCTTGTTCAAAGCCCCACATACCTAAAAATGGAAGATGAATATGAACTTTTGACTCTGGAACTTTATTCACGAAAATAAAGAGTGCTTATCGTAGACCTTAACATGATCAACTCGAATCCCAAATCAATTTGAAATTTCTACGGTTCAATCAAGAGATATAGAAGGATAAAATTTGGAGTAGTAGGGTTGGGGTTTGAGCCTTAGGAAATTTTGGAGAAAAATGAGCTATTGAATGCTCTTAATGGACTTAAATCCATGGTTTTCCCAGATGGATTGGAGTGAGAATGACCAAAATACCCTTAAAAATCAAATAATGTCAAATCTGTCCTTTGGTGGACTGTTTTGATAGGCTAAAGTAGATCTACCATAACTTTTTGCTTTGATGGCCAAATCGGATAAAACTAATTTCATTGGAAAGAGGACTTTCATAGATTTCTGTTGATATATAGTAGCTCACCCAGATCATTATTTACAAGGAGTTATGATCATTTGAAGTTGACCCTAAAATTCACCTGGCCTCAGTATTTTTTTTCCTGCACATTTACTGTTTACCAGTATTCACGGTTAGATCGGAATGATCATAACTCATCGCTCGAGTGTCCATTTTGGATGATCCACATATTGTTGGAAAGCTTATTCGATGCTCTATGCGATGAAGGATCACATATCCAGAAATTCCACATAGAAAAATTATTAATCACGATAAAGAACAGAATTCAACACACTTTCGTCCGAGATCTTAACGGAAAATTTTTCCGGGGCATCACATCATCTCCCCCCTTGGAAACATTCATCCTAGAATATTGATAGGTAGGTCAAAAATACTATGAAAATGAGTACATAGAGAAAAATTATCTTGCCCAAGCATATACTCCATTCTAGATTTTTTTGGATATCGTAGAAAACACACAAGCCAAGATAAACATAGCAATAAGGATTAAATCAAAAGAGAACGATACCTTTGACATGCTCAGGATTCGTAGGAAAGAGGTGGGGATATTTGGAGCTCATATCCGCTTCGGCTTCCCAAGTAGCACTCTCTACGGATTGATTTCGCCAAAGCACTTTAACCAAAGGAACTTCCTTGTTTCTTAGCCTACGAACTTGAAAGTCAAAAACCTCAACTGGAATCTCTTCATATGAAAGACTATCTTGAATACCCAAGCTTTCAGAAGGATCAATCACAACAAAATCACCAATAGACTTCTTAAGCATAGAAACATGAAAAACTGGATGGACGTTAGATAAATCCGCGGGCAATTCAACCTTATATGCTACCTTCCCAATGCGATCCACAATCTTATAGGGACCAATGTAACGGGAACTTAGTTTCCCTTTCTTCCCAAATCTCTTCACTCCTTTCATGGGTGAAACTTTCAAGTACACTAAATCACCAACATCAAATTCAAGGTCTTTTCTCCTTACATCTGTGTATGATTTTTGACAACTTTGGGCGGTTTTCAAACTTTCCCGAATTAACTTAACCTTCTCCATGGCCTCGAACATCGCATCCGATCCAGTCGAGAAAGCCTTACCAACTTCAAACCAACCAATGGGTGATCTACACCTTCTGCCATACAAAACTTCAAACGGGGCCATTCCAATAGTAGCATGAAAACTGTTATGGTAAGCAAACTCGATTAATGCTAAGTGCTCATCCCAACTACCTTTAAAATCAAGCATAGAAGCCCTCAACATATCTTTTAAAGTCTGAATGGTCCACTCGGCCTGACCATATATTTGCGAATGGAAAGTAGAACTAAACGAATTTGGGTACTGAGACCCTTCTGGAAAGATTTTCAAAACTGAGAGGTAAACTGTGTACCTCTGTCAGAAATAATAGCCAAAGGGATTCCATGAAGTCTGACGAGTTCCTGAATATATATTTAGCTGTATACGATGAATGCAAGGCAATAAATGAGCTGATTTCATCATCCGATCTACGACAACCCAAATCGAATTATGATGGCGACGAGAAGGAGACAAACCAACTATGAAGTCCATATTCACTTCTTCCCACTTCCAAGTAGGAATGCTAAACTCTTGCATCACGCCACTGGGCCTTTGATGCTCTATTTTAACCTGTTGGCACGTGGAACACTTCGCAACAAATTCTGCTATGTTCCTCTTCATACCGTTCCACCAATAAATTTCCCGCAAATCATGGTACATCTTGGTAGCACCAGGATGGATGGAGTATCGTGTACCATGTGCTTCCACCATAGTCCTCTGCTTCAAGTTATTAACATCAGGAACATATAATCTTTCTCAGAGTCTCAAAATGCCATCTCCCCCTTGGGAGAAAACCTCCACCTTTTCGTCTTTAACTGACTCTTTTAACCTGACCAAGGTAGGATCCCTGTCTTGCTTCTCCTTCACTTTCGAAACTAAAGAGGATTCGGAACCGCTTTGCACTCTTATACTACCCTCTTCATCACCAAACAACCTAACCCCCAATCTAGCCAAATGATGTACCTTACAGGCCAACTCCTTCTTACCAATCTCCACATGTGCTACGCTACCAATACACTTCCGACTAAGGGCATATGCTACTACATTGGCCTTGCCCGGATGATATAGCACGCTCATATCATAATCTTTCAACAGTTCTAACCATTGTCTCTGCCTAAGATTCAACTCCTTTTGGGTGAATACATACTGTAAGCTCTTATGGTTCGTGAAGACGTCGACATGGACCAAATTTTCAAAGCAAAAACCACGACAGCTAATTCAAGGTCATGGGTAGGATAATTCTTCTCGTGAGGCTTTAGCTGCCTGGAAGCATAAGCTATAACCTTGCCTTTTTGCATAATACAAAACCCAAACCGACTCTGGAAGCATCACAATACACCATAAAACCATCAAAACCGTTAGGCAAAGTCAACACAGGGGCTGAAGTGAGTCGAGTCTTCAACTCCTGAAAACTCTTCTCGCAAGATTCAGACCACAGGAACTTCATTTTCTTTTAGGTCAAATGGGTCATAGGAGACGCAATAGATGAAAAACCTTCAACAAAACAATGATAATAACCAGCTAGACCCAAGAAACATCGGATATCAGAAGGAGAAATAGTTCTAGTCCAACTCTTTATAGCCTCTATATTTTGAGGATCAACTCTAGTACCTTCGAAAGAAACAACATGACTTAAGAAGGCTACAGAGTTCAGCCAGAACTCACCCTTACTGAACTTAGCATACAATCGATGTGTTCGAAGAGTTTCCAACACAATTCGAAGATGATCCGCATGATTACCCTCATTTTGGGAGGAAATAAGAATATTATCAAGGAATACTATTACAAATAAATCCAGATATGGCTAGAATACATGATTCATAAGATCCGTGAAAGCCGCTGGAGCATTAGTTAACCTGAAAGACATCACTAGAAATTCAAAATAACCGTAACGGGTTTGAAAGGCTGTCTTGGGGATATCACATTCCCTAACCTTAAGTTGGTGATAACCGGATCTGAGGTCTATCATTAAAAAGTAGCTCGCACCTTGTAATTGATCAAATGAATCATCAATTCGAGGAAGCGGATATTTATTCTTGATAGTAACCTTATTAAGTTATCGGTAATCAATACACATCCGCAAAGAACCATCTTTCTTATGCACAAACAGGACAGGTGCACCCTACGGAGATACACTAGGTCTGATATAGCTTTTGTTTAAAAGATCTTTCAATTGCTCCTTCAACTTTTTAAGTTCCGCGGGAGCCATACGATATGGAGGAATGGAAATAGGTTGAGTATCGGGAAGAAGGTCAATCCTAAACTTTATATCTCTATCAAGAGGTACTCCAGGGAGATCTTCCTGAAAGATATCAAGAAACTTATTAACAACATTAATTGACTGAATAGTCGGGGTTTCAGACTTAGTGTCTTTAACCCGAACCAAATGGTGGATGCAATCCTTGGAAATCAACTTTCTAGCTTTGAGATAGGATATGAAATGACCCTTAGGAATCACAGAACTCCGAAACCATTCGAGGATAGGTTTATCATGAAACTAAAACTTGACCACACGGGCACGACAATCAATAGACACATAGCATGAGTGAAGCCAATCCATACCCAGAATGATATCAAAGTCAACCATATCTCAATCAAATCAGCATACATAACCTGATGAAAGACAATAATGAGACATTTTTTATATACCCGTTTAGCAATGACAGACTCTCCTACCGGAGTAGAAACCAAAATAGGCTCAGAAATTAGTTTAGGATCCGTTTTAAAATTTACAGCAACCAGAGGTGTCACATAAGAAAAACTCGAACTACGGTTCATCAACACATAGACATCAAAATAAAAAACACGGAGCATACCAGTGACAACATCGGGAGAGTCC
This sequence comes from Capsicum annuum, assembly GCF_002878395.1. Lineage (NCBI taxonomy): Eukaryota > Viridiplantae > Streptophyta > Magnoliopsida > Solanales > Solanaceae > Capsicum > Capsicum annuum. Next base: position 97,400,445 of record NC_061121.1, read on the forward strand.
TCCTACTCCTGACGAGGTAGTATAGCATAGAAATAATTTTGGCGTTGACTGCCAGCAGTACTAGATGAAGCACCCTGAGGAGGAACTGGACAAGCTGCGGAAGACGAGGCACTGGTAGCCTGACTCTAGGAACGGGCATCACGACTCTGCTGTTTGGCATACAGGCAGTCTCTAAGTATGTAGCCTAACTTGCCACAACCAAAATAGCCCTGCTGCCCCATATAATACTCCCCAAAATGGTCTTTACCACAATTAGCACACGAAGAAAGATGAGGCTAATTGTTTATACTGTCCTGAGATCTGGAAGGTACTGACCTATTCTCGAGCTCCTACCTGCCCCGATATATGAGAGCATTAGCTGAGGAAGGCACAGGTATAAATGGACATCTCTGAAACTGAGGGCAACTCCCTTCGGAGAATCTAGTTTGACTAGACCTCTGTTGCTCTGATCTGACTCTCTTAATCCCTCTTACTCTTTCTCTTTCTTTATCTTGTCTGACTCAATCTGTTGGGCGTGAATCATTAACCTAGAAAGATCAATCTCCCTGTTGATCATAGCAGATCTACATTCTTTTACCACATAACTCAACACCCCCGTTAGAAACTTGCTCATACTAGTCCTCGAGTCAGCCATCATATTGGGAGCGTACTTTGATAGCTGATTAAACTTAAGACAATACTCTTTAACCGACATAGAGCCTTGTCTCAAATTAATAAACTCCTCTATCTTAACTTCCCGTAACTCAAGAGGAAATAATCTATCCAAGAAAGCTTCTTAGAATAATTGCCAAGTCACCAGAGCGGTATCTTCCTCTCTACCCTTATTCCACATCTGCACCTAGTCATAGGCAACATCATTCAACCGATAAGAAGCCAGATCCATACTTTCTTCCTCGGTTATATGCATAATCTGTGTAATTTTCTTTGGTTCATCAACATATATCTGCAGTTCCTCACCTGCTCTCGACCCATGGAACTTTGGCAGATTCATCCGCATAAAGTCATGAATTCATGCTGCTGCCGAATTATTTTTCTACGGAGGTGGAGCATTAGACTGAGTATTGGCGGTAACTGCCTGGGCTAGCGTCTGAAAAGCTACCCAAAATTTGGCATGGAATACCGTCTCATGTAATGGATCAACGGGTTGAGGTTGGTTGTTGTTTTTGTGAGCTCGATGTGGAGGCATTTTCTGTCATAAGAACGCACAAATTAATAGCCGAAGGAAATAGTTATAAGCATGATAGACTCTTATAGAAAGAAAGAAACAAATTTTCCTAGAATACCCCATAACCTCTTGATTATAGGTGTGGCGCACTACACACTGATGCTCAAGACTCTACGTAACGCAGCTTGTCAGACTCCCTAGGACTCTTCAAAATCTTAGTCTCTGATACCAAGTTTGTAACGCCCTAAAATATCATCCCGAGGTGCCACACGGTGCCCAAGGCTACACGTAGCCTCAAGATAACCCTTTAAGCCAAAACACTACCCTTGGGTTCCAACACAACAACATACACGCCACGCTAAGGATATATATATAAGTACATATCATATCATATAACACATGACACGAAATATCGTTACACTGTACATATATAGAATTTCTATACCCAAACCAACCTAATAATACACTGGTCTGACATAGCCTATATACAGCAAAATCAACGAGCCATTGGGACAAACCCCCAACTGACTCAACAGACCAAAGGGATCACAAAACAACAACACCAAAACTAGAAATTTGGTCCTCAAACCATGAGGACTCACCACTGAAGAAACGTAGATACGACACTCGGATATCACTGTTGCAGCTGCGGCTGAGTACTTGAACCTACATCATGGTAAGAATGTATCCCATAGAGAAATATGTGGGTCAACACAAGATACGTACTGAGTATGTGGGGTGCATGCACAATATAAATAATATCATAAATTTCGTAAAAACGTACATACGGACCATAATGACACACCTGGATTGAGTGACATTGAATCATGAAACTCATAATATCTTAGATAGGAAATGTAGGAGAAAAACCTCATAAATCATTATAGATCATCATAGGCAACTTGACTTATCACATCAAAACTCGGAGTGACTCGGTATTTCAATAAACATGACTCTTATGGACAGGGGAGTTTCCTATAACCAACAACCCCACGTGAGCTATGTGGAATACCAATGTTTGAAATCTCCATTGACGGGAGCGTCATACTCTTTGCCAGGGAGCACGACCTTAAAACTGCAATAATCACAATCGGGCTCTCTGGCCAATAATATCATCATCAAACAACCCTATGGTGGCACATAGGTTTGGGGAAATACCAAATTTCCCTCTCAGTGCTAAGTACTCCTCCCCGACAAGCTCAGAACGCCTTAGGAAATCCACCACAACATCACAAGGGTCTATCATAAATACCAAATCAAATCTCTTTCTCATTTATCAAATCATATCAATTTATGAATTCCTAACTCAACACATTTTAATTTAAAACATTTTAATCTTCCTCAATATCAACAAGGTATCAATGCATTGAACCATAACCGACTCGATATTTGGACAAGTATATGAAGACTCAATACATAATATTTTCAATAATTTAACTCATCAAAACCATCCGGAAAATACCAAGACTCATTGCAACTTCAATATCAACATTTCTCAATTTGCCATCCAACTCTCATTTAAAGGTACTTGAGACATCAACCCATAGTAGGGATATAGAATTTCCAATATCAATTATAAATTTATAATAAGGAAATAGTGGAATGATAGTATAAATCGAGGCTTAACAAATTAAATCATCATACTCTCATAATCAAATACTTTTTGGACATAATTCCATCTGAACATTATACACATATCAGATGACATAATCCCGTAGCTCATGGACAATAATATAAGATATAAAACCATATTTCCAATTCATGGTAAAATATGTAAAATCTCTGTCCTTTGGTTGACTATTTTGTTAGGCTGAAGTAGATCGACCATAACGTTTTGCTTCGATGGCCAAATTGGATGAAACAAATTTCATTCGAAAGAGAACTTTCAGGGCTTTCTGTTGATATATAGTAGCTCACCCAGATCATTATGTACAAGGAGTTATTGTCGTTTGAAGTTGACCCTAAAATTCGCCTGGCCTCAGTATTTTTTTTCCTGCACATTTACTGTTTACCACTATTCACGGTTAGATTGGAATGATGATAACTCATCGCTCGAGTGTTTATTTTGGATGATCCATATATCGTTTGAAAGCTTATTCGATGCTCTACGCGATGATGGATTACATATCCAGAAATTCCATACAAAAAATTTATTAATCACGATAAAGAACAGAATTTAACACACTTTCGTTTGAGATCTTAACGAAAAATTTTTCTGGGGCATCACAGGAGGATAAGGAAGGTTCATTGGATTTGGATGGAGTTTTGAAGATTGGGGGATGAGTGTTTGTGCCGAGAGTGGTGATCGACTTAGGTTGATCTTAGGGGAGGCCCATTGTTTCAGATATTCTATCCATCCAAGTGTGACGAAAATGTATCATGATTTGAGGCAGCACTACTGGTAGAGTGGTATGAGGAGAGATATAGCGAATTTTATGGCTTGTTGCCTATAGTAGACCTGGTGGTTTTCCTTTAGAGGTTACCCGTTCTTGAGTGGAAGTGGGAATGCATCACCATGGACTTTGTGACTGGTTTGCCTCATACATTTTATAGTTTTGACAGTGTTTGGGTCATCGTGGATTGATTGACCAAGTCAGCTTATTTTATTCTGGTTCAGGTTTATGTTAAGTGGTTAGCCCCTATCGTCATTCGTGATATTATGCGTCTTCATGGTGTGCCGGTGTCCATTATTTTGGATCAAGGTTTTGTGTTCACATGTTACTTTTGGAAGACTTTTCAGGATGAGTTGGGTACTTGGGTTGATCTTAGTACAACTTTTCACACCTTGACTGATGGCCAGTCAGAGCAGACTATTCAGGTTTTAGAAGATATACTCTGCGCGTGCGTGATGGATTTTGGTGGCCAGTGGGAGCAGCATTTGGCTTTAGTAGAGTTTGCATATAGTAATAGTTACCATTCCAATGTTGATATGGCTCCTTTTGAGGCATTGTATGGTTGGCGCTGTCGCTCTCTATTAGATTGGTTCGACATTTCAAAGATGAGACCTCGAGGTAAGGACTTTCTTAGTGAGTAGTTGGATAGAGTTCGAGTTATTCAGGATAGACTTAGAGCGGCTTAGAGTAGACAGAAGTGTTATGTTGATCGTAGACTTCGTGCCTTGAGATTTTGTGTTGGTGATCGTTTTTTCCTTTGAGTTTCACCCCATGAAGGGTGTGATAGGTTTGGGAAGAGGGGCAAGCTTAGCCCCAGGTATATTGGTCCATTTGAGATTCGTTGGACTGTTGGTCATGTTGCTTATGAGTTGGCTTTGCTCCCTGATCTATCAGCTGTTCATCCAATTTTTCATGTTTTTGTACTTCGTTGCTATATTTTTAATGAGTCTCATGTTATTCGTTAGGAGTCTATTCAGCTAGATCAGTGGTTGTCCTTTGTTGAGGAGCCAATTTTTATTTTGGCTAGGGATGTTAAGCAGTTGCGCTCTAAAGTGATCCTTATGGTTTAGGTCCAGTGGACACTTTGACCTGTAGATGTGTCTACTTGGGAGATTGAGTCTGATATGCATAGTTCTTATCCCCAGCGTTTTATTGACTCAGGTATTTCTTTTCCTTGGTTCAAGGACGGACTAGATTTTTGGTGGTGGATGATGTAACGACCTGAAAATTTGATGAAATATGTGAAATTTATGATTTTGTATGATTTGACTATTTTACCCCTCACCATAGTTGTATTATGGTATTTCTGGGGTGTGGGAGTGATTGACATGATTTTTGATGCATTTTAGTATCATTTATGCAATATTGTGGTTTTTTATGGCTTTAAGAGTCTTATTTTGGACTTATATAGATATCTTTTGATCCATCTGATGGATGGCCAAACAGAATGAGCCAGCAGCTCCGGAATATCAACTTTAGGCTAGGTAGACCTTAGGTTTGGATTCTGGTGCACCCGAGCTCATTTCGACTTATTGGTCGAAAAGTTGAAAAATTGGAAAGTTGGGTGTGGGACCCACATTTGATCGAAATGACTTCGTATGAAAAATTTAACTTTCCCAACAGATTTAGAATGTCGATTTTAGTGTGCCAGCATATATGATATGATTTTACGGCTTTTAAATCTCATTTTGACCCTCGGTTTAGAAAATTATGATTTCGGGTTTCGGGGGTCAATTTTGTGAAAACGAATTTTTCAGGAAAAACTGGTAGCGCCATCGCGTCTGGAATGTCGAATTTAGTGTGGTTGCATAGTTCGTTTACATAAATCAGACTCCAAACGAATCCTGATTATCTCATCGAAGTCCATTTCGACTTAGAAAAATAAAAGACTGCACCAGTTATTGCAAAAAAATCTGTAATATATATTAGATTTTTCACCCTTTTTGGCCCATGTTGCTCATTTTTTACCTTGCCTCTTGAGAGTTAAACCCTAAATATTTTGGGAGCTTAAAAGTGAAGTTTGTGGGTGCTTGGCAAGCTATATTAACACCAATTTCTTGATTATATTACGGATTTAAGTGAAGTTCAGGATTGTTCGTGAAAAATAAGGTCGCGGATTCAAGTGTAGCAGACTGATTTTGGCGTTCGAGGTAGGTTATGGCTTAACTCTTCAGACTGGGCTGGGTAGTAAATGATGGTACAAAATATATCTTAAGGGTGGGAACTAATCATAAAAAATGGCTATCTATGTGTTGTGCCCATGTGAGGGCCTATATATGATGTAATTGTCGAAATTAAAATATTATGTGATATGTTTTACCGTGTGGGGTCCTATGTGATATTGATAGCCTTGAATACATATGAATAATTGTATTGTATTGTTTAATGTGGTACTATTGATGTATTATGATTATATTCATACTTTATTAGCATATGAGACATGGGAAAATTCATGGATGAAATGAAAATAACGAGTGAATATTGGCTCATGTGGTTGAGGAAATGTATCATTGTGGTTTGTTATGGAAATATATCATGTGGTTGATTGTGGAAATACTTATTGTGATTGGTTGTAAACATTACATTTCATATCATACTCATTCATAAAACATTGGTACCACCATGACAACATTTGAGAAATACTGGCAACACCTTTTTAAAAATATTGTAACACCTTATAAAAACCTTTTCGAGGGATATATTGGAAAGGAGATATGAGATATGTGGATTCTATATGGGTTGACGAACCCACCATGGGTCCTACGCAAGGAAGCTTTAGCTCCATAGGTGTATACGGGGATTGTGCGACGATCTCGGAGGTTGTGCGACAACCTCGTGCATCATCAGCATCATCATCATTATCATATACATTACACTTACTTTATTGTATTTATGTTGTGTCATATTGCCTTATTGACTTGTCATCTATGTATTTGTCTGACCTTCCTTTACTTGTATTTGATGATCTTGTATCTACATGTTCTCTCTTGTTCTATTTATATGTGACATAATGTATACTTGGGTTCGATATCTTTGTGTGTTTTTGTAATATATGTCAGATATACTAGAACTGTTAGTGCAAAAGGTGTGAGCTATCGTTGTGGGACATTTTCTGATTGCAGGTGACGTGCCGTTAGTGTATATTTTGTATGCTTTATTTACTACTTTGCTTGGTCGGCCTATGATACCTACTGAGTACAAGTGGACCGTATTCATGCCTACTGCGCCCTTTCGGTGTAGGTCCTAGCTCGAGTGCGCCTCAGGTTACTTGATTCGGGCGATTGTTGGAGCTTTCAAGGTAGCGGTTGAACATTCATGCGTCTGAAGTTCACCTCTATCTTTCTATACTAGTTATGTCTTTATTAGTATTCGAAGACAATTATTATTCCTTTGTGGTTATTTTTTTGATGTATTTGACTTTTGAATTGTATTAGTAGTTCTTACACTATTGATACCTGGGTTTGGGCATGATTGATATTTTAGTAAGTTCTTTTTGCATTGTTATGATTGTTTTTATGGTTCGGCTTCATTCTAGAAGCCTTACCTTGGGGTATTTCTATCATTTTCTCTATTCATATCAGTTTGGGTGATAGACTTACTTGTCAAGGTATGCACGACAAGTGCCATCATGACCCTCGTAATTGGGTCTTGACAGAAATCTCAGTTTCTATCTTGATGAAGGTCAAAGATTTAATCTTACCATCATATGAAAATCAGGGACCATTCAAGATGTTAGTTAGAGAAGAGATGATAGGAATTTAGCTTTCAGCTGTCAGACAAAAAGTTGATCCACCTTCTTTATGGACGATCCATCTAATAACATTTCTGCACACACTTTATGTAATTAGGATCCGGTGTCAGGTTTTAGATGGAGGAGAATTGTTAATATAGTAACTAGTGAAATAGATCACGCTTCGCGTATTTTTTATTCACATTAATAACTTCAAATTTATCATAAATAAAATAAATAAAAATTTTGAGGTACATTATATGATAACTATGTTTTATATATAACTTAATAAATCATCCGATATAGATATTAAATGAACATTATTTTTTATTGACAAATACTAAAAAGAGACAAAAGAAAGAGAGAGTATAAGTGAAGAGTCAATCCCACTTTATCCTCATAACATTTAAGAGTTTGAAATGATATTCTCTTCACATAGAATATTTTCTTGATGTGACTTTGACATTTGAAAAACATTTATAATTAATCTCGATCGAGATATATTTTTGAAGATGTAGTAAATTTAAGTTATAAGCTTTGTATTTGTGCACAAATTCTGATGTACTTATATACTTTCAATTCGATTCTTAGAAGGTTACTGGAGAAAATTGAAGGAAAGGTGTCTTTTAAGTCTTGAATGAATGATTGGTGACATTGACCAATTTAAAGGGTCAAACATATTTAAAAACTTGATTAGGTTAATTGTGGACTTGATTAATATTTTCTAAACATTTTAATCTTTTCAAAAATACAAATTAACCCACACCCACAAAACTTTCCTCCTTCTGCAAATCAATTTCTCTCTCTTTTCTCTTTCTCTCGATAGTTTCTCTCTCTAACTTCTCCCAACCAACAACTTTTCAAATTTCTCCCTTCAATCTTGTGCAACTTTAACCTCTGGCAACAAATAGTTTTGAGTTCTTGCCCGTTCCTTTTTTACTTTCAACCGTCAGTCAACGTAACAACATTCTCCCGCAACAACAACTTCGAGTTTTTTTATCATTTTTTTTATTTTCACAAGTAAAAAATTAGGTCTTTTAAGTTATGACAAAAATGAGGAACTTGATTTGTTGGTGTTTTATATTTTTTTTATGTTTTTTTAATGTTTGTTATTTTTTAGTTGAATTTCACATATGGGTGTATCTGCTACTGCTATTTTTTAATAATGGATAAAACATGTAACGTGAATCCAACAGATGAGTATTTGTTGCAATATATATGACTAATCTGTTGCACAGATTAGTAATCTGTTGCACAGATTAGTAATCTGTTGCACAGATTAGTAATCTGTTGCACAAATTAGTAATCTGTTACAACATATATGACTAATATGTTGCGCAGATTAGTGATTTTTGCAACATATATGACTAATCTGTTACAACATATATGACTAGTTTGTTGCAACAAATGAGTAATCTGTTGCAACATATATGGCTAATTTGTTGCAACATATATGACTAATTTGTTGCAACAAATGAGTAATTTGTTGCAACATATATGAATAATTTATTGCAACAAATGAGTAATCTATTGCAGCATATATGACTAATCTGTTGTAACAGATTACTCATCTGTTGGATTCGTTTTATAGTGTTGTAATATGAATTCAACATATGGGTCATCTGTTGCAACAGATTAGTCATATATTGCAACAGATTACTCACTTGTTGCATAGATGACTCATATGTTGGATTCATGTTGCAGGTTTTATCCATTGTAGCAGTAGCAGATACACTAAATAAGAAATTCAATAAAAATTATCATTTTACTTATAAAATAAGCTATGAAGTAATGTCCAAGTGATATACGAACAAAATTTGACCTAAACTTTTTTTAAAAAATTTCAACAGGGGCACAACGAATAAGTAGAACACATGAAAAATTTTATGAAATAGGTAAAGAAGACAAAAATAATATACCATACATCAATGCAAAAGGATCAAGGGGACAAACATTTGAGTTCTCCTAAAAATGTTTAAGTTTCCTAACATTTTAATTGCTTTCTAATAGTTGACCCATTTGTTACAACAGATTTTCTATCTGTTTGATAATTTCTAATAGATGAATCATCTGATGCAACATGCTAGTCATATGTAGATTCAAATTAAGCAATTATTTGTAATAACTAAATTGATTTAGCTAAAATTAAAGACGTTTCTACGACAATGGGACAAACATTTGTGTTCTCCTAAAAATATTTGAGTTCCCTAGTATTTTAATTATTTTTCAACAGATTATCTATTTGTTGCAACAAGTTAGTCATCTATTGCAACAGATGTTTATAACATGTTAGTCATTTGTTTATTCAAATTAAGCAATTATTAACTAAATTAATTTAATTAAAATTGAAGACAAGTCTTTAATACAAGACCGTAGACAAGGGGACAAATGTTTGAGTTCTCCTAAAAACATTTGAGCTTTAGCATTTTAAATTGCTTTTCAACATATAGGACTCGGAACCAAAATGAGTCATGGAATTAAAAAAGTGACCAAAATAGGCCACCTATTTAAAAAGTTACCAAAATAGGCTAAACGTAATAATTTATTACGTTTTCTATTTTTTCCTTAACGGTCAACTAATGGAGTTGACTTTTACAAAAATGTAAGAATTTCTTATGTTTTACACAATAACCGAGAAAAAAATATAATAAATTGTCAAATCAATTGAAAAGGTAATTAAAAAAAAAGATTTGTTCAATGTAACAAAAAGTTACGTTCTTAACTTTTTTATAGCAGTGGTTCTTCACCCACAATTTCTTTTTCCACAAATGTCCCATCACTTCTACTTTTTCCTCTTTTTACATATGATAATTATGTATTTTTTATTAGTTAAATTTATTTATATTTTACATGTAGTTCAAATAATTTATTTTTTCTAATAATTTTTTACGTTTTACATAAAAAAATTTTAAAAAAAGAAGTATCAATTACCTCATTAACTTAACAATTTTGTTAAATTTATTCTACATCAAAAAATAATCACTTCTATCCTTAATTATCTGATTTCTCTTTAAAAATAATTATACTTTTGAGTTTTTCTCTACTCTAAAATAGTAAAATGTTGAATTATCGTCGATCAAATATGCTACTATATACAAGAATTATATTTTTTGTTAGGAGTGTTCCTAAAAAATATATTTTCTTATATTAATTTTGAAGTGTTCCTAAATTAAATTTTGATTTTTTACTCCATTAATTATAATATGAAACGTATTTGTGCATGTGAGTCTCCTCAATATCCTAATAGAAACACTAATTGAAAACTACGATGAATCACTATCCGAAAAAATTAATTTCATATTTTTAACACACCAAAAAAATATAATTCTTGTATATAGTAGCATATTTGATCGACAATAATTCAACATTTCACTATTTTGGAGTAGAGGAAAACTCAAAAGTATAATTTTTTTTTTAGAGAGAAATCGAATAATTAAGGATAGAGGTGATTATATTTTAATATAGAATAAATATAAGAAAATTATTAAGTTAATGAGGTAATTGATACTTCTATTTTTAAAATTTTTTATGTAAAACGTAAAAAATTATTACATAGAGGAAAAAATAAATTATTTGAATTACATGGAAAATATAAATAAATTTAAATAATCAAAAAATTCATAATTATCATATGTAAAAAGAGGAAAAAGTAAAAGTGATGAGACATTTGTGGAAAAAGAAATTGTGGGTGGGAGACCACTGCTATAAAAAAAGTTAAGAATGTAACTTTTTGTTATGTTGAATAGCTCGTTTTTAGTATCTTTTTAATCGATTTGATAATTCACTGCATTTTTTCCTTGGTCATCATGTAAAACGCAAGAAATTCTTACGTTTTATATTTTTTTTTATAAAATGTAAGAATTTCTTACGTTTTACAAAGAAAATTTGTAAAATGTAAGAAATTCTTACGTTTTTTGTAAAAGTCAACTCCGTTAGTTGACCATTAAGAAAAAAATAAAAAACGTAATAAATTATTACGTTTAGCCTATTTTGGTAACTTTTTAAATAGGTGACTTATTTTGGTCATTTTTAAATTCTGTGGCTCATTTTGGTTCTGAGTTCACATATATCTTGTCTATTTAATAATTTACAATAGATGGGTCATATATTGCAACAATTTAGTCATCTGTTGCAATAGATGACTATATTTGTTGGATAATTTTCAGTAGATGAGTTAACTATTGCAACAGGTTAGTCATCTGTTGCAACAGATGTGCATATATGTTTGGTCATTTTCAACAAGTGTCTTTAACTGTTGGGTCTTTTCCAACAGATTACTCATCTATTACAACATGTTAATTGAAATCGTAATTGAACTTATCAATTCATCTTTAATTTTAGTTAAATCAATGTTGTTATTACTAATAATGTCTTAATTTGAATCATTTCAAATAAAATTGGTCAATTAACACTTTACTCATGACAAATACACTTAGATGATCATGTAATTACTATGAGATTAATTGAAATCGTAATTAAACTATCAATTCATCTTTAATTTTAGTTAAATCAATTTAGTTATTACTAATACTTACTTAATTTTAATTATTTCAAATCAAATTGGTCAATTGATCATTCTACTTAAGACGAAACACTTAGTTGATCATGTAATTACTATAAAATTAATTAAAATTGTAAGTCAACTTATTAATTCATCTTTAATTTTAGTTAAATTGATATAGTTATTTCTAATTAGGCTTGGTTTGAATCATTTCAAATAAAATTGAATTTTCATGTATGCGATTATTTCCTTAAAAACAATTAATTTGTTAAAAAGGTATATTTTGACGTGCGTGATTATTTTTTTTTAAAAATAAAATGCAAACTCCAATCTAAGAGAAAACAAATTAAACCGACAAACATTACCTCCATAGGTCCATCATGTTACTTCTCAATAAAGTCTGCTTCCTAAATAACAACAATAACATGAAGCATCGATAATCGTCATAAGTAAATTTAACATTTATTTCTTTAGAAATAAAATATAAATTTCAATATTAAAAGAAAAATAGACCAACAAAACTTTACGTACCTAGCTCCTTTTATTACTCCTCAATAAAACTTGCTTCCTACATAACAACAACAAAAATACATAAAGCAGTGATAAATTTATTAACATCTAATTCAATAAGTACATGTCATTTTCGTGTAAGAAATTGATCATTGTTTCCCGAAAGTTTTAGATGTGAAAAAAATAAAAAGATAAGAAACAATGATCCATGCATGGTTTAGACCTACCAATGAACATAATTATTTTACAGAAAAAGAGCATCAACAATATATACAGATACTTATTGTAAAATTTTGATTTTTAAATAAAGTAATCTCATGGATTGAGATAATCCATGAAATTAATTATCACATCATATATATGAAATAACTAAAAAAATTTAAAAATAAAAAAATTATAAAAATAATAAAATAAGCAACTGATTGAATCCAAAATAAAATTAAGATTATAATATTAAGAATGCAAAGAAAGGATACTGAAAATTAGAAGGAGAGTAAAAAATAACAAAAAAATTTCTTTTTGGGAGTTTCTGAATACCATAGAATTATGATGCTTACACTTCATGTTAATGCTATAGTTGAATGTATGTAGGTGAACTTTAGTATATAGAATCCACGTGCCTTTCTCCTTTTCATGTTTTTGAGTGACTTTCATGAGCCTAAAGCTCACAAACAAGAGTATATGTGCAAAAAGAAGTCCTTGTATGTATATGTGCAAGAAAGAATGTAAATGGGTCAAAAACATTTTGTAGCATTTATTGAATTTAATTTGGTGTAATTATATAGTTATTATTTTATAATTTAGTGTCATTGATTGATTATATTGTATAAATTTATAAATGAAAAAAATAAAATAAAAGCTTAGAAAATCCATAAAAAGATAATAATATTTCTTGATTCTTAGACATGACACATAGGATGGGCTAATAGTCTCTTTTATATAAATATATTAATTCTATTATGATTCTTGAAAATGAAAATTTTGACTCAAAGGATCAAATTTAGAATAGTGTCTCTAGAAGAGACCCATATATATGACACCGTTTTTTTTAGGGACAATGAATTAAGGGTGATCAAAAAGTTTTAAAATTAGGTATAAGTGACTTAAATCTTAGTTATTGAGTGTGGGTGATAAATATTAAATGATGGATTAAGAAAATTTGACCCATGTGTGAGAATTGTACTTAAGTTTCTTATTTTACACTTTGGCACAATATAAAAATCCTAATAACTAAAAATGAAGGAAAGAAAAACAATGTTGCTGCTCTATTTTCTCTATCTTTACTTTTGGTGTGCTTTTCTCTCTAGTATTATTCATTGTTGTTGCTTTTTTTCTTATTCATCATTATCATCATCATCATCATGTTTTTCTTGTTCTGCTTTTTCATTATCATCATCTTCGTCTTATTCATTATCTTTTTTTTTTCTATTACTTGTCATACCATTGTTGTTGTTGTTGTTGGAACTAATTTTTAGATTAAATTTTATTCGTGTATAACTGGGCATTACTTCATAGGTAATTTTGGTAAGTAAAATAATATTTTTTAGTTGAATTTCTCATCTAGGTATATCTGTTGCTGCTATTTTTTCAACAATACTACTTATCCAACAGCTGTTAGATATTTTCCATTGCCGTTTAAGTAGTTTCAATAGGTAAGTCATCTGTTGTAACAGATGACCTACCAGTTGGACTAAGTTACTGGTTCTATAACATAAATCTAACATATAAGTCATCTTTTGCAACAACTGAGCTGTTGGATAGTTTTCATTACTGTTTAAGTAGTTTCACTAGGTAAGTCATCTGTTGCAACAGATGACCTGCCTATTGGACTAAGATACTGGTTTTGTAACATAAATCCAAAAGATGTGTCATCTGTTGCAATAAATGACTCATCTGGTGGATTCATGTTACAGTACAAGGATAGAACCTAAAGGTAAAACCAATAGATGAGTCATCTGTTGCAATAGATGACTGAGCTATTGCAACAGATGACTTATCTATTGGATTCATGTTACAATACTAGGACAAAAGCTAAAGCTGAATCCAATAGATGAGTTAATTATTGCAACAAATGAGTCATCTATTGAAATTCATGTTACAACACTGGGATGGAACCTGAAGCTGAATCTAACAGATGAGTCATCTGTTGCAACAAATGTCTTATCTATTGGGACAATGATAATGATAGTGCATATAATTTTTTTGTTGTATATACTATATTATCATTATTAATGTTTACTATACTATCATTATTAATTTTTGTAACAAATTTCTTAAGGTACCATTAATGGAAGAATCAATAACAATAAGGGTTGATTGTTATGGTGAATGGATCGAGAAGAATAATCGATTTATTTGGCATTGGAAGGATGGTGAAATATCATAGACGATAGCGGCGACAGTTCATAAAGATGTTTTGTATGATTATTTTGTGAACTTAATCATCAATTTTTATGGATTAAATTATGAATCGAAAGATCTTGTTATCAGTTACATGTATAACTCTTTTGAAAATCAAAGGGCCCTACATTTTAAGATAAACGATCAAGTTCGTTTATCTGCTTATCAGAGTGATGTAGTGTGATACGTCAAGTTTTTATCGTTAAATATTTTGCTACCAAATATGTTGAGTTGTTAAAGCCTTTTTATCTTACCAAGAGAAGCTTAGCACTAAAAAAAAAAATTTTGCTAAGTGTTGAAACTTTCTCATTTAGACCTCTGATCTTCAGGTATTTATTTGATGAGCTTTCTGACATTCTTTTTTCGATTTTCAAGTTGCATTAAAATAGGGAAAGGTCTTAATGCATTCCAAGTGAGTTTCGGAATTTTTGGAGTAGCATAAGGGCACGTTTGGGTACCCAAAACAGTGGTACCATGCGATTAGCATGCTCAAAAAATTTTTAGTATTTCAGGGCCAACTTCAAATGATCATCACTTCCTAAATATAAGGAACTGGGAGATCTGCTATATATCAAACGAAATCTCTTTGAGTCTTCTTTCCAATGCAATTGGTTTCACCGCATTCCAATAATAGAGTAATAAGTTATGATCAATTTATTTAAGCATGTCAAATCAGTAATTGAGGGACAGATTTGATTTGGGTCAACTTTGGTCGATCATAACTCCTTATATATGATGAAATGGGTGGCCTAACATATATAAAATTAAAGATCTTTGAGTTAGCTTTCCAACGATATAAATTTCGCAAAAATCAAATACCAGAACGAGGAGTTATTCAGTTTTTCGTGGCCAAGGTACGCAGGATTTTTCTATCATTTTTCAATTTCCTTAGGGGCAATCCAGTCATTTCACCCTTGCCCCATTTCGTGGAAATAAGCATAAAAACTGATTTTGGGCATCAAAGTCTGTTATTTTCAAAAAAAAATTCCATGAAAGAAACCCTAAACCTCTAAATTCCCCTTCCTAAATCTTCCAATTCCACCATGGAAATTCCAAATTAATCCGATAAATGAAGTCCCCGTTCCGAGCTCTTCGAGATGCACCAATCAAATTAGTGAATAGTGTTTCGAGTCAAGAATTCATTCCAATCTTTAATTTTAAGGTATGTGTGGTTTGAAGAAGAATAATTCTTCCATTCTTGTTCCCGTATATTTAATTTTAATTATGAATTTTATGAGTTTGGTAAATGAATTTATTTCCAAGGTATCCTACCATGAGATTTTGATTATGTATATATGTAAATTGTTCAAGCTTGCCAATTATGATTATTTAATGGATTCATATGGTTTTATAAGTTGAATTATGTCTAATCGATTGTGAACTTATAAAGATTTGAATTGTAAGTTTTGAATCACATGAGTATTTGACTATTTTCATTCTATGAATTGAGATTTAGTATTGGGATTCTTGGTGTTTCTATCAAGAATTGATATATTTTGAACATGTATCCATATTTTAAGTTCAAGAATGAATTATTGGTATTTTCAAGTGTTTTTAAGCCATGTGTCAAATTTTGAGCTTCCTTATGACGATTAGAGTTATTGGGTATATTGATATCGAAGTTGCAATGAGTCTTGGTATTTTCCGGATGATTTTGATGAGTTAAATTGTTGAAAATATTACGTATTGAGTCTTCATATCCTTATCCAAATGTCGAGTCGGTTATGGTTCAATGCATTGATACCTTGTTGATGTTGAGGAAGATTAAAATGTTTTGAGCTAAAATGTGTTGAGTTAGGAATCCACAAATGGATATGATTTGATAAATGAGAAAGAGATTTGATTTGGTCTTTATGAAAGACCCTTGTGATGTTGTGGTGGATTTTCTAATGCGTTCTGAGCTTATCGGGGAGTAGTACTTAGCACCGAGAGGGAAATTTGGTATTTCCCCAAACCTATGTGCCACCGTAGGGTTGTTTGATGATGATATTATTGTCCAGAGAGACCAATTGTGATTATTGTAGTTTTAAGGTCGTACTCCCTGGAAAAGAGTATGACGCTCTCACCAACGAGGGTTTCAAACGTTGGTATTCCACATAGCTCACGTGGGGTTGTCGATTATAGGAAACTCCCGTGTCCATAAGATAAGTTTCTTGAATTACTGAGTCATTCTGAGATTTGAGTCAAAGAGTTGAGATGTTTATGATGTTTTATGGTCATTTATGATGATTTATAATTACCTATGATGATTTTTGATGATATGATAATTTATGATGATTTAGGATGATTTATCATAATTTATGATTTATAATGATTTACGTGGATTACGAGATTTTATCATATGAACTGTTTATTATGAAATTACGAAAAGTATGATTTGATATAACTCAAGCCAAGTGAGTCATCATTGTCCGTATGCATGTTTTCATGAAATTAATTATACTATTTATATTGTTGCATACACCCTCACATACTCAATACATTTCAAAGTGCTAACCCACATATTTCCATGGGCTACATTCTTACCAAAATATAGGTACAAGCTGTAGCGCACATATCGTGTTCAGATGGGTCGCTGCTCTCGATTGACAGGTGATTAGTCCTTTTGATTCAGGGACTTGAGTTGTTCAGATTTGAGGTGTATTGTATTTTCTATATTCAGTCGTGTTGAGTAGGGGTAGTTGGGAGTCATGACCCGACTATCTTTGGTCAATGCTAGTAGAGGCTTCATAGACAGTCACTAGTAGTCAGTGTATTCAGTTTCAGATTTGTATATACATGAGCAGAATTGTGATCATGTAAATTTACTTTCATGTTGGTCAGACTAAGTTATGGGTTGTTTCCGCATTATTCCTTCTATTTTATGTATTTTATTCAGTTACTTTGGGTTATGCTAGATGAAGGGTTAGCTTGGGGTCACTTGTGACCTTAAGCAACGTGTGACATCTCGAGATCCAATTTTAAGGCATTTCAAGCTTGGTATCAGAGCGCAGAGTTCAAGTGTCCTAGGGTGTCTATGAAGTCGTGTCTAGTAGAGTCTTGAGGACTGGTACAAAGACATCTGTACTTTTCTTCGAGAGGCTACGAGGCATTTAGGAAAATGTTTCCTTTCTTTCAAGTCGTAGATCGTGCTGTGGAAAGGTTTCTTAAGAAATTAATACGGGTTCATATCTTTCTTAAGTTGGGCCATTTCGCCTTGTTCTAAAATACCGGATATAGTCAAGTGTAAATCCTTATAGATGGTGCTTTCTTAGATAATCTCCTTTGATATTATGGGCTTGTAAGTGAGCAAGAAAAAATGATTTCATTAGTGCTCTTGAGTTCCGAAAAATTGAGGTGTCATATGTACGTTCTTGAAGGTTGTGCATTAAGCCTATGTCGGAAGTGTTTTTGGATTTCTCCCTAGAATTCATGATGTGATTTCGTATTTTCCTTATCCGTGTACTAATGTTGAGACAGGGTGATTAACTAGTTCCAATTTCCTCTCTTGATCATATTCCTGGGCTTACTAGCAAAGGTTTCATAGATTTCAAGATGTTCCCTCATTTCTCTTGAGTCGTTCAGTTAAGGTAAAACGAGACATATATTTTTGGATCCTTGATTATGGTGTACCAGGATTTTATTTCTTGAAAATATTTTTTGATCATCTTTTGATGAAAACTTGAAGTCTAGTGAAGCCGTGTGGGGCTTATTTCAATTCACTAGAATAATTGTTTTGATATTTATTTCCTTTTTCAAAATACAAAACCAAAGTCTAGTGAAGCCGTATGAGGCCTATTTCGATTCACTAGCAGCTGGCTATTTACTCTGTTGTTCTTGCATTGGTTGGAAATATGGCGGAAGGCGATGTTAATAAATTATTATGGCATAGGCCATGGAATTGTGGACGATTATTGTCGTTATGAGGATTTGGTGGACTAGTATGTTTGGGGTGTTTGATAGATGGAAATGGTTGTTGAGATTGTTGTTAATCGTAGTCAGAGTGAGTTGTTAAGTTTGTATAGCGGGTGATGAGAAAAATGAATTTAATAATTGAATTACTACGACGTTAGTGATAGGGAGGAGATTTAGTAGGTTTGAACCATATGTACGGGAGCTTAAGTCTATTTATTTGTGATCAAGTGTGATATTGTGTGTTGAGGTAGTAGTATGCTCAAGGTGTTATGGGGATTTTTTTAAAGTTATTAAATGTTAAGCGGTTAGTGTTATCCTTGATCGGGTAAGTACAAATGAGGATATATGGTATACGATGTAATTGTGAGTTAACTTGGGCATTAGAGGTTGACGAGGGTGTTAGTTTGAGAAGTGATGTTAGTAAAGCACGAAGAAGTTAGTATGGTTTAGCGAAGGTTTGATGTATCCATGTGCATAAATTGTTGTATGATAACTTTTGAAGTTGTCTAAGTTGGTGGGTATTTGAGAGTTATGTTAAGAATGGGTTTGGCGCTCGCGGGTGTAGTTATGCGGGTTAAGTTATGGATCTTGTGTATGGGTATATCTGGGGACCTGGAGTAAAGCGAATGTCGTGGACTAGAGTTTGCAGGGTGATTCGTTGACTAGGAGTGTTGGCTTAAGTCTAAGGGGGAGATAGTAGAAAAAAATAAAAAACCTAACTAAGTCAAGATTGCGGGATTCAGGTAGGTGTATCAGTGGGTTGAAAGTTGGTGGTGAGAAGTAGTGGTGTTGATCCTATTTTACCCCAGCCTTTTCAATGACTTCGATATTTTCTCATGCCTTATGTTTCATTCCCCCGATCATAATACATGTTTATGCATATCATGGGAAAACATGTATTCTCCTAACTATCAATATATGGAGCCCCAATATTTTTAGCGGGCAAAATCGACATTCCATAAGCTATAAACCCCAAACTCAAGTTGCGCGGTTCATAGTGCATGTGCTTAAGTTTTATTGTATGTTCAAGTTCAGTCCACCGGCAACACCTTTACCGACCAATAAAATTCAGTTTATGTCCTGGGTGTCCTTAATCTTTAATCTTGATTCTGGTTGAATTCATGCATTTGATGCCCTAGTTCTCCATCCTCAATAACCGCACCAAGTCATACACAATATCCCTTCATAGTCTACCCTTTCATGACTTTCCATTTGTCGAGGGAGTGTGGATGAACAGTGGTGACGATAGGAGAGAGTGAGCAGGTTTTTATTGATAAAGATTGTGGCATGTTCATTTTAGCTAAGGTGGCAAATGTGGAGTAAGCTTGAGGCTAGGCTTTTGATGGATGTCATGGTTATTTGAAGCATTTCGTGTTGTGTTTGTGAAAGTGGTTGTGTGATGGTTTATCTAGGTTTGTAGGTGGGGAATTATTGAAGTGAAGTCTTGTGCATGGCTTAGTTAATTGGAAAAGTTAGTGAGTGTTTTCTTAAGACTAGTGCCCGGAAGTTGTCTTAATAAAGGATTGTAGAATTTGAAAAAGGTGTTTTATGGGTGTTGATTAGGAGTGTATACGTAATTATAAAGATAGGCTTGAACATCATGTGTATATATATGGACGGTTTATATTATTGATAAGTTTTGGTGTCTATGTTGATTTAGAAGTCTAAGATAAAAGCTCTTGTAAATTGATCTTGCATAGCACTCATTTATTGTGAATATATCTCCTGTCTGAGGATATTAGTTGCAAGCCTTGGCCTTGCTATAAGTTGAATTGCGTATATGCCTATGAATAGTTCCCTAAGCTTCAAGACTTGTTGATATGAATATGATGGTTGAAAATGGTGAGTATTAAGCGGATTAGGGTTGATTGAGTGGTAATAAGAATTATCTGTGAGATGAGGAATTGTAACAATGTGGATGTGTGTAAATTTATAATTTGGAATGGTGCTATGTTACGGTGTTAGGTGGAGGAATTGGTGACTCCAAATTAAGCTTTAAAATGAGGAGAGAGAGTTTGGCTTAGTTAGATTTGAATAGCCAAGATTGCAAATGCCTTGTGAGAATTAAGAATTGAATCAAGTAAGTTTGGTATTTGGGGAAAATATTATTGCGGAGAAAGGGTGTGAGAAGCGTACTGATAAGCTTGAAAGTAAGTTGTACTGCCTGGGGTCTAGTACTTTTATTTTGATATAAGACTGATCGACCTACGCTCCATACTTAAAATTGGGGTCGAGTTATAAATCCTTATTTCAATATATATATATATATAT